>NC_050099.1:152351205-152654235 GCF_902167145.1 Zea mays | reverse complement strand
ACCACACCATGCTCATCTTGCTTGTTGCGGAAGACCCACTTGGTTCCTACAACATTTTGGTTAGGTCGTGGAACTAAATGCCATACCTCATTCCTTGTGAAGTTGTTGAGCTCTTCTTGCATCGCCAGCACCCAATCCGAATCTTGAAGTGCTTCTTCTACCTTGTGTGGCTCAATAGAGGAAACAAAAGAGTAATGTTCACAAAAATGAGCAACACGAGATCGAGTGGTTACCCCCTTATGAATATCGCCGAGGATGGTGTTCACGGGGTGATCTTGTTGGATTGCTTGGTGGACTCTTGGGTGTGGCGGCCTTTGATCTAGTTCATCTTCCTTGTCTTGATCATGGGCATCTCCCCCTTGATCATTGCCCTCCTCTAGAGGTGGCTCATCTTCTTGATCTTCTTCTTCATCATCTTGAGCTTGATCCTCATCTTGAGTTGGTGGAGATGCTTGCATGGAAGGAGATGGTTGATCTTGTGCTTGTAGAGGCTCTTCGGATTATTTAGGACACACATTCCCAATGGACATGTTCCTTAGCGTGACGCATGGTGCCTCTTCATCATCTAGCTCATCAAGATCAACTTGCTCTACTTGAGAGTCGTTAGTCTCATCAAACACAATGTCACAAGAAACTTCAACTAGTCCAGTGGACTTGTTAAAGACTCTATATGCCCTTATGTTTGAATCATAACCAAGTAAAAAGCCTTCTACAGCCTTTGGAGCAAATTTAGATTTTCTACCTCTTTTAACAAGAATAAAGCATTTGCTACCAAAGACTCTAAAATATGAAACATTTGGCTTTTTACCGGTGAGGAGTTCATATGATGTCTTCTTGAGGATTCGGTGTAGATATAACCGGTTGATGGCGTAGCAAGCAGCGTTGACCGCCTAGGTCCAAAACCGATCTGAAGTCTTGTACTCATCAAGCATGGTCCTTGCCATGTCCAATGCAGTTCTATTCTTCCTCTCCACTACACCATTTTGTTGTGGCGTGTAGGGAGAAGAGAACTCATGCTTGATGCCCTCCTCCTCAAGAAAGCCTTCTATTTGTGAGTTCTTGAACTCCATTCCGTTGTCGCTTCTTATCTTCTTGATCCTTAAGCCGAACTCATTTTGAGCCCGTCTCAAGAATCCTTTCAAAGTCTTTTGGGTTTGAGATTTTTCCTGTAAAAAGAATAACCAAGTGAAGCGAGAGTAATCATCCACAATAACTAGACAGTACTTACTCCAGCCGATGCTTATGTAAGCAATCAGCCCAAATAGGTCCATGTGGAGTAGCTCTAGTGGCCTATCAGTCGTCATGATGTTCTTGTGTGGATGATGAACACCAACTTGCTTCCCTACTTGGCATGCACTACAAATCCTGTCTTTCTCAAAATGAACATTGGTTAGTCCCAAAATGTGCTCTCCCTTTAGAAGCTTGTGAAGATTATTCATCCCAATGTGGGCTAGTCGGTGGTGCCAGAGCCAACCCATGTTAGTCTTAGCAATTAAGCAAGTATCGAGTTTAGCTCTATTGAAATCAACTAAGTATAGCTGACCCTCTAATACGCCCTTAAAAGCTATTGAATCATCACTTCTTCTAAAGACAGTAACACCTGTATCCGTAAAGAGACAGTTGTAACCCATTTTGCATAATTGAGAAACAGAAAGCAAGTTGTAATCTAAAGAATCTACAAGAAAAACATTGGAAATAGAATGGTCAGGATATATAGCAATTTTACCAAGTCCTTTGACCAAACCTTGATTTCCATCCCCGAATGTGATAGCTCGTTGGGGATCATGGTTTTTCTTGTAGGAGGAGAACATCCTTTTCTCCCCAGTCATGTGGTTTGTGCACCCGCTATCAATGATCCAACTTGATCCCCCGGATGCATAAACCTACAAAACAAATTTAGGCCTTGTTCTTAGGTACCCAAACGGTCTTGGATCCTTTTACATTAGAAACAAGCACCTTGGGTACCCAAACACAAGTATTGGAGCCCTTGTGTTTGCCCCCAACATATTTGGCAACTACCTTGCCTGATTTGTTAGTAAGCACATATGAAGCATCAAAAGTCTTAAATGAAATGTTATGGTCATTTGATGCAATAGGAGTTTTCTTCTTAGGCATTTTAACATGTGTAGAACGCCTAGTGCTAGAAGCCTCATTCTTATAAATAAAAGCATGATGAGAAACATAATGAGTCTTCTTAGCATGAATTCTCCTAATCTTATCCTCAGGATAACCAGCAGGGTATAAAATGTAGCCCTCGTTATCCTGAGGCATGGGAGCTTTGCCATTAACAAAATTAGACAATCTTTTAGGAGGAGCATTAAGCTTGACATTGTCTTCGTGTTGGAAGCCAATGACATCCTTAATGCCAGGGTGTCTCCCACTATAGAGCATGCTTCTAGCAAATTTAAATTTCTCATTTTCCAAATCATGCTCATTGATTTTAGCAGTTAATGTGGCTATATGATCATTTTGTTGTTTAATTAAAGCAAGGTGATCATGAATAGCATCTATATTAACATTTCTACATCTAGTGCACATAGAAACATGCTCAACGGTAGATGTAGAGAGTTTACAATCATTTAATTCAACAACCTTAGCATGTAAAATAGCATTCTCATCTCTAAGATTGGAAATAGAAATATTGCAAACATCTAATTCCTTAGCCTTAGCAATTAATTTATCATTCTCAAACTTAAGGCTAGCAAGAGATTCATTCAACATGTCAATCTTAGCAATTAAACTAGCATTATCATTTCTAAGATTAACAATTGAATCATCACAAACATTTGATTTCTCAACCTTAGCAATTAATTTGGCATTTTCATTTCTAAGGCTAGAAATAGTGTCATGGCAAGTGCTAAGCTCACTAGTTAATTTTTCATTTTTCTCTACCTCCTGAGCATAAGCATTTTTAGTCTTAACATGCTTTTTGTTCTCCTTAATAAGGAAGTCCTCTTGGCTATCCAAGAGTTCATCCTTCTCATGAATAGCACTAATCAATTCATTCAATTTCTCCTTTTGTTGCATGTTAAGATTGGCAAAAAGAGTAAGCAAGTTGTCCTCATCATCACTAGAATTATCCTCATCACTAGAAGTTGCATACTTAGTGGAGGATTTTGATTTTACCTTCTTCTTGTCGTCCTTTATCATGAGGCACTTGTGGCCGACGTTGGGGAAGAGAAGACCTTTGTTGACGGTGATGTTTGCGGCGTCCTCGTCGGAGGAGTCGGTGGAGCTCTCGTCAGAGTCCCACTCCCGGCAAACATGGACATCGCCGCCCTTCTTCTTATAGTATCTCTTATTTTCTCTTCTCTTTCCCTTCTTGTCGTCGCCCCTGTCACTATCACTAGATAATGGACATTTAGCAATGAAATGACCGGGCTTACCACACTTGTAGCACACCTTCTTGGAACGGGGCTTGTAATCTTTCCCCTTCCTTTGCTTGAGGATTTGGCAAAAGCTTTTGATGATTAAAGCCATCTCCTCATTGTTGAGCTTGGAGGCGTCGATGGGGAGCCTACTTGACCTAGACTCTTCTTTCTTGTCTTCTATTGCTTTGAAGGCAACGGGTTGCACCTCGGGTGTGGAGGTGGCGCCTTGCTCGATGATTTTCTTGTTGCCTTTGATCATTAATTCAAAGCACACAAATTTTCCTATCACTTCCTCGGGAGACATTAGTTTATATCTAGGATCACCACGAATTAATTGAACTTGAGTAGGGTTAAGAAAAACAAGTGATCTAAGAATAACCTTGACCATTTCATGGTCATCCCATTTTGTGCTCCCGAGGTTGCGCACTTGGTTTACCAAGGTCTTTAGCTGGTTGTACATGGCTTGCGGGTCTTCTCCTTGGTTGAGCATGAACCGACCGAGCTCCCCCTCGATCGTTTCCCGCTTCGTGATCTTGGTCACCTCATCTCCTTCGTGCGCGGTCTTGAGCACGTCCCAAATTTCTTTGGCACTCTTCAACCCTTGCACCTTATTATACTCCTCTCGACTTAGAGAGGCGAGGAGTATAGTAGGGCTTGGGAGTTGAAGTGTTGGATTTGTTCGACCTCCTTCGAATCATAATCCTTGTCCCCTTTCTTTGGTACCTGCGCTCCATACTCAACAATATCCCATATGCTTTTGTGGAGTGAGGTTAGGTGATGCCTCATTTTATCACTCCACATAGAATAATCTTCACCTTCAAACATAGGTGGTTTGCCTAATGGGATGGAAAGTAATGGAGTGCATTTTGAAATACGAGGATAGCGAAGGGGCATCTTACTATACTTCTTGCGCTCATGGCGCTTAGAAGTGGCGGATGCCGATTCCGAGCCAGAGGTGGAGGGTGACGAAGAGTCGGTCTCGTAGTAGACCACCTTCTTCATCTTCTTCTTCTTGTCACCCTTCCGTTGGGACTTGATGGAGGAAGAGGATTCCTCCTTGTGCTTGTGGGCGGACTCCCTTGAATGTGTTCTCCCTGAGCTTGCGGACTTGTCGCCGGTCTCGATCTCCCTCATGGCGGATACTCCCGACATCACTTCGAGCGGTTAGGCTCTAATGAAGCACCGGGCTCCGATACCAATTGAAAGTCGCCTAGAGGGAGGGTGAATAGGCAAATCTGAAATTTATAAAGTTTAAGCACAACTACAAGCCGGGGTTAGCGTTAGAAATATAATCGGGTCCGAAAGAGAGGGCAAAAACAAATCACAAGCGAATAAGAGCGGATGACACGATGATTTGTTTTATCGAGGTTTAGTTCTTGCAAACCTACTCCTCGTTGAGGTGGTCACAAAGACCGGGTCTCTTTCAACCCTTTCCCTCTCTCAAACAGTCACCTAGACCGAGTGAGCTTCTCTTCTCAATCAAATGGGACACTTAGTCCACTACAAGGACCACCACAGCTTGGTGTCTCTTGCTTTGATTACAATGATCTTGGGAATAAGAAATAAGGAAGAAGAAAAGCAATCCAAGCGCAAGAGCTCAAAAGAACACAAAAGTCTCTCTCTCTCTAGTCACTAATTTGTTTGGAGTGAATCCGGACTTGGGAGAGGATTTGATCTCTTTGTTTGTGTCTTGAAATCTAGAGCTCTTGTATGAGGTTTGATGGCTGAAAACTTGGATGCATTGAAGTGTGGTGGTTGGGGGTATTTATAGCCCCAACCACCAAAATGGCCGTTGGTGTGGGCTTCTGTCGTATGGCGCACCGGATAGTCCGGTGTGCCACCGGACACTGTCCGGTGCGCCAGCCACGTCACCAAGCCGTTGGGTTCCGACCGTTGAAGCTCTAACATGTGGGGCCACCGGACAGTCCGGTGGTGCACTGGACAGTCACTGTTCACTGTCCGGTGCGCCATCTGCGCCTGCTCTGACTTCTACGCGCGCAGTCCGCGCACTGTAGCGTTTCACTGTTCCTTTGCAGACGACCGTTGGCGTTGTATAGCCGTTGCTCCGTTGGCACACCGGACAGTCCGGTGAATTATAGCGGAGCGACCTCCCCAAATTCCCGAAGCTGGCAAGTTTGAGTTGATCCTCCCTGGTGCACCGGACAGTCCGGTGCGCCAGACCAGAGCACACTTCGGTTGTCTTTTGCTCTTCTTATTTGAACCCTTTCTTGGACTTTATATTGGTTTGTGTTGAACCTTTGGCACCTGTAGAACTCATAATCTAGAGTAAACTAGTTAGTCCAATAATTTGTGTTGGGCAATTCTACCACCAAAATTCATATGGAAAAGGTTTGACCTTATTTCCCTTTCATGAACAAATCTCCTTCAGACAGTTTTGTTGGATGTTATATGAAAATGTGAGTAAAAGTGGTCTAAAATAGGGCTATCAGATTTCAGACTTATTGCAAATTTAGAGTCTAAATTTATATGTTTTGGTGCAGCTTTGGAGCTCTTTGCTGCTCTATCCATAGAGTTATAGCTTATAGCCACTATAACAAAGTTGTAGATCTGTTATTGGAGTACAAGTTTGATTAAGCGATCTGACCCAAAACTATATAGAACTGAGTGTAAAGCTTGATCAAAAGTGGGCTATCAACTTCTGGGTTTCAGACTTAGCTAATTGGCTAACTCTGAATTTCAGTAAACTTTAGCCATGTTTGGACCTTTGTAGTGGCTAACCTGTAGGGAATTAAATTAGGTCTCTTATAGCAAAGCAATAGAGCTATAGTAGAAGACCAGGTTTGGTTGAAGGCCATACCCTGGAAGCTATTTGGAACTAGGAGAAAAAGTGAGCTAAAGTTGAACTGGCAGATTTATGGAGTTTTAGATGGTGAACAGTGGTCTGTAGCTAAAAATTCAGTGTCGATGGCTGTTTTTGGACCTTGTTTATGGCCAATCCATGAAGCTTTGGGTTATGGTGTTTATAGAGGAAGTGAAGACCATATGATGGTGAAAAAGTCTCATTAAGTAAGTTTGGCCTTTTCCTTTTTTAGAGAACTTGTGAATAGGGCCAAAAAATAGTAGAAAATTCCAAAAATCATGGGACAAATTTTGTTGGATGTCTAAAATCAAGAGCTCTCTGGTAAAGTTGGTTTTAGGATTTTTAGAGCCATTAGAAATTATTAAGTGAATTAAAGGTGCTTTTGGGAGGTCTGTTTGGATTTTAGAAATAAAAGTACAATGCCAAAAATTATGGAAATTTTTGAGTAACCTTGTCTTGGTCAGTGGAGGGTGTGGTAAAGGTTTGAGGCTATTTGGAATCCATTTTCTCTGAAAACTTTGTAAGCCCCAAAATAAAATGGTTAATCCCTAATCAAGTGTGAGTTTGTGCTTTGGAAAGGAGATAAGTTTATCTAGGGAAGGGATGCAGTTGCTTAAGAAGTTTTAAGCTTTTGGATGAGATATAAGTTGGATTAGTTCCCTGGTTTACCTAAGTGAATTCAAATTGGTCACTTTTATTAAGTGCTAGGTTGTGTAGATGTATGTGTATACCTGTCATGTACTTATTTAGGAGTGTTTATGTTCCCCACCTCTCCTTGTGAGAGTTTGCATTTCATATCATAACATAAGCATACATGTATTTGTAATTGAGTTGTAGAACACCTAGAAGAAGTGGTGTTTGAAGGAGTCTATTCCAGTGCCTGCTCGTCAAGTGGATGGAGCTATCTAACTAAAGGTTGGGTAGAAGGATCTAGAACCTCTTCACTGCAATAAGGCAAGCACCAGTGCATTTACCCCTTCCTTGTATTTTTAAAAGAATTTTATACACTTTAAGTCTAGTGAAATGTGCATTAAGTTTTTTGGAGTTGCTTGGAAACTATTGGATGCATTGACTACCTTGATATCCATTCCTGTTATAGATACTTCTTTGGAAGTATCAAATATTGTTTATAAAAATGCTTAGCCCTGCTTAGATCTTGTGGATAGAGGTTGTCTTTTGCAATAATGCCTAGCTCAGGGATTATCCTAAGGAAGGATGGCTTCTACCTGCAAGAATATTTTCATTGGGAGCATGGTGGATCTTACTGCAAAGTTCCCTATAATGCTCTTTTCATCCTTAGGAACACAAAACAATCCTAGAGATGGAAGTATTTAAATCGAGACTTGGGCTAGGAACAGGTGATGCTCCACCTAGGTTAATTAAGGATTGGATGTGTATGTAGGCCTGTATGGTCAAGGACTATCTTAACTGGCCACATGCCCTGGATATAGGACATGGTAAGCTTGAACCCGGCTATTACATACATGAAAAGACAATCGCGCACTGGGAGTGGAGAGATGGCGAGAGTGGCACGTACCCTCCTCGCAAAGGACCACCTAAAAGGGGTGGTGTGCTCTCGGGTGGCGCGGACCTGTTCATGCAGTGGAGGATCCGTGGGAATGGTAGACATATGCAAGAGTTACGAGAAACATATGTCATGTGGTTAGAGATTCTCAGCTGAGTAAATCGATTCGGATCGTCGTTATATCCCCCGGACAGTGGAGACTTGATCTCTGACCTGCAACCTAAGTCAGGATGTAAACATTATGAATAAAAATGATGTTGTATTGATGAGATGGTGAAATTAGACTAGATGCAACCAGAGTCTATTCATATTTAATTTGGCGTTAAAATATTGAAAGTAAGGACTCACTTTAGTAAGTATTTTCTGCAAAAGTATCTAAGTTGATTCTTGCTAAAGCCTTTTCCTTCATTCCTATTTAACCAGCATATCTTTGAGAGTCTTTTTCCCTAGTCGGGTAAGACTTGCGAAAGTACACTCCGTACTCAGGGTTTTCAAACCTGTAACACCCTGATTTTGGGGGTATAAAATTTCTTTCTAATTATCACCCAAAATCATGTGTTACTCTTCCTTTTCTCACCCTAGGCTTTCTCTCTCTCTAGATTCTTTCTCCCTTTTTCCTTTTATTAGAAATAGCTTAAGCTAGTGGAGATTAATTAGTTATTTTTGTCAAAACCTTATGAGTCATGATATGTTGCATCATGCTGCGCTTAAAATATTCTTTGAAGTGTTGCACATGTTTGAATTTATTTGAATTTGAAATCTAGTTTGAATTTGGATTTGAAAACCCTATAGAAAAGAAAAAGAAAAGGCATTAGAAATTCCAGAGAAAAAGAAAAGGAGAAAGCAGCCCAACAGGCCCACTAAGCCCAGCCAGGCCGCGCGCCCGCGCCGCCTGACAGGCGGACCCCGCCTGTCAGTGGCAGTTCCCCTCACGCCCACTCTCCCTCGCTCTCTCGCTGCCCAGTGGGACCAGCCGGTCGGCGCCAATTACTTCGCCCGTTTGCTCTCTCACTCTCTCTCTGTTTCGCGGGCCCGGTTCGCCAGCCGCCGAGCTGTTGCCCCGCGCGTCCTCTTTTCTCTCCCTGCGCCGTGGGCCTGCCTTGTTAGTTCCGCCTTCCTCGCACCCGCCATGGACCTGCACGTGCGCACTCGCCCACGTCGCTGGGTTTCTCGACCACGACACCCACCCACTCACCCAGCTCTCTTTTTAAAGCCCTGCTAGTGCCCCGTGCACACCCCTCACCTCATTTCGCACAGCTTCACCCTCTCTCGCGCTCTGCCCACGTCGCCAGCCGCCGCTGAAGAACCGCGCCCGTGTTCCTGGCCATCCAGCTCGCCGGAGACCGCGCCAAGTCTCCGCGAGCTCCGCCCCGAGGTGAGACACCCGTCCCCATTCCCAATTTCCCTTATTGCGCCGTGAGTTCGTCCAATTTCACCTTCGACAGTGCTCGACCGCGGCGGTCCACCGTGCTCGCGTGGTGGCCGGCTGATTTAGCCCGGTCTAGTTCACCAGAGTTGTTCCCTGTGTTGCCCTGTCTCTGCTGAAGCCAGCCAAGGCCTTAGCGCGCCTTAAGTCCCCTCCCCGTGGCCGGAATCGCTCACCAGAGTTTCTCCGGTTCGCCCGAGACCTTCTCACCGCCGTTTTACCCTCTCTGCCCGTGGATTCATGGCCTCTTCCCCTCCATCGAGTTCGCCGTGGCACCCTCTACCCAACTCCGGCAACCCCAGAGCAACCCTAGCCCGCGCTAGCCTCAACGCCGGCGACTTCACCGCCGCGGAGAGGAGTAGCGCCGCCCGCAGCCGTCTGTTTCCCCGGTTTGATCCTCTCCGTCCAATTCAGATCGAACGGCCCGGACCGCGGAATACCGCTTCGCGCACGCGCACCTGCCGCCCTTGCCCGCTTGTCAGCGCCACCCGCAGCTGCTCATCCGCCCTGGTCTGATTTTCCCCGTCCAATCTTGATCGAACGGCTCGGACCCGTTTGGACCCCTTTGGACCCCCTCGGACCCCTTCGGACCCCTCCCCGTCCGATCTCGATCGAACGGTTCGGACCCCCTCGGACCCCTGTAGCCATCCGTTTCCCCTCTGGCGCTGGGCCCCGCTCGGTCAGTGCGCTCTCTCCCCCTCTGTCGCTGACACTCCCTGTCCCACCTGTCAGCGCTCACCCGCTCGCGCGCACGCCCTCGGCCGCAGATCTAATCCCAGCCATCGGTTTCTGATCCAACGGTTAGATTCACCTGATACACCTTCGTGTGGATGTTTTGCTTAAGAAACCCCCTAGTTTTAGGAAATCAACCCGCCGTCCCTGGTTTTCGCGCGTAGACCCCTGTAGTCTTGTAGATTTAGCCCTGGACTTTCATTTAAATACAGAATTAACCCTAATTTCATGTTTTGAATTCCCAAACTTGTTTATTTCATAACTTTTGCATATGAACTCCAAATTAAGTGATTCAAATTGCAAAATGTTCATAGAATTATTCTCTATTTAAATAAAATGGTTTCACTTACTGTCTGCACACTCTAATTTTTAGGATTGAATATGAACTAATGTAGGTGTATGTTTTATTATTTAATAAATAAATAAGAGGAGAAACTTAAAGATTTAAACTTGTTTAAGCTTGTGAGATTAATAATATGTAAGTTCATCCCTGTCTAAATTTTAGGTCACCATAAAATAAATTGATCTATGATTATGTACTTGTAAATAACACTTAGGGAAATAATAATCTATGTTGAAATAAAGTTAATTATGCCATAATTTATGTTATACTTTGAATCCATTATCCCTTATGTAGTATTGAGTCTTTTTAAGATGTGTTCCAATGTTTGTACATGTTTGGTGTGATGTTCATTTGTACTTTCCAAATGTATTGAATGTATGCTCGCTTTACTTAGACAACTAGCAGTCCGATGTTCCTGAGTGTGTTGTTGGAGACCTCCCTGAGCAGCAACCTAGTGAAGGCAAGTGTCCTATGACCCATTATGTCCTACATACTTTATGATTCACTGTCCCGCATTACTTTATGAAACCTAAGGATTGACTAGTCTGTATTCACTTATCCTTGTTTACCTTTTTGGGTTATCATGGTTAGCATGTTGCTATTGCCTTAACTTAATCAATAAACATGATGTGAACATTATGATACGATACTGTTATCCTGATATTGTGGATGATCTTGTGATACCTTAGGGGACTTAGGCCTTTTTTCCTGAGTACCTCTTCGTAAGGACCTGTTCGTGGAGTGACCACCCTGGATAACAGTACAACCATGAGGGTGGAATGGGATGCCCTTAGCTGATTAATTAGATGAACCTGGGGGTGTAGTTGGCTTTGCCGGATGGCCGTCAATGGGGGCCGGGGCGTACTGCTCGCTCTGCCAAGGTTGGTGTGCAGAGGTTCTTTCGATTTGGTTTTGTTAGTCACCCACCTTGGGGAGGTGTATTGTGTTTGTACGACTGGCGAAACCTAACGAGCAGCTACGCACCAGGGGAGTCTTTGTAAAGGCTACGTAGTGTATCTCTGGCCATTCACCTTGGTAGTGAAGATCGGGTCTATACAACCCAGGATGGAAAGGGATCACGACTTGTGGGTAAAGTGTACAACCTCTGCAGAGTGTTAAAAACTGGTATATCAGCCGAGCTCACGGTTAAGAGCAGCCTTGGGATCCTCTTTGATTAGAAGAACTTTGGATACTTATATGATGATGGTTAATAATGATGATAAAATCTGATCTCTGGTATTTCCTCTTTTGAGGAGGTACTTCTGGGTAATAACTGGGTTTATTACTAAAACTTGGCTCTACTAATAATAATAAATATTTTACCAACTAAAAGAAACTTCTTGACCTCAACTCCATATACAACTAGTCCACTTTAGCCAAACAGGACATTTACTGAGTATGTTGATGTGTACTCACCCTTGCTTTACACACCACCCCCACCCTAGGTTGTCCCCATTATACTCAGTGCTCAGGAGGTGATGCTGGCAACATGGATGACTTCGAGGAGTTCCAGGAATATGACGAGTTCTAGTTCTTTCTTAGTGGCAAACCCCCATTCAGCTGCCTGTGTAGGCTTAGCATCTACGTTTCTTATTTCCGCACTTTGATAATTATGTTGAACAATGATTATGTAATAGACTATGTGGATGTCTTGGACATCTTGATGTAATAAAGTACCTTTCCTCTATTTACTTCAAGCATTGTGTGATGATGTCCAATTATGTAATCGCTGTATACGTGAGTTTCTGATCCTGGCACGTACATGGTTCGCATTCGGTTTGCCTTCCAAAACCGGGTGTGACATAAGTGGTATCAAAGCCTTGCTGACTCTAGGACCGCTAACCTAGACTAGAATGGTCGCCTAAGACCCTTACTCTTACCTTGACCTTAAAGTCTTTTCAAAAGTTGGTCATCTTGACCAACTCTATGTTATCTACTTATCTCAAAAAGTTTTGTCTCACTTTTCTATCTGTTTACTTTCTGGTCTAATAGTTCTACTCTTACTCTTGTGCTTACGATGTCTTCTGTAGATGGCTCATATCAAGTGCACTGCACATAAGTCTGTGATCCCCTTTTTGCCTTCTCGACTGGCGGAGCGTCCCCTGCATCGCACGATGTCAGGTGAGTCCAGTCATCTGGAGAGACTGCATCGTCGCCTGCACGAGGAGCAGGAGCGCCGATGCTAGGAGCAGGAGCAGGAGCAGCAGCACTCTTCCCCCTTGCCTTAGTAGGAGGTGGAGTCTGAGAGGCCGCCTTCCCTGCACCTTAGCTAGAGATGCCCCCTGCACCACCTCAGGGCATCCCGGCTACTGGAGGAGACCCTAACGGAGACGACGTTGGTGGTAGTTTTAGCCACGACACGGAGCTTTCGGAGGAGCTAGAGCCAGATGGATGGATCGCTAGACCCATCACTCGTGACGCCGCTCGCGAGTGTCACTTCCATGACGCTCTCGATACCCTGTTGCGTCGGGCTTTCGACCAACACACATGGTCTATCGAGTACCGTTGTGTAGTCTACCATCATCGTCGCGGGCTATACCCAGACTAGTGGGAGGCTACTTGCTTGGTGCGCCGTCCGGACGATGATCTCCGGAGTGCAGAGGCCTTCTCAGAGCACTAGTCTATTACTGAGAGGGATACTGCCGAGGCAGCCATGCAAGATGCAGCACGACGGGCACTTTCCCAGTATTGCTCGTTGTTCAGCGGGGTAGCTGATGGCCTCGACCTGAAGTACTACCCTCGCCGTTCGACCGGCAGTGCTAGAGGTGTGATTGTCTCGCATGTTGGTGAGGGCAATCCCAGGCTGAACAGCATGGTCAACTTGGTCGCTGTGCTCAACACAGAGTTGGACCTCGCCCTTGATGAGTTGGGCAAGGTTCGGGCGGAGGTTGCGGAATTGCGTGCTGAATGCGCGGCACACCACTATCTGGATGGTGGTTCTCTCGCCCCTGTCGGGATTCAGCACCCTTACCATTCACTGCCTCGTGGTCGTTTTGACTATGGTACCCCAGACTGCAGGACCCGCATAGATTTAGATCCATATATCGATGGAGTCGGAGTCTGTAATAATGCTTAGTTTAGTGTCTTAGTCTAGTCAGTCTTAGTTAGAGTTAGTTTGGTTATCTCTTGTTGGATGCTTATCATGATGAACATGTAATGAAGTTGGATCTTTGTAATGATTGTCACCAAGGTGTGGGTATCCCCTGCAACTTGGTGTAGTTATTAATAAAGTTAGTTATTTAGTTGGGTAATCCATTTATTTCCACTTTCCTCTTTATCTGAGAAGCTGTTAGTGAAGATGGTCATTTGTTTAGTGCCATGAAGATCTTCTATACATCTTTTCTTATGCTGAAAGATTGCAGAGTCAAATCTGATATGTGTGTGATTTCTACAGATGTCTGAGAACAAATGCAGAGGTGCGAGGCGTGCACAGCCAGAGCAGCAGGCACCCCAAGAAGAAGCAGCCCCGCAGCAGCATTTGCCACCGCCACCCCCGATGACCATTGAGCAGATGTTCTTGATGCAGACCCAGGCAGTTCAGGCAATTGGTCAGGCATTAGCAGCGATGCAGCAGGCTCAGCGGTAGCCACCACCGCCTCAGCCTCTAGTGCAAGTCCAGATGCCATAAGTGCCCAGAGACAAGCGGGCAGAATTCATGAGGGGCCATCCCCTTGTCTTTGCCCACTCTGTAGATCCCATGGACACGAAAGATTGGCTGCGTATCGTGGAGTGTGAGTTGCACACTGCCCAGTGCAACGATCGTGAGAAGGTATTGTACGGTCCCTGACAGCTGAGGGGAGCAGCACAGTCTTGGTGGGAGTCCTACCTCGCCACCCATGCCAACCCTGAAGCCATCACTTGGGAGGAGTTCAGGGATAACTTCCGTCGCTACCATGTGCCCGAGGGACTGATGATAGTGAGGAAGGAGGAGTTTCTCACCCTGAAGCAAGGTCCCCTGTCCGTCAGTGAGTATAGGGACAAGTTTCTGCAGCTGTCACGTTATTCCCCAAAGGATGTCAACACAGATGCCAAGCGGCAGTATCGCTTCTTGAGAGGATTGGTCGATCCCCTCCACTATTAGCTGATGAACAACACCTTCCCTACCTTCCAGCATCTGATCGACAGAGCAATCATGACAGAAAGGAAGCGTCGTGAGATGTAGGATAGGAAGCGCAAGATTGGTGGACCTCACATTGGGAGTAGTAGCCATCCTCGCTACTCAGGCAACCCACCTCAGCCCTTTAAGCAAGGTCACCAGCACCAGCATCAGCGTCAGAACCAGCCGCAGCAGTACCAGAGGCAGTTTCCTCAGCAGCAGTAGTACCGTCAGAACAACCAACAAAGAGGAAATCAATACCAGCGTCAGAGCAACCAGGCAGCCCGTCTTCCTGCCCCAGCAACCAACCAGAGCAATCAAGCAGCTCAAGGAGGAAGTCGTGCATGTTTCCACTATGGGGAACAAGGGCATTGGGCGAATCATTGCCCAAAGAAAGCAGCTTAGCAGCAGCCAGCTCCCAATGCCCTAGTCAGACAGAATGCAATGCAGCAAGGAGGCAACAACCGTGGGCAACCTCGTGCCCAGTATGGAAAGGTGAACCACTTGGAGGCCGACACAGTCCAGGAGACTCTAGGAGTGGCACTAGGTATGTTTTCAGTCGAGTACCATTCCGCAAATGTCTTATTTGATACTGGAGCAACGCATTCTTTTGTGGCTGCATCATGGGTAGAATCACATAATATACCAGTAGCACCCATGTATCCACCTATGAGAGTTAGTTCAGTTGGTGGAAGGACCCAAACTGATAGATTTTTCCCTAGTGCAAAGGTTCAAATAGGGGGGGATAGAGTTCCCCGCTGATTTAATAGTTATGGGTAACCAAGATACAACTATAGATGTCATCCTAGGGATGAATTGGCTAACCAAGTATCAAGCCAGTCTTAGTTGTGACAAGAGAACAGTGAAGTTAGTGTCCTTATCAGGAGAAGAAGTGTTAGTAGAGTTGGTCTTGTCAGGACCAAGGAAAGGGAGTTGTCACCAAGTCACCGCTCATATTGAGGAGATTAAACCATCAGAAGCTATCAAGGTAGTGATAGAATTCCCAGATGTGTTTCCCGAGGAGTTACCAGGTATGCCACCTGAAAGGAAGGTTAAATTTGCCATAGAGATTATTCCAGGCACCACCCCTATTTCCAATAGAGCCTATCGAGTGTTCGGACCAGAGTTGGTGGAACTCAAGAAGCAAATCGATGAGTTGTTAGAGAAAGGTTACATCAGACCGAGTACCTCACCTTGGGCAGCCCCAGTGCTATTTGTGGAGAAAAAGGATGGAACAAAGAGGATGTGCATTGACTACAGATCCTTGAATGAGGTTACTGTCAAGAATAAGTACCCCTACCCAGAATTGAAGATTTATTCGATCAGTTGAGAGGAGCCAGTGTGTTCTCAATGATAGATCTGAGGTCAGGCTACCATCAGCTCAGAATCCGACCCTCAGACATACCAAAGACAGCCTTCATCACTAAGTATGGATTGTATGAGTTCACGGTTATGTCATTCGGTTTGATGAATGCGTCAGCTTACTTCATGTACTTGATGAACAATGTGTTCATGGACTACCTCGACAAGTTCGTGGTGGTGTTCATTGATGATATTCTTATATATTCCTAGAATGAACAAGAACATGAGGAGTATTTGAGGAAAGTATTTTAGAGGCTACGAGATTGTCAGCTATATGCCAAGCTTAGCAAGTGTGAGTTCTAGATCAGCGAAGTTCTATTCTTGGGTCACATTATAAACCGAGAAGGATTGGTTGTAGATCCGAAGAAGGTAACAGCTATCTTGGACTGGAAAGCACCAAAAGATGTCCGAGGAATCAAGAGTTTCATCGGAATGGCCGATTATTATCGGTGTTTCATTGAAGGTTTCTCCAAGATTGCCAGGCCAATGATAGCTTTATTGGCAAAGAAGGATGAGTTCAAGTGGACCCCAGCATGCCAGAAGTCTTTTGAGACATTGAAGGATAAGTTGACAACGGCACCAGTGCTGATTCTGCCAGATGTTCACAAGCCATTCTCAGTATATTGCGATGCTTCGTATACCGAACTGGGATGTGTGTTGATGCAGGGAGGGAGAGTAGTGTCATACTCGTCCCGACAGTTGAAGATTCATGAGAAAAATTATCCTACTCATGATCTGGAATTAGCAGTCGTGGTTCATGCATTGAAGACCTAGAGGCATTATCTTTATGGCAGAAGTGTGATATCTACACGGACCACAAGAGTCTCAAGTACATATTCACTCAGTCAGAGTTAAACATGAGGCAGCGAAGATGGCTGGAATTGATCAAAGATTATGAACTGGAGATTCATTATCACCCAGGCAAAGCAAATGTGGTTGCAGATGCTCTGAGTAGAAAGAGTCAAGTTAATATGCTGGCCGCTCACCCGATGACGTATGAGTTAGCAAAGGAGTTCGACAGATTGATTCTCGAATTTCTGAACAACACCCAAGGAGTGACAATTTAGTTGGAACCCACTCTAGAGCAAGATATTAGGAAAGGTTAGAAGGATGATGAGAAAATCAACGAGATCCAATAGCTGATCATCAATGGAAAAGGCAAGGATTTCTGTGAAGATGCAGAAGGAGTTGTATGGTTCAAGGACAGACTGTGTGTTCTCGACATCAAATTGATCTGGGAACTGATTCTCAAGGAAGCCCATGAGACAGCATACTCTATACACCCTGGTAGTGAGAAGATGTACCAAGACCTGAAGAAAAGATTCTGGTGGTACAGTATGAAAAGAGAAATAGCAGAGTACGTGGCTGTGTGTGACAGTTGTCAGAGGATTAAAGCAGAACATCAGAGACCTGCAGGTTTGTTGCAACCGTTGCAGATTCCTTAGTGGAAATGAGATGAGATCAGAATGGATTTCATTAGTCAGATTGTCCCGCACTCGTACTGGTTATAACTCCATCTGGGTAGTAGTGGACCGTTTGACAAAGGCGGCCCATTTCATACCAGTCAAGACCACCTACAACAGTGCAATGTTTGTCAAACTATATATGGCTCGGATTGTGTGCTTGCATGGCGTTCCCAAGAAGATAGTATCAGATAAAGGCACCCAGTTCACCTCTCATTTTTGGCAGCAGTCACATGAAGCTTTGGGCACACACTTGAAGTTCAGCTCAGCTTACCACCCACAGATAGATGGTCAAACTGAGAGAACCAATCAGATTCTGGAGGATATGTTGAGGGCTTGTGCTTTGCAAGACAAGATAGGTTGGGACAAGAGATTACCATATGCAGAATTCTCTTACAACAATAGCTATCAGGCCAGTTTGAAGATGTGACCATTTGAAGCGCTCTATGGGAGGAATTGCATAACTCCATTGCATTGGGATCAACCTGGTGAAAGACAGGTGTTCGGTCAAGATATTTTGCTTGAAGCCGAAGAGAACATCAGAATGGTCCGAGAGAATCTAAAGGCAGCGCAGTCCAGACAGCGAAGCTATGCTGACACCAGAAGAAGGGAACTCGGTTTTGAAGTGGGAAACTACGTCTATTTGAAGGTGTCACCCATCAGAGCAACCAAAAGGTTCGGAGTCAAAGGCAAACTAGCACCTCATTATATTGGGCCGTATTAGATTCAAGCAAGATGTGGAGAAGTGGCTTATCAACTCAGCTTACCATAGAATCTGTCCGCTGTGCACGATGTGTTCCATGTGTCTCAGTTGAAGAAATGCTTGAGAGTGCCATAAGAGCAGTTGCTAGCAGAGGATCTTGAAGTTCAAGAAGATCTGACATATATTGAGAAGCTAACTCAAATTCTGGAGACAGCAGATCGAGTCACTCAGAGAAGTACCATCAGGATGTGCAAAGTCAAGTGGGGTCACCACTCAGAAGAAGAAGCAATCTGGGAAAGAGAAGATTTGAAAGCCAAGTACCATGAGCTCTTTTCTAGCCAGCCCTGAATCTCGAGGGCGAGATTCTTTTAAGGGGGTTAGGCTTGTAACACCCTGATTTTGGGGGTATAAAATTTCTTTCTAATTATCACCTAAAATCATGTGTTACTCTTCGTTTTCTCACCCTAGGCTTTCTCTCTCCCTTTTTCCTTTTATTAGAAATAGCTTAAGCTAGTGGAGATTAATTAGTTATTTTTGCCAAAACCTTATGAGTCATGACATGTTGCATCATGCTGAGCTTAAAATATTCTTTGAAGTGTTGCACATGTTTGAATTTATTTGAATTTGAAATATAGTTTGAATTTGGATTTGAAAACCCTATAGAAAAGAAAAAGAAAAGGCATTAGAAATTCCTAAGAAAAAGAAAAGGAGAAAGCAGCCCAGTCGGCCCACTAAGCCCAGCCAGGCCGCGCGCCCGCGCCGCCTGACAGGCAGACCCCGCCTCTCAGCGGCAGTTCCCCTCGCGCCCACTCTCCCTCGCTCTCTCGCTGCCTAGTGGGACTAGCCGGTCAACGCCAGTTACTTCGCCCGTTCGCTCTGTCTCTCTCTGTTTCGCGTGCCCAGTTCCCCAGCCGCCGAGCCGTTGCCCCGCGCGTCCTCTTTTCTCTCCCTGCGCTGTGTGCCTGCCTTGTCAGCGCGCCCGCCGCGGACCAGCGCGTGCGCACTCGCCCACGTCGCCGGGTTTCTCAGCCACGACACCCACCCACTCGCCCAGCTCTCTTTTTAGAGCCCCACCAGTGCCCCGCACACACCCCTCACCTCATTTCGCACAGCTTCACCCTCTCTCGTGCTCAGCCCACGCAGCCAGCCACCGCCGGAGACCTGCGCCCGTGTTCCCGGCCATCTAGCTCACCGGAGACCGCGCCCTGCCTCCCCGAGCTCCGCCCCGAGGTGAGACACCCGTCCCCGTGCCCAATTTCCCTAATTGCGCCCTGAGTTCGTCCAATTTCGCCTTCGCCGATGCTCGATCGCGGCGGTCCACCGTGCTCACGCGGTGGCCGGCCGATTTAGCCCGGTCTATTTCACCGGAGTAGTTCTGTGTGTCGCCCTGTCTCTACTGAAGCCAGCCAAGGCCTTAGCGCGCCTTAAGTCCCCTCCTCGTGGCCGAAATCGCTCACCGGAGTTTCTCCGGCCCGCCCGAGACCTTCTCATCACTGTTTTACCCTCTCTGCCCGTGGATTCATGGCCTCTTCCCTGCCATCGAGTTCGCCGTGGCACCCTCTTCCCCTCTACCCAACTCCGGTGACCCCGGAGCCACCCTAGCCCACGCTAGCCTCAACGCCGGTGACTTTACCACCGTGGAGAGGAGCAGCGCCGCCCGTAGCCGTCTGTTTCCCCGGTCTGATCCCCTCCGTCCGATTCAGATAGAACGACCCGGACCACGGAATACCGCTTCGCGCACACGCGCCTATCGCCTAGCCCGCTTGTCAGCGCCACCCGCAACCGCTCATCCGCCCCGGTCTGATTTTTCCCCGTCCGATCTTGATCGAACGGCTTGGACCCGTTCGGACCCCCTCAGACCCCCTCGGAACCCTCCCCGTTCGATCTCGATCGAACGGTTTGGACCCCCTCGGACCCCTTTAGCCGTCTGTTTCCCCTCTAGCGCCGGGCCCCGCTCGGTCAGTGCGCTCTCTCCCCCTCTGTCGCTGACACTCCCTGTCCCACCTATCAGCGCTCGCCCGCCCGCGCGCGCCCTCGGCCGCAGATCTAATCCCTGCCGTCGATTTCTTATCCAACGGTTAGATTCACCCGATACCCCTTCGTGTGGCTGTTTTGCTTAAGAAACCCCTGGTTTTAGGAAATCAACCCGCCGTCCCTGGTTTTCGCGCGTAGACCCCTGTAGTCTTGTAGATTTAGCCCTGGACTTTCATTTAAATACAGAATTAACCCTAATTTCATATTTTGAATTCCCAAACTTGTTTATTTAATAACTTTTGCATATGAACTCCAAATTTAGTGATTCAAATTGCAAAATGTTCATAGAATTATTCTATGTTTAAATAAAATGGTTTCACTTACTGTCTGCACACTCTAATTTTTAGGATTGAATATGAACTAATGTAGGTGTATATTTTATTTATTTAATAAAATAAATAAGAGGAGAACCTTAGAGATTTAAACTTGTTTAAGCTTGTGAGATTAATAATATGTAAGTTCATCCCTTTCTAAATTTTAGGTCACCATAAAATAAATTGATCTATGATTATGTACTTGTAAATATCACTTAGGGAAATAATAATCTATGTTCAAATAAAGTTAATGTATGCCATAATTTATGTTATACTTTGAATCCATTATCCCTTATCTAGTATTGAGTCTTTTTAAGTTGTGTTCCAATGTTTGTACATGTTTGGTGTGATGTTCATTTGTACTTTCCAAATGTATTGAATGTATTCTCGCTTTACATAGACAACGAGTAGTCCGAAGTTCCTGAGTGTGTTGTTGGAGACCTCCCTGAGCAGCAACCTGGTGAAGGCAAGTGTCATCTGACCCATTATGTCCTACATACTTTATGATTCACTGTCCTGCATTACTTTATGAAACCTAAGGATTGACTAGTCTGTATTCACTTATCCTTGTTTACCTTTTTGGGTTATCATGGTTAGCATGTTGCTATTGCCTTAACTTAATCAATGAACATGATGTGAACATTATGATACGATACTGTTATCCTGATATTATGGATGATCTTGTGATACCTTAGGGGACTCAGGCCTTTTTTCCTGAGTACCTCTCTGTAAGGACCTGTTCATGGAGTGACCACCCGGGATAACAGTACAACCATGAGGGTGGAATGGGACGCCCTTAGCTGATTAATTAGATGAACCTGGGGGTGTAGTTGGCTTTGCTGGATGGCCGTCAATGGGGGCTGGGGCGTAGTGCTCGCTCTGCCAAGGTTGGGGTGCAAAGGTTCTTTCGATTTAGTTTTGTTAGTCACCCACCTTGGGGAGGTGTACTGCGTTTGTACGACTGGCAAAACCTAACGAGCAGCTATGCACCAAGGGAGTCTTTGTAAAGGCTACATAGTGTATCTCTGGCCATTCACCTTGGTAGTGAAGAACGGGATTGTACAACCTAGGCTGGAAAGGGATCACAACTTGTGGGTAAACTGTACAACCTCTACAGAGTGTTAAAAACTGGTATATTAGTTGAGCTCATGGTTAAGAGTAGCCTTGGGATCCTATTTGATTAGAAGAACTTTGGATACTTATATGATGATGGTTAATAATGATGATAAAATCTGATCTCTGGTATTTCCTCTTTTGAGGAGGTACTTCTGGGTAATAACTGGGTTTATTACTAAAACTTGGCTCTACTAATAATAATAAAAAATATTTGACCAACTAAAAGCAACTGCTTGACCTCAACTCCACATACAGCTAGTCCACTTTAGCCAAATGGGACATTTGTTGAGTACGTTGATGTGTACTCACCCTTGCTTTACACACCACCCCCACCCAGGTTGTCCCCATTGTACTCAGTGCTCAGGAGGTGATGCTGGCAACATGGATGACTTCGAGGAGCTCCAGGAATATGACGAGTTCTAGTTCTTTCTTAGTGGCAAAACCCCAATCAGCTGCCTGTGTAGGCTTAGCATCTACGTTTCTTATTTCCACACTTCGATAATTATGTTGAACAATGATTATGTAAAAGACTATGTGGATGTCTTGGACATCTTGATGTAATAAAGTACATTTCCGTTATTTACTTCGAGCATTGTGTGATGATGTCCAATTATGTAATCGCTGTGTATGTGAGTTTCTGATCCTGGCACGTACATGGTTCGCATTCGGTTTTCCTTCCAAAACCGGGTGTGACATAAGTGGTATCAAAGCCTTGCTGACTGTAGGACCGCTAACCTAGACTAGAATGGTCGCCCTAGACCCTTACTCTTACCTTGACCTTAAAGTCTTTTCAAAAGTTGGTCATCTTGACCAACTCTATGTTATCTACTTATCTCAAAAAGTTTTGTCTCACTTTTCTATCTGTTTACTTTCTGGTCTAATAGTTCTACTCTTACTGTTGTGCTTACGATGTCTTCTGTAGATGGCTCGTATCAGGTGCACTACACGTAAGTCTGTGATCCCCTTTTTGCCTTCTCGACTAGCGGAGCGTGTAACACCCCTGGTGTTACTGTTACTAAAACCTAAGCATAACATCATAAGCATCAGCATTTCATATGTTTGACACACCTTGAGTGCATTCACTAGGCAAAAATTTCAAACAAGTTGTATTGATATGGTGTTTTGCAAATAAGACCCTAGTGTAGGATACTTAACCCTAAATGGGGGTTAGAAGGGTAAAGCAGGACCCAAATAGAGAAAACCCCAAAGATTAAGTGAAATAATCATAAAATGTTACCAAGGATGGACCTACATTACATTTACACCCCTGAGATACCAAAAACCCTAATTGGAACCCTGGAAAATCCTAAACCTAAACCCTAGGGGGTTAAGTGCAAAATTAGTCCACTTTTGGACTAACGTGCAAAAACCATAATAATAAAATGTCTTAAATCATATGGATCACGAATATGTGGATTTACATGTTAAACCCTAAGTTTTGGGTCTAATTGCAAAAAGCACCACTTGAACCCTATACACCTAAGTCTGAAAATCAGTATTTTGGCTCAACTTTGGAGCTTTATAACTTTCAAAATAGTGAGAATTCACCTTAGGGCACCACATCAACTTTGTAGCTCTATGAAAGTGGAACAACTTTGCTTAAGAGTGTAAGCATAGTTGTTATGAAGAAATGGAAGAAAAACACACTCAAAGTCGAGCTGTTAGGCTGTTGTAGTCTGAATTTCATACTGACAGTGCAAATACATAGACTTTGGGTACAAATTCAAACATGATCCAGTAGGAGTTTGACTATAGCTGCCGTGGCAAAATTATAGCTGAATCTTTGATCTACAACTTTGTTACAGAACTTTGGACAAGTTGCCATAGAAATTTAACCCTAAACTTGGGCTGTCAGGCACTCTGATGGTGATTCCCATGGTACAGTGCCCTGGTCGAGTCAGGTTCAGTGAACCTCACCGCCGGTGAATCCTCGCCGTGAATCATCGTCACCGTTATGATTTGCGCTCCCCAGTGACCGGATAATACTCCAAGGCAAAAGATCTTCACCTAGGGATAACTCCGGTGGCCAGCCATCGTGCCCCCCATGAATTGCAGCCTGTACAGATAAGCACGCCGGCGTTGGCTGCCTGCCGGTCATTTGCCACGTACCCGGGTGTCTTACCACGTCGCAGTAGGTCGCGTTAAGCATATCCGGTGATTGCCGGTGAGCTCGCCACGGTACAAGCCACTAATCACTGCGCCAGTACACCCTCTTCTCTCCGGCCACCACCGCGCCATCCCCGATTCATAAGCCACCGCCCCCGGAGCCTATAAATTGAGCACAACCTCAGCTTCATTAGGTATTCGAGCATCCAATCCACCCACTCGTGCCTTCAATTACTCACCAGAGCCCGTGAATTTCTCTGTTCCCCCAAATCCGTTTTCCGCCATCCTGAAAGAGTCTGCGCCGTGGCTAGCTTGTTCCAGGTCGGTTCAGCATTCTCATGCGTTTGTGATGCTCGCCGACCCACCTAATTGAGTCAGACTGCCCTAGATCACCGGGAACACTTCTGTTCATCCGTTCTTTGCGCTGTCTCCGTGGACAGGGTGATTTAGAGCTCGAATTATGCAATTGACTGGGGGGAAACATGGGGTAAGACTTGAATTCGGTTTTGGCCGAAGTAGAGCACCAGTCCTTGCCCTGTTTTGCTGGTCCTGGAGCTCGCCGGAGCTCTGCTGCGCTCATCGCCGTCGGGGACCTTGGCTCGTAAAGAATTAGAACGTGGGGGACTTTCTTGTGAACTGTCAGTGACTCAATGAAATAGTGAAAGAACCCGTTCCCAGTTAGCCAGAACACCGAGGGCCTTTCTGCAAAGTCTGCAGCACGGGCGTGGGCGCGCGCTTTCCTATGCAGACTGGGCCGCTCGGGCTGCTTTCGGCCCAGTTCTGTAGCACCTTTTCTCTTTTCTTTTTCTTTTGGACTTTAAAAATTTATAGGAAATTATAGAAAAATCCTAAAAATACTAGACCAATTTTGTTAGGTTCCTAATTTTTCATAGTATTTGATAAAAATAGTTCCATGATTTTTCAAGCAAGTAAAGAATTTTGGAGCATTTAAAATAGCTTAAAACATTGGTTCTGGATTTTTAGAAAATAGATAATAATTCCAAAAATGTCCAAACTTTTTATATGAGCTTAAAACATTATTTAGAAGCCTTGAGTAGAGTTTGATTTGATTTGGACCTTGTTTGATAATTAGAACCCAAAAACCTACCCCCTGCCCTTTTGGATTCCTTTACTAACTCTGGAAAACCTAGTTTCCTGGAAAATCGTGAAGGAAAATTGTATTCAAGACCTTAGATAATAAACTCTTATTATCTTTGCATTCTCATGAACATTACATGGGCATTCATTATTATGTATGGTTATCTTTAGAAAACGAAGAAGAAGCTGAAGTAGAAGGAGAGAAGACTTCACCACCACCTCAGGAACATCAGGCCGACAGCTGTTTTTATTATGACATCTGTGGAACTGAGCCTGAATCACCTGTAAACCAAGGCAAGCCCCAGTGCATTTGCTACCTCCTTGATTCTTTTAAAATCTTTCTCACTTGCTTGATGCATTAGGTGATAGGAGTTGATTGATAAGACAATTCCTACATTACCTTCCTTGAATTTGATTACCTTCCTTTGAATCCCTGTTTTATAAAAAGTTTTTACTATGCTTAGTCTTGCTTTAGCAAAGAAAAGGTTTTGTTTTTACAAAAGATGATATGGCAAAGTGGGAGGGATGTTTTTGAAAATAAAATTTGATGATGGATCCATCATGGCCATGATGGGTTCAACATTAGAAAAGATGTACCTCTGACAGGTACCAAACTTTGGGATATGAAATGATAAAGCTGAGACCGGGCGGGTGACTTGCACGAGAAGAGAGTCTCGGTGTAGTGTCTCCGTCTGAGTCGATTAAGGACCGTGTCGATGTAGGCTTGCTGACCGAGGACCCTTTAACTGGTCACATGCCTCGTCATGGGTAAGCTTTGCCTCGGGTAGACTAACGCCAGAATAAGATACCACACAATGGGAGTGGAGAGATGGCGAGAGTAACGTGTACCCTCCGTGGCAAGAGGCTGGACGGTGGTGTATCTGTGCTCTCGGTTGGCGTGAACCTGATCTGGTCTTAAGAACCCCGGTGGCGGGTTGACATATGCAAGGGCTAAGTGCTACATATGTCGTGTGATTGGAGATCCTCAGCTGAGTATAATCGATTCGGATCGCCGTACCTTCGCGGTTACGAAGACTTGGTCACTGCCCTATACGTAGAACTCCAGTAAAGATGAAGGGTTGTTAAGAAATTGGCTAGTGCAGGTCAAGTGATTGAATTAGAGTAGAAAGAACTCTAGAGACAGGTAATCTTACTTAACCTGACAAGTAAAATTGGATTTTTAAGGATCCACTTTAGTAAGCATTTCTGCAAACAGAGTCTTGATTATTGAAAAACTTTACCTTGACTCCCTGATAACCAGCATACCCTTGAGAGTCTTTTCTTTAGTCAGGTAAGTCTTGCTGAGTAATTCCATACTCAGGGTTTTATTCCCTATTGTTTTTAGGTGAAGAAGTGACAAACTTTTGTTGTTTTTGTTCCAAGGTGGTCTCAAAAGAAGAAAAACAAGAGTAGAGCTGCGGGAGGTAAGGTTCCTCCATAAAAACTTGTGTTGATACTTATCGGGAGGGGTTTTTGCCTCCCTTGGTTCTGTAATATTAATACTCTGCACTCAGTTAATTATATCCTGGTCTGTAATATATAACTGTCTTATTTTTTAAATAAAGGTAAGTTTATGTAATCGCTTCCGCATTTTCGTATCTTCGATGATTTGTAATGTCTGCGTGACGGGTAAAACACTCTTGGGAAGGTAAGGAAAGCAGATACCGAACTTGTCAAGTGATTCAAGAACACCTACAGGGTTGTCTGAGGTCCGTTGGACAAGGACAACTGCAAGTGGGCCTAATGACATGGGAGGTTCCGTCATAGAGCATCCCCTGCGTCGCACGGTGTTAGGTCAGTCCAGTCATCTGGAGAGACTGCATCGTCGCCTACACGAGGAGCAGGAGCGCCGACGCTAGGAGCAGGAGCAGGAGCAATAGGACTCTTCCCCCTTGCCTCAGCAGGAGGTGGAGTCTAAGAGGCCGCCTTCCCCTGCGCCTCAGCAAGAGATACCCCCTGCACCACATCAGGGCATTCCGGCTACTGGAGGAGACCATGACGGAGACGAAGACGACGCTGGTGGCAGTTCAAGCCACGACACGGAGCTTTCGGAGGAGCCAGAGCCAGATGGATGGATCGCTAGACCCATCACTCGTGACGCCGCTCGCGAGTGTCACTTCCACGATGCTCTCGATACCCTGTTGCGTCGGGCTTTCGACCAACACACATGGTCTATCGAGTATCATTGTGTAGTCTACCAGCATCGTCACGGGCTATAGCCGGACCAGTGGGAGGCTACTTGCTTGGTGCACCGTTCGGACGATGATCTCCGGGGTGCAGAGGCCTTCTCAGAGCACTAGTCTATTACTGAGAGGGATACTGCCGAGGCAGCCATGCAAGATGCAGCACGACGGGCACTTTCCCAGTATTGCTCGTTGTTCAGTGGGGTAGCTGATGGCCTTGACCTGAACTACTACCCTCGCCATTCGACCGGCAGTGCGGGAGGTGTGATTGTCTCGCCTGTTGGTGAGGGCAATCCCAGGCTGAACAGCATGGTCAACTTGGTCGCCGTGCTCAACATAGAGTTGGACCATGCCCTTGACGAGTTGGGAAAGGTTCAGGCGGAGGTTGTGAAATTGCGTGCTGAATGCGCAGCACGCCACTATCTAGATGGTGGTTCTCCCTCCCCTATCGGGATTCAGCACCCTTACCGTTCACTGCCCCGTGGTCGTTTCGACTATGGTACCCCAGACTGCAGGACCCGCATAGATTTAGATCCATAGATCGATGGAGTCGGAGTCTGTAATAATGCTTAGTTTAGTGTCTTAGTCTAGTCAGTCTTAGTTAGAGTTAGTTTGGTTATCTCTTGCTGGATGCTTGTCATGATGAACATGTAATGAAGTTGGATCTTTGTAATGATTGTCACCAAGGTGTGGGTATCCCCTGCAACTTGGTGTAGTTATTAATAAAGTTAGTTATTTAGTTGGGTAATCCATTTATTTCCACTTTCCTCTTTATCTGAGAAGCTATCAATGAAGATGGTCATTTGTTCAGTGCCATGAAGATCTTCTATACATCTTTTCTTATGCTGAAAGACTGCAGAGTCAGATCTGATATGTGTGTGATTTCTACAGATGTCTGAGAACAGAAACAGAGGTGCGAAGCGTGCACATCCAGAGCAGCATGCACCCCAAGGAGAAGCAGCCCCGCAGCAGCATTTGCCACTGCCACCCCCGATGACCATTGAGCAGATGTTCTTGATGCAGACCCAGGCAATTTAGGTAATTGGTCAGACATTAGCAGTGATGCAGTAGGCTCAGCGGCAGCCACCGTCGCCTCGGCCTCCAGTGCAAGTCCAAATGCCACAAGTGACCAGAGACAAGCCGACAGAATTCATGAGGGGCCATCCCCCTGTCTTTGCCCACTCTGCAGATCCCATGGACGCGGAAGATTGGCTGCATACCATGGAGCATGAGTTGCACACTGCCCAGTGCAACATTCGTGAGAAGGTATTGTACGGTCCCCGACAGCTAAGGGGAGCAGCACAGTCTTGGTGGGAGTCCTACCTCGCCACCCATGCCAACCCTGAAGCCATCACTTGGGAGGAGTTCAGGGATAACTTCCGTCGCTACCATGTGCCTGAGGTACTGATGATAGTGTGGAAGGAGGAGTTTCTCGCCCTGAAGCAAGGTCCCTTGTCCGTCAGTGAGTACAGGGACAAGTTTCTGCAGATGTCGTGTTATGCCCCAAAGGATGTCAACACGGATGCCAAGCGGCAGTACCGCTTCTTGAGAGGATCTGTCGATCCCCTCCACTATCAGCTGATGAACCACACCTTCCCTACCTTCCAGCATCTGATCAACAAAGCAATTATGACAGAAAGGAAGCGTCGGGAGAAGGAGGATAGGAAGCGCAAGATTGGTGTACCTCAGGTTGGGAGTAGCAGTCGTCCTTGCTACTCAGGCAACCCACCTCAGCCCTTTAAGTAAGGTCACCAGCACCAGCATCAGCGTCAGAACCAACCGCAGCAGTAGCAGAGGCAGTTTCCTCAGCAGCAGTAGTACCGTCAGAACAACCAGCAAGGAGGAAATCAATACCAGCATCAGAGCAACCAGGCAGCCCGTCTTCCTGCCCCAGCAACCAACCAGAGCAATCAAGCAGCTCAAGGAGGAATTCGTGCATGTTTCCATTATGGGGAACAAGGCCACTGGGCGAATCATTGCCCCAAGAAAGCATCTCAGCAGCAGCCAGCTCCCAATGCCCAGTCAGGCAGAATGCAATGCAGCACGGAGGCAACAACCGTGGGCAACCTCGTGCCCAGTATGAAAAGGTGAACCACTTGGAGGCCGACACAGTCCAGGAGACTCCAGGAGTGGCACTAGGTACGTTTTCAGTCGAGTACCATTCCACAAATGTCTTATTTGATACTAGAGCAACTCATTCTTTTGTGACTGCATCATGGGTAGAATCACATAATATACCAGTAGCACCCATGTATCCACCTATGAGAGTTAGTTCAGTTGGTGGAAGCACCCAAACTGATAGATTTTGCCCTAGTGCAAAGGTTCAAATAGAGGGGATAGAGTTCTCGGCTGATTTAATAGTTATGGGTAACCAAGATACAACTATAGATGTCATCCTAAGGATGAATTGGCTAACCAAGTATCAAGCCAGTCTTAGTTGTGAAAAGAGAACAGTGAAGTTAGTGTCCATATCAGGAGAAAAAGTGTTAGTAGAGTTAGTCTTGTCAGGACCAAGGAAAGGGAGTTGTCACCAAGTCACCGCTCATATTGAGGAGATTAAACCATCAGAAGCTATCAAGGTTTGGACAGAATTCCCAGATGTGTTTCCTGAGGAGTTACTAGGTATGCCACCTGAAAGGAAGGTTGAATTTGCCATAGAGCTTATTCCAGGCACCGCCCCTATTTCCAAGAGAGCCTATCGAGTGTCCGGACCAGAGTTGGTGGAACTCAGGAAGCAAATCGACGAGTTGTTAGAGAAAGGTTACATCAGACCGAGTACCTCACCTTGGGCAGCCCCAGTGCTATTTGTGGAGAAAAAGGATGGAACAAAGAGGATGCACATTGACTACAGTTCCTTGAATGAGGTTAGTATCAAGAATAAGTACCCCCTTCCTAGAATTAAAGATTTATTCGATCAGTTGAGAGGAGCCAGTGTGTTCTCAAAGATAGATCTGAGGTCAGGCTACCATCAGCTCAGAATCCGATCCCCAGACATACCAAAGATAGCCTTCATCACAAAGTATGGACTGTCACCCATCAGATTTGAAGTGGGAGACTACGTCAGGAACCAAAAGGTTCGGATTCAAAGGCAAACTAGCACCTCGTTATATTGGGCCGTATTAGATTCAAGCAAGACGTGGAGAAGTGGCTTATCAACTCAACTTACCATAGAATCTGTCCGGTGTGCACGATGCGTTCCATGTGTCTCAGTTGAAGAAATGCTTGAGAGTGCCAGAAGAGCAGTTGCCAGCAAAGGATCTTGAAGTTCAAGAAGATCTGACATATATTGAGAAGCCAACTCAAATTCTGGAGACAGCAGATCAAGTCAGTCGGAGAAGTACCATCAGGATGTGCAAAGTCAAGTGGGGTCACCACTCAGAAGAAGAAGCAATCTGGGAAAGAGAAGATGATTTGAAAGCCAAGTACCTTAACCTCTTTTCTAGCCAGCCTTGAATCTCGAGGGCGAGATTCTTTTAAGGGGGATAGGTCTGTAACACCCTGATTTTGGGGGTATAAAATTTCTTTCTAATTATCACCCAAAATCATGTGTTACTCTTCCTTTTCTCACCCTAGGCTTTCTCTCTCTCTCTAGATTCTTTCTCCCTTTTTCCTTTTATTAGAAATAGCTTAAGCTAGTGGAGATTAATTAGTTATTTTTGTCAAAACCTTATGAGTCATGACATGTTGCATCATGCTGAGCTTAAAATATTCTTTGCAGGGTTGCACATGTTTGAATTTATTTGAATTTGAAATCTAGTTTGAATTTGGATTTGAAAACCCTATAGAAAAGAAAAAGAAAAGGCATTAGAAATTCCAGAGAAAAAGAAAAGGAGAAAGCAGCCTAGCCGGCCCACTAAGCCTAGCCAGGCCGCGTGCCCGCGCCGCCTGACAGGTAGACCCCTGAAAGGGAAATGTGCCTTTGGGCCATTTCTATAATGTTTTGGTGATTAAGTGGCAACACATAATCCTTGAGTTGTTATGTGCCAAACAAGCAAAAAGTGCAAAACATGTGACAAGGTACATTTCTAGACTTAGTACATTGTTTTGAGTACTAACATATTTTGTTTAAGTGCTAGAAACAGGAAAAGAAAGAATTGCAAAAGACTTGGCTGAGTACAGCCAAAGTCTAGCTCGGTCTGGCACACCGGACTGTCTGGTGGTGCACCGGACAGTGTCCGGTGCGCCAAGCTAGATTCTGGTGAACAGGCCGCTCTTGGGAGAATTTGGCGGCGTACGACTATAATTCACCGGACTGTCCGGTGGTGCACCGGACTGTCCGGTGGTGCACCGGACTGTCCGGTGAGCCAACGGCCGCCAGCACAACGGTCGGCCGCGCAGTCCGCGGGCGACGCGTGGCCCGCGCCAACGGTCGGCAGGGGGCACCGGACTGTCCGGTGCACCATCTGGCCCAGAGATGCAATGGTCGTCTACGCCAGAATAGGATGTGATGACAACATCAAGACCATTGGAGCTTCTTCACATGGATCTCTTTGGACCCGTCGCCTACCTTAGCATCGGGGGAAGTAAGTATGGTCTTGTAATTGTAGATGACTTTTCCTGCTTCACTTGGGTGTTCTTTTTGCAGGATAAATCAGAAACCCAAGGGACCCTAAAGCGCTTTCTAAGAAGGGCTCAAAACGAATTTTAGCTCAAGGTGAAAAAGATAAGGAGCGACAACGGGTCCGAGTTCAAGAACTTACAAGTTGAGGAGTATCATGAGGAGGAAGGTGTCAAGCATGAGTTCTGTGCTCCCTACACACCACAGCAAAACGGTGTGGTAGAGAGGAAGAACAGGACACTTATCGACATGGCAAGGACGATGCTTGGAGAGTTCAAGACGCCCGAGCGGTTTTGGTCGGAAGATGTGAACACAGCTTGCCACGCCATAAACCGGCTCTATCTACATCGTCTCCTCAAGAAGACCTCCTACGAACTCCTTACCGGTAACAAACCCAATGTCTCTTACTTTCGTGTATTTGGGAGCAAATGCTACATTTTGGTGAAGAAAGGTAGACATTCCAAGTTTGCTCCCAAAGCTGTAGAAGGGTTTTTACTAGGATATGACTCAAATACAAAGGCGTATAGAGTCTTCAACAAATCATCGGGTTTGGTTGAAGTCTTTAGCGATGTTGTATTTGATGAGACTAATGGCTCTCCAAGAGAGCAAGTTGATCTTGATGATATAGATGAAGATGATGTTCCGACGGCCGCAATACGCACCATGGCGATTGGAGATGTGTGACCATAGGGACAACAAGAGCAAGATCAACCTTCTTCCTCAATGATGGTGCACCCCCCAACTCAAGATGACGGACAGGTTCATCAAGAAGAGGCGTGTGATTAAGGGGGAGCACAAGAAGAACAAGATATGGAGGAAGAAGTACCACTGGCCCCTCCAACTCAAGTCTGAGCGACGATTCAAAGGAATCACCCCGTTGATCAGATTCTTGGTGACATAAGCAAGAGAGTAACAACTCGCTCACGTTTAGCTAATTTTTGTGAGTATTACTTGTTTGTCTCTTCTATTGAGCCTTTCAGGGTAGAAGAGGCCTTGCAAGATCCAGACTAGGTGTTGGCCATGCAGGAAGAGCTCAACAACTTCAAGAGGAATGAAGTTTGGAGCCTGGTGCCACGCTTAAAGCAAAACGTTGTGGGAACCAAGTGGGTGTTCCGCAACAAGCAAGACGAGCACGGGGTGGTGACAAGAAACAAGGCTAACCTTGTGGCAAAAGGTTATGCCCAAGTCACAGGTTTGGATTTTGAGGAGACTTTTGCTCCTGTGGCTAGGCTAGAGTCTATTCAAATATTATTAGCCTATGCCGCTCACCACTCTTTCAAGTTGTTTCAAATGGATGTCAAGAGCGCTTTCCTCAACGGGCCAATCAAGGAGGAGGTGTATGTGGAACAACCCCCTGGCTTTGAGGATGACAAGTATCCCGACCATGTGTTTAAGCTCTCTAAGGCGCTCTATGGACTTAAGCAAGCCCCAAGAGCATGGTATGGATGCCTTAGAGATTTCTTAATTGCTAATTCTTTCAAGGTTGGGAAAGCCGATCCCACTCTTTTCACTAAGACTTGTGACGGTGATCTGTTTGTGTGCCAAATCTATGTCGATGACATAATATTTGGTTCTACTAATCAAAAGTCTTGTGAGGAGTTTAGCAGGGTGATGACACAAAAGTTTGAGATGTCAATGATGGGCGAGTTGACCTACTTCCTTGGATTCCATGTGAAGCAACTCAAGGATGGCACTTACCTCTCCTAAACGAAGTACACACAAGATCTTCTCAAGTGGTTTGGGATGAAGGACGCCAAGCCCGCGAAGACACCTATGGGAACCGATGGACATATCGACCTAAACAAAGGAGGTAAGTATGTTAATCAAAAGGCATACCGGTCTATGATAGGGTCATTACTTTATTTATGTGCTAGTAGACCGGATATTATGCTTAGCGTATGCATGTGTGCTAGATTTCAATCCGACCCAAGGGAATGTCACCTTGTGGCCGTTAAGCGGATTCTTAGATATTTAGTTTCTACGCCTTGCTTCGGGATCTGGTATCCAAAGGGGTCTACCTTTGACTTAATTGGATATTCAGACTCCGATTATGCTAGATGTAAGGTTGATAGGAAGAGTACATCAGGGACGCGCCAATTCCTAGGAAGGTCCCTGGTGTCTTGGAGTTCAAAGAAACAAACCTCCGTTGCCCTATCCACCGCTGAGGCCGAGTATGTTGCCGCAGGATAGTGTTGCGTGCAACTACTTTGAATGGGGCAAACCCTCCAAGACTTTGGCTACAATCTGAGCAAAGTCCCACTCCTATGTGACAATGAGAGTGCAATCCGCATGGCGGATAATCCTGTTGAACATAGCCGCACTAAGCACATAGACATTCGGCATCACTTTCTGAGAGACCACCAGCAAAAGGGAGATATCGAGGTGTTCCATATTAGCACCGAGAGCCAACTAGCCGATATCTTTACCAAGCCATTAGATGAGAAAACCTTTTGCAGGCTGCGTAGTGAGCTAAATGTCTTAGATTCGCATAACTTGGATTGATCTATAGCATACATGTGTTTTATGCCCTTGATCATGTTACTTTATGCATTTATGAAATTTATTGCTTATTTATGGTGCTCAAGTTTTGCAAGGGATCCGTGGACCTCAAAAGTCCATGTGTGAATGATGCACATATTTAGGGGGAGATGTGCTACAACTCGACCCTTTGAGACTAACCTTTGTGTTTAAGTGTACTTGATGTAGTCTCAAAGGTGCATTGAAAGGGAAAAGGTGAACTTGGATCATGCAAAGACTTCCACTGCACTTCGGTATTAGTGTACTCACCTCCAAGTTCATTCTTATGCACTTATTGCCTTTTTTTGCTCTTAATTGACATTTTTGGTGAGGCAATGAGGTTAAAAGGGCCAAAAAATGATCCTGTTTTGGTGCTTAATGCCAAAGGCGGAGAAATTAAGGCCAAAGCAAACGGATCAGCCACCACTTGTGAATTTTTGAAAACAATAGAGTTAGAACTTTTGATTTGACAAAATACTCTTATTGCAAAATTTGATCTCTTGTGGGGAGATTTTATGATTATGGAAAAAAGGGGGAGTTTTTGGATCTTGATCAATTTCACTCTTGGAATATCTTTCTTTATGCCCAAACAAGTGAGTTTGACTTAGAGATAGGAAAATGAATTTGATTTGCAAAAACAAACCAAGTGGTAGCAAAGAATGATCCAAATATGCCAAATTAGAGTCAAAAACAATTTGGTCCTCATTTGCATTGACCTTGCACTTATTTTGATTACATTTTGATGTGTTGGCATAAATCACCAAAAAGGGGGAGATTGAAAGGGAAATGTGCCTTTGGGCCATTTCTATAATGTTTTGGTGATTAAGTGCCAACACATAATCCATGAGTTGTTATGTGCCAAACAAGCAAAAAGTGCAAATCATGTGACAAGGTACGTTTCTAGACTTAGTACATTGTTTTGAGTACTAACATATTTTGTCTAAGTGCTAGAAACAGGAAAAGGAAGAATTGCAAAAGACTTGGTTGAGTAAAACCAAAGTCCAGCTTGGTCTGGCACACCGGACTGTCCGGTGTGCACCGGACAGTGTCCGATGCACCAGGCTGGACTCCAGTGAATAGGCCGCTCTCGGGAGAATTTGGCGACGTACGGCTATAATTCACCGGACTGTCCGGTGAGCCAACGGCCGCCAGTGCAACGGTCGGCCGCGCAATCCGCAGGCGACGCGTGGCCCGCGCCAACGGTCGGCAGGGGGCACCGGACTGTCCGGTGTGCACCGAACAATGTCCGTTGCGCCATCTAGCCCAGAGATGCAACAGTCATCTGCGCCAGAATAGGAAGGAGATCGGCACCGGACCATCTACAGTGACTGTCCGGTGGCGCACCGGACTGTCTAGTGCGCCACCCGACAGAAGGCAAGGATAGCCTTCCTTGTTGGCCTCCAACGGCTCCTAGCTGCCTTGGGGATATAAAAGGGACCCCTAGGCGCATGGAGGAGTAACAAAAGCTTTCACTAATCATTCTAAGGCATCCAGACTCTGCTCCCGCACATTCGCTTTGTTGTGTTAGAGATTTGAGCTCCATTCGAGTCGAGAACTCCCTGTGTGTCATTTGAGCTCAAGTCTTCACTTGTGTGTGTTGGTGTGCTGCATTTTTGAGTCTTGTGTGCGTTGCTCTTCCCAACCTTACTCTTGTGCATTCTTTGTGATCAATCTTGTAAGGGCGAGAGGCTCCAACTTGTGGAGATTCCTCGCAAACGGGAAAAATATAAGGAAGAAAAGCCATGGTATTCAAGTTGATCATTGGATCACTTGAAAGGGGTTGAGTGCAAACCTCGTCCATTGGGACGCCACAACATGGAAGTAGGCAAGTGTTACTTGGCCGAACCACGGGATAAAATCACGTGTCTCTTATGATTGTTCCTTCTTTAATTGTCTGTGTTCGCAAGAGCTTGTCTCATTGACTTGATTAACCCGCACTAATATTTTTATAATCAAGGTTGTTGGAATTTAGTGTTGAATTTTACAGGATCATCTATTCACCCCCCCCCACTATGTGCTCTCAACCCCGCCTGTCAGCGGCAGTTCCCCTCGCGCCCACTCTCCCTTGCTCTCTCGCTGCCCATTGGGACCAGCCGGTCGGCGCCAGTTACTTCGCCCGTTCGCTCTCTCTCTGTTTCGCGGGCCCGGTTCGCTAGCCGCCGAGCTGTTGCCCCGCGCGTTCTCTTTTCTCTCGCTGCGCCATGGACCTGTCTTGTCAGTTCCACCTTCCTCGCGCCCGCCGTGGACCAGCGCGTGCGCACTCGCCCACATCGCCGGGTTTCTCGCCCACGACGCCCACCCACTCACCCAGCTCTCTTTTTAGAGCCCCGCCAGTGCCCGCGCACACCCCTCACCTCATTTCGCACAACTTCAACCTCTCTCGCGCTCTGCCCACGCCGCCAGCCGCCGCCAGAGACCCGCGCCCGTGTTCCCGGCCATCCAGCTCGCTGGAGACCGTGCCCAGCCTCCCCGAGCTCCGCCCCGAGGTGAGACACCCGTCCCCGTGCCCAATTTCCCTTATTGTGCCCTGAGTTCGTCCAATTTCGCCTTCGCCGGTGCTCGACCGTGGCGGTCCGCCGTGCTCGCGCGGTGGCCGGCCGATTTAGCCCGGTCTAGTTCACCGGACAAGTTCCCTGTGTCGCCCCTGTCTCTGTTGAAGCCAGCCAAGGCCTTAGCGCGCCTTAAGTCCCCTCCCCATGGCCGGAATCGCTCACCGGAGTTTCTCCGGCCCGCCTGAGACCTTCTCACCACCGTTTTACCCTCTCTGCCCGTGGATTCATGGCTTCTTCCCCGCCATTGAGTTCGTCGTGGCACCCTCTTCCCCTCTACGCAACTCCGGCGACCCCGGAGCCACCCTAGCCCACGCCAGCCTCAATGCCGGCGACTTCACCGCCGTGGAGAGGAGCGGTGCGGCCCGCAGCCGTCTGTTTCCCTGGTCTGATCCCCTCCATCCGATTTAGATCAAACGACCCGAACCGAGGAATACTGCTTCGCACACGCGTGCCTGCTGCCCTGGCCCGCTTGTCAGCGCCACCCGCAGCCGCTCATCCGCCCCGGTCTGATACAACAGCAAACATCTTGTTGCTATACGTTCATTTTAATTAAAAGGGAATAACTACTCTCTAAGGTTGTCGAAGGACAAGGAGAAGAACAAGACGTGTAGGATAGGGACACGAGTACAATAAGGGATGGAGTTAAAGCAAGCATTGTAGGCGACGAAAAGGATATGACCAAGGGTATAATGGGTAGAACACTACTCTTGAGTTGAGATAGACAAGGGGAGATTCCAAAAAGAAGATCTGAGATAAGCATCCAGACAGGATCTAGTGATTACAAAGGTAAGGGTGATATAAAACAAAAGCTAAGACTTGCAATGCGACAGAGGAAAAAGAAACGACCAAGAGTGGGATGGGTAAGACAACACTCTTGAATTAAAACGGGAGGGGAGGCATTAAAATGCAAGTACATGATATGCATCGAGGTAAAGAACGAGGGATGAGAAGGGTTAAGGTGATAATAGACAAACACACAGCAAGGGGTGTATTTTAAACAAAACTTGCAAGGTGTCAAAGAAGGAAGAGCAGTCAATGATGAAGTAGGTGAGGCATTATCCTCGAACAGGGATGAAAAATAGAAGGCTTTGAAGGGTAGGTTCAAGGTAAGCATGAAGATATGGGTATAGATATTACAAGGGTTTAAAGGTGGTAACGGACAAGGATGTAGAAGAGGGGGTAAATCAACTTAAGAACATAGGATATAAGTGCCATAAAGGATGGAGTTAAGATAGGACCTATAAATGGAAAAGGAGAGGGTACGTCCAAGGGTAGATAGGTAAATTGCCGCTCTCAAATTGAGGTGGAAGAGAGGGGATTTTTAAAGAGTAGGAATAAAGATGGGTACCAAGGCAAGATCGATGGACGACAAGGTGAGGATGATAGCAAATAAAAACACAACAAGGGATGGAATTGGGACAAAATCTGTAAGGCGACAAGGAGTGAAAAGAAATAAAGGGAGAAATAGGTAACTCACATCTCTCAAACTGGGTTGGAAGAAAGGGAAGGCTTTTAAAGGATAAGTTCAAGATAAGCATTTAGGTAGAAGACAAAAAAATTCACAAGGGTTAAAGGCGATAACAGACAAGGGTATAAGAGAAAAGATGAATGCATAGAAAAGTCAATGGTATAAGTACAACAAAGAATGGAGTTGCACCCAAGCTTACATGTGGTAAAGAAGAAGATATAGCCAAGGGTGAGATAAGTAAAACACTGCTCACAAATTGAAATAAGAGATTGGAGATTTTAGAGAACGGACATAACGTAATCACTAAGGTAAGATCAAGGGATGAGAAAGGTAAAGGTAATATCAAACAAAAGTAGGCAAAGGATGGAGTTAAAAACTCGCAAGGGACAAAGAAGATACGCCCAAGAGAAAAAAATGGGTAAAACATACAACTCTTAGATTGGGATCGAAGAGAGGAGATTTTCAGAGGCAGATATAGGATAAACATCAACGTAAGATATAGAGGTGATAAGGGTAAAGGTGATAATGATGAAAAGCATAACCATGGACAGAGTTAAGGCAAGACTCACAAAGTAACAAAGTGGGGAAGACAATTAAGGATAGGATAAGTGAGGTTCCGACATAAGAGTTGAAGTAAAAATTCATTACCGAAGGAAGTTACAAGGAATCAATGAGATCACCAAGGATGTGCGAAATAAAATGAATGCTCATGGATCATCGAGAACAAGGGTGGTCAAGGGAATGTAAAATGAAATATGCTAAACAGACCTTGGGATACAAAGGCTAGCATAAAAAAGATGAGAGTATGAAAGATTTCAAGGAGATGAGCATACAAATACCAAGAGACAAGAAATTGCTGAAAGATAGCGACTTAACAACAGAAGAGGAAAGGGTCTCAAAAGACAGGAAGGTCATGGACATATAAACTAAAATGTTTAAGTAAGCAGTAGAAATTTAGAGGCAAGTATTTGAAACAAGAGTATTAAAGGGATACAAGCATGTCAATACCAAAGGACTAGAGTTCGCAAGATGGTAGCAATTTAATGACGAAAGAGGAAAGAATCCCAAAAAGACAAGAAGGTTATGGTCAGGGGCATCTATAAAGATGTCGCAAGCACAAGAGTAAGATCAGATCTAGTAGATTGAGAGAAGTATAGACCATACTAGAATGAAATACTTTTGGCAAGGGGGCATATAGGAGCACAACATAGAATTAGTCGAGGTGACTAATATTTTGAAGCAGAATCAAGGATGGGGTGAAGTAATAGTCAATAAGTCCTTAAAACGGCCAATGCTACTCTCGGCTAGCGGTCCTACAGTCAGCACGGCTCTGATACCACTTATGTCACACCCGGTTTTGGAAGGTAAACCGAATGCAAACCATGTACGTGCAAGGATCAGAAATTCACGTACACAACGATTACATAAATGACTCATCATAGCACAATCCACCACATGCAGCTGACTAGGGGAGGTCGCTAGCCTAATCCTCGAACTCGTCGAAGTCCTGGAACTCCTGGAGATCCACCTCGACGCCTTCTTCTTTACCTGAGCATAGATTGCACCAAAGGCAACCTGGTGTTTTGTGAAAGCAAGGGTGAGTACACATCAACGTACTCAGCCAATGTCCCATTTGGCTGAGGTGGACTAGCTTTATGTGGGGTTAAGGTCAAAGCAGTTGCTTTTAGTTGGTCAGGTATTTATTATTAATGGAAGCCAAGTTTTATCATATAACCAACCCGTGAACCATTTCCTCATCGAGGAACTATCATGATCATCATCGAACCAAAATCATAAATAGAACCATTGTATATCGAACCAGCTGTATCTCTAATCAAAGAGGATCCCAAGGCCGCTCATAACCGTGAGCACGGCTGATATATCAGTTTCTAATCCTGTCAACATTTATATTTATAAAAGCAAAAGTTAAAAACTATGACTAGGTTTACTTAGCAAGCTAAATTAATTAACATTGATTAAACAAATGCTTACTTAATTACTTAAAATACGACATGGTGAATAATATTTTTAACGCGTAGATGAAGTTACAAGGAAGCTAACGCAACACAAATGGGTCGAAACGGATTGAATAACGCGCGCGACCATGCGAAACAGCATAAACGACGAGCGCGAACGACAAGCGGATCAGTACGTAACCACGTGCAAAACGCGCGCGTGATATGCGAGAAAAACTAAATAAACGTCGCATTTATATTCAACGAACATTAGGGCAAAATGTTTGAGTTACTGTTAATTACGTTGACATTGATTTATAAAACGTAAGTTAATTACTATAAATTATTTTATTCAAAAGGTCTAATTACTCAACATTAGTTAAAAAAATGTATAATTAATTATTTAAAACATGCGACATGGTGAAACAAGATTACTAACATGTAGACGACATTATTACGAAACTAACGCAACTGGAATAGTACAAAACGGATTTATAACGCAACACATATAAAACATTTGGTATTCTGCAGATTTATGCGATGTGGTGCAATTTTATTGGACAGGGCTTAGGCACGCGTAGGATCGCGGAATCATGAGCGCAGAAAATTCCACGAAGAGGATCAAATGTGCCCACTCTCTTCTTCTCTCTCCTTGCTATCTTCACATACGCAGAAACACCTCAACTACCATGGCTGCCGTCTATGGAGCTCGCGCGGGTGGTGGTGCCTCGGCCGGCGGCTAGGGGCGCTCGACGGCGGCCACCACTAGCCGGCCTGGGCGCCGCACGCGCTGGGGCTAGGGGATCGGAGCCGCGGCAGGGGCCATGGGAGGGTCTGGGACGAGCGCGCCGGAGCCTCTGGGCTCACTGAGCCGGGCGGGCGCGGGCTAGGAGTCGCGGCAGGGGGCAAGCCACCGCGCTGGCCGAGCACAGAGGGGAGGTGAAGAACGCGTGGGGAGGGAGGGAGCAGCGAGAGAGGAAGAGGGATAAAGTGAGAAGAAGAGGGAGCCTCACCCGGCCACTAACCTTGGCAACGACGAGAGCATCACAGATCTTCCTGGGGGATCGGCGTGGCGAACGACTGAGCGGCTAGGACAAGGAGGGCAGCTCGCCGGAGGGCTGAGGTCGACTGGGGGGCGGGGCTGGCCGCCGCAATGGCCACGGCTAGGGGCTGTAGCCGGTCGGATGCCGTGCGCAGAGGCCCGGCCCTGTCGCATCCGCGGGAGTGGTTGCTGAACGAGACGAGGGAGAAGAGAGCGGCATGGAGAATAGATATATGCGAGCGTCACACGAGTTGAGCGACAGTTTCACCCTGGTCATGCCCACGTTGTGGGTATGAGCCCAGATGATCGAGTGAAGCAGGAGGCGGTTGGGGGAAGATGCCAATGATAGGCGGGCTCCACTGTGTAGTGGAACAGCTGGGGGGGGTTTCTTGTGCAGCTGATGCGCAGAGGACCAGGGCGAGCGCCTCCGCGCGCACGTACAGAAGAGTGGGTCGTGCTTGGGAAAAGGTGAAGAGAGGAGTTTTATTTTCTCTTTATTTATAAATATGTTTGGTTATTTTAGACCATGCTCAAATAGTTTAAATTCTATAGTTTTTCCTTCTTCAAAACATAAACACTGCCAAGATCATTTTTTAGCAAACAAAAATTGTGCTTCGGCATGAATGCAACAATCAAAGCTTCTTTAGGGCATTATTTTACTAAGATTAAAACGTATATATAACAAAATAATTCTCCATTTTTTAGGAAAAAGCGAAGGAAAGCAAGGAACTGAGAGGGTGACACCTGAATTTGGTGGATATTAAAAAAGAAATTTTATACCCCCAAATTCAGGGTGTTACAGCGGGTGTGCACCGAACCGCCTATATGGTTGAACAATGAACTCTCGAGAATTTATCTATAAAATTCACCGGACCTTCAGTGTTCACGGTCCGGTGGTGCGCCGGACCGTTCTCTAATGGCTACTTCACAAGCGCGCCTAGTTACCTATAAAGCAGGTAACCGGGGCATAATTGTACTTAGAAGACACTACAGTTCCCTGCCCACCCACCTAGTTAATTATAAATACCCCACACCGCACATTGATGGACATGCTTAGCAAGACGCTATGGTTCCCTGCCCACTAGTTTGTTGAGCTCCTGAGCATTCCCTCTTTCCGTTGTTTTGGCCCACTCGACCACGTGTCATTCGGTCCCAACAATGTTCTTACTATGTTACCTTGTTATGCCTCTAACTAGCTGCAGCTTGGTTTCAATCAGTCTGGGATTGTAACACGTGCATGTTGGTTTCAGTTGACCCGGGATCATAACATGTGAATGTTGAATTGCTTATTCTGTATTGCGAGGTTCTAGATTCATGGCGTTTCAAATCTCTACTACTCTATTTGTCTCTACTGTGGACGTCCACGTGCTTCACCATGCCCATGCCTTTACGCCTTCGCTTGCGATGCCCCTACCCCCGCTCGCGTCCGTCGCCGCGTCATCCCTGCCTCCCCCCTTCCCCGCTCAGCCCCTCCATGCCCCTGCCCACGTGCCCCCTCCCTCGTATCCCTAGCCCCCGCCCCCTCGCGCTAGCCCCCTGCGCCAACGCCATTTCTATGCCTGGATAGATCGCAGATCTACGAGGTAGCATCGGATGGCTTTGGAGGGAATGGAGGCAAGGATGGAGGAGTCTGCGAGGGTGGCAAGAATGAAGGCGACTATGATGAGGCGGACCCCGGGTGACATGATGGAGGCGAGCCTGTGCCGGTGACGAGGATCCCATGGACATGGATGTCGCCAGGACATAGCTGATGTCGGAGGAGACGCTCCAGCTCTGCACCGGATGCGTCCACTTCTAGACTTCCTTGCCTCGCCTATCACCTACAGTAAGGTACGCTCGCGTCATCCCCTCCCCTCCATTGTATCTTCGCTATGAATCCCATACCCTTACCTCCACAATGTTGTAGCCATGCCCACCTTGGAAGAATTTGGGGATGAGGAGCCCACGTCGCAACGTTCCAGATACCGAACGAACGAGGGCAAAAGAGAGGAAAATACATGTTCTGCAAGGTTTGGGCTACACCACGTCTTCACCTACGGCCACACCTCTTGCGCCTAAGACTAGTTAGGATTCTTGACATTGGGGCAATGGGTCATCTCTAGCGCCTGGCGGTTCAGTACTTGATCCTTGACGAGTTCTTTGCTTGGGTTTTGAGCATCAATCCAGAAGCCTTCTGGATTGAATCTCCTCTGGTTCTTAAGTTGCAGTTAACAAGATTTGAGAATTTACTTCTGTGTATACTACTACTACGGTTGGATTAGGCTAGGTTACATAGAGCGACTTATTAAGTTAATGATGTCCTAATAACGTTGCACAACTTTTCATCCTCTTGCATATGATCTATTCCTTTGAGTTAATCATCAGTTAAGTTGTCACTGTAATAAAAATTGTTTCTTAATTTCTCAAAAGCTTCATATATATACATAACAAAAGTAGTCGTTCTTTGTACGGAATGAAATAAGGATCTCTCCAAATCTAGATAAATTTCTTCTTTTATGTTTTATCGGAATGAAAAGTGCTTCCTTGATATACTTTTCTCTATCTTCTGAGTGGGCCATATTCTTGATACTTATTTACGTTGGTATTATGGGTTCTTGTCTTTTATTTATTAGGTGATTTACTTCCTTGATATGCTTTTCTCTATCTTCTAAAGTTTTTATCTTGAGAAATCTGCTTTCTGTTCTACTATTATGAAGTAAATCTACTCACAATTTCTCTTGACAAGGAAACACTAGCATCAGAAGTAGTGCTAACCCAGAAGTCAGAAGTAGTGCAAACCTAGAGTCAGAAGTAGGGCTAACATAGAAGAGGAAAGTAGGAAGCTCTTTGTTAGTAGAGGCAAACCATCTCTCTGATGAACTTGAACCAAAGTTGGAGGATCCTCATAATGGGGAGGAGGTCTAAGTGAAAAGTAAAACTAGGCAGCGTTGTGATGCCAACTGCCCCCTACCATGGTCATCTACTTGTTTCTCATTTCCCTGCCAGACTGGTATTTTGTACTAAACTGGAGGCCAAAATCATGTGCTCTCTTTATGATGGGCTGCCATACTAAGGTGAGCTAGACGACATGGCCAAAACCTAAACTAGGGGCCAAAATCATGCACTTGTGCTTCTCAAAACTGCAGTAAGGAAGTGAACCAATATGATTATGGCACTTTTTTGAGGCTATAAAGAATTCCATTTGCATGTAAGGCTTGTTAGGATGGGGAGATAGAGGTCAAGTTTATTATGTTTCAGTCAAAATAGAACTAAATCTGAAATCTATGGAGCAAACCACTCAATCCAGATCTCTATTTAATCAAGCATTTTTTTATTATGATGCAGTTTCACATGTGAAATAGCCACATGGACATGTAATAACATAAATCTCTTCAGTGGGAAATAAGTTTCTGTAATACATTTATGCACCAAGGTGACAAGAAAAAATATTTTGTCATTTCTATAAAAACATGATGATTTTTTTCTCAATTCATAGTGTGATGTTGTTCCTCTTTTGCCTTTAGAGAAGCCCATAATACATAGGGATAATAAGTCACCAAACATTTCAAAATCACCGGTCTTCATCGAGTGACGACAGAAATACCTAAGAGGCTCCACAGTGTACGTGATGGGAGGCAAACTCAAGAGCTAGAAAGTTGGACGTTACTTGCTCTGTCTCCTTTCTCTCCTCTACTTGCCTTTGCATCCCCTATTCACAAAAGTACAAACGAATAAATATCCATGTGCTATCTACTGCAGATATTTTTGTGTAAGCTAATGGTAACTGCGATTGGAAAGTTTATGATGTTTATCTATTTTTTCTGGAAAATCAAATCTAAAATGAAAGAACCTTATTTGATTGGACAATTTCTAATTTCTATAAATTGTAGACACTATGATGTTTTAGCTGATCCGTAAGAGATAAATTCGGCTACAACTACATTTGGTGTCACTACAAAAATACCCCCCCCCCCCTATTGCAACACTTTTATGTGTTGCTAGAAGTTGAAATAAGTGTTGCTAAGGGTTATACCAACACATAATTATGTGTTGCCTATGCTGCCGTTGCTAGGGACTACTGCAACACTTATATATATGTTGGTAAGCCATGGGTATAAGTGTTGCTGCGGCGCAACGGATATTTATTTCCTACTGCAACACTTACATGTGTTGGTACCGACAAAGACGGGTTGACCCATATTGGATTTGGCAACATTTTGTTTAGATTTATGGCAACACATTTATGTGTTGCAATGTTATTGAACCGTATAACAATGGCAACATTTAGAATGGATTTGTGAGAGCACATATATGTGTGGCAAGAAATAAACCATTTATTGAATACAAAATAATATACAACATCATTTGCCATTAGCACAATTAGAAGCTCCAATTCATCCCATGCATAAACTCAATTGTAATGGACAAACCATTTCTCATTGAAATAAAATAGTCAATATACAGAGTAGCACAAGTTAAAATAATCACCACTTGAAGCGTATACAAATATTTCTGGAGACAAAGATAAAAACATATGACTCATCCTAAACAATATTCTAAACAATATTGAACTTCATCCTAGGTAAATTGGGAAAGCTTTTTCGGTAGCATAATCTTCAAATTTTGTATAAATCTTGGAGCTCTAAAACTGAAAAGAAAATATAATCAAGTGTGGATCCATAGTGCAGCTCTGAAACTGGAATCTAGCAGCTCTGAAACTGAAATCAGCTGGCAGCTCTGAAACTAAAATCAGCTGGCAGCTTTGAAACTTCATCCTAGGTACTGAAACTGATCAACAACAAGAAAGCATTTTAGAAAAATATATGTGCAAAAGAAATTGATAGTTGCATTACATAGTAGTATCAAGAAGTTGATCCAGGTTTGAAACTGAAAAAAGAAGCAAACAAAATGTAACATGTTAATATAAAGTAAATGAATGAAACATTCCTATGTTGTGTTTAGTTGGATTGGAACACATAAGCGAAGCAAAATTCAGATCCTATGCAATGCGAGATCCTGGACGAAATTGAGTAGCATCTAACATCATATTGCAGTACTTGAGTGTTGCCATCCACAAATAGTAACAACACCAAACATCATAATTCCTGTAATCATTCAGTCAGCCGAGGGATAAGGATTAAAGAGCTCACGACCTGTCGGGGTGGCCACTGGACATAACATCACACACATGTTGGTTTTTTGTGATTGTAAAAGATCAATTTCAGTAAAACACAGCCATGTTTATTACTATATATCTGATTGCAACAACTTCAAAAGAAAATCTGATTGAGTTAGGGAAGCTTCAATGTGAAATGATTCATGAATATTAACATTTTTCTAGAGCACACTACTCAGTTTGACCCAGCCATGTCATATTTGCTGCCTTTTTTGCTTGTGCTCCTCACGAAAATCCCAAGCTCTCCCTCTCCCACTGAATATAAACTAGTTACTAAAGAAGTTGTGCACCCTACTATGGTTTTATTAGTGTCATATATCAGTGAGGGCTTCCCATATGAATGGCCCTACCCAAATTTATATATGTACATCTAACACACTGATGTCTCCTAACCTATTAGCTCAAACTTGATGTCTCTATTCATGGGAGATATAGAGTATTTATGGGGCCAATTAAATACCTTAGCAATCCCGGCGCTATTATTCATCCCATGTTATTAGTTAACCTTTTCAATCTACAAAAGGAATTAGAATACTTTAACCAAATGCAATAATGAGGAGAATAATGTCTTGTTAAGTGAAGTGATGAACTTACACAACTTGAAGGCCTTGCAATTGGATTATTGCCTACTTGTCCAAGAACCTTGAATTTGTTATATGGCCTTATTAGTGGTTCATCGCGCACAGATACCAGACTAACACAAACCATCCAAAATTCTTTGCCTAAAGCAACATCTCCAACTTTGGTTTTGGGGTCCTGGCTAAGTACTCTGCCTAAGGCAACCTTCCTGTTTGGATATCTTATGCTCTTTAAGAAAATATCTGTGGAAATCTACAAGTGAATTTTGGATGTTAGTGGTTAGCAAGTAGCTATAAATATGCAGGATGCATAAGAATTTTTACTAATAAAAAGTTACTTGATGGTTCTTATTTGGTGCATAATTAGAGGATTTCCAAGACGTGTAGACTACACTGAGTTTCAAAAGGACCACATTGATCACCTTGGCTGCATTAGTACTGTTGTTTTTACCTTTATTGATGCAGAAACTCTACTAGCATGGAGTGCTTCACGTCGTGACTGTGGTGGCTTACTCTGCATTTAAAGAACACACATCAGTGAACTACTATGGAACGTAGTTTAGGAAATCTGATGCTTGCTGCTACTTTCAGCGTGTATACACTATCATATAAACTAGATTTCTAACATGGACAAAAATATGATTGCTTCAATATGGCCTTAGGGTGGAGTAAATCTATGATTGCAGTTCCTCGTACTCATAATGTACTAACCTTATCCTGAATTTCAGAACATTTGTAGTGTGAGTGCAGTTCCTCGTACTCATCATCTTCGTTTTCATCCTCCTGTAGAGTTATTGGATAAATGACAGCTTGAAAATTTTAAAACTAGGATGGAATTCATGGTAATGCATTCATGCCATTGTGTTATTCCGTTCACCAAACATACTAGAATCTTCACTACAAAGTTGACAATAAATTCGCTGTTATAGGGAAATATATATATATATAAGATTCAGATATATGTGCAAAAAAATCAGTAAACTTATATATTTTCATAGAGATACATACTTGTCGTTTCATAGCAAGACGAACAGCTGTTGGTGGCGATAAAGGAGAATCTAGATAGCCCTATAATAGCATAAAAACATTAGGACATAAAAACATCTTATGTCCTAAACCCTAAATATTGAAGATTTCAATAGAAGTGACACTCTGCAAGAGAAACAATGGTTCTTGTGTGCACTTACATCAATAAGGATGTTTCAGGTTATTGAACATTAATAGAACTCCTGGCAAGTGAATGCTAGAATACCTAAATGGTTTCCTCAAACTTAGATTATAGTTAAGATTATATTCTTATGCTAAACATTTTGGTTATTGCGGCCCTTTGTTTTGAAATTTGATAATAATTGGCCATTTATTTTTCAGTTTCATTTTCCTTATATCATGTAAGTTCACTTTCAGGTGCTGGGTTCCTAGCAAAAGATCTTGGTTTGTTGGTTGAAAATGATACAGAGGAACAACTTGGCACAGCAAGGAAAGTCACGATACATCAAACTACAACAACCCTCATAGTAGATGCAGCCAGTAAAGATGAGATCCAGGCGAGGATTGCACAACTGAAGAAGGAGCTTGCTGAGACTGATTCAGTTTATGATACTGAGAAATTGGCTAAGAGAATTGCTAAGCTTGCCGGTGGTGTTGCTATTATCAAGGTTGGAGCTGCAACTGAGACTGAGCTTGAGGACCGCCAACTAAGAATTGAGGATGCAAAAAATGCCACTTTTGCTGCTATAGAGGAGGGCATTATTCCAGGAGGTGGTGCGGCATATGTGCACCTATCTACGGTTGTCCCTAAGATCAAAGAAGCAATTGAGGACCCTGATGAGCGTCTTGGCGTTGATATTATTCAAAAGGTAACTTGGCTAGCATATTTATAAACTGATCAGTGCCTATGAAGTTAGATGGTATGAACTGTATTTGCCAAAGGTCCAATGCTGCTAATATGTTTATCTGTGCTGGTAAATGTGACTAGGACCCATCATCTATTATGTGCGACACTAAGTTCATGAGTAGACCTATACATTGTTCTCTATATGCATCACATCAAGATTGTATCGAAGAATATTATCATCCCAATATGGCAATTTGAATAGACTACTAACTGACTTGTAAGTTTTTGAGTTCTTGAAATCACCAAGTGTGATGATTTCATCCAAAATTGGATGATCATAATAGGTTTTAGGTTTTGTTCGAAGCTCTATCGTTCCATCAAATGAGTCTGCATCCAAGCGATAAGAATGATCAAGATCAATATATTGGCGATTTCCCATAAAACAAGATTTACGACCATTCTTCAGCTGTTTTGTCCAGACATTTTCACCACAAGGAGGGCATGCGAATTTCCCATGAACCATATGAGAAGCAAGCATTCCTAAACCAGGAAGATCACTTATGGTCATAAGCACGGCCCCTCGCATAGTAAAACTCTCATCTCTTGATGCATCATATGTGTACAAGCCGGTTAGAAATAATTCCTTTAGGTCATCCAAGAGTGGCTCAAGGAACACATGAATTCTATCTCCAGGACTTTTAGGACTAGGAATCAATAAAGAGAGCATAAGGTTGTGATCTTTCATGCAAAGCCATGGAGGAAGGTTATATACCACCAATATAATAGGCCAACAACTATGTGTAGAGCTCATCATCCCAAATGGATTAAATCCATCAGTAGCCAAACCAAAACGAATATTACGTGATTCTGATGCAAATCCTAGGAACTTTTCATCAAACCTCTTCCACACCGGTGCATCAACAGGATGTCTTAATGCACCATCCTTAATGCGCTCCTCGTCATGCCATCTTAGAAGAGAAGCTGTTTCTCTACACATAAACATTCTTTTCAGCCTCTCTTTAATTGGAAAGTATCATAAAACTTTGCAGGGTGTTGCTTTCTTTCTTTCCTTCTTTGTTAATACAGACGTGGGATCCTTATCCTTCCACCTCGAAACCTTACAGATTGCACAAAAATCATCATTCTTCTTTTCCTTCCAATACAACTGGCAGTTGTTTGGGTAGGCATCAATATTTTCGTATCCAAGTCCAAATTTAGAGATTATTTTCTTAGCTGCATAAAAGTTCTTTGGTAGCTCATTTTCATTAGGGATAGCCATATGCAGAACCTCAAGTAGATCACCAAAAGATTTATCAAACCATTTGTTGATGGACTTGATATTAAACAGAAGCACAAATAAAGTTAGTTGTGTGAGCTCACAGCCTATCCATAACGGCCTTTTCGAATCTTCAAGTTGTGTATAAAACTGTTGTGCTTCAATATTGGGTCCCTGGGCCGATTCTTGACCTTCAGTCATAGGTGTGCCATCATACAGATGTCCAAGGGCATCTTGAATCAGCTGGTCGACATCAACATTCCTTTCATATATATGTGAATTTGGTTTCGAACTACTTGTGTGTTGCACTGAATTATCACCATGAAAATTCCATTCATCATAATTCTCAAGTATCCTGTTGCACACCAAATGCCCATACATCTCATCTCTTATCTGAATAGTAGTGTGCACACATGTCTGACATGGGCAATAAATCTTGATGCCTTCAGCTTTATCTTTAAATGCAAATTCAAGGAACTTCTCTACACCAGCTATGTATGGATCAGAACCTTTAGGATAACGTAAAAGACGCTTGACCAATCCAATATCCATTCCAACACTGGGTAAAAAATGTTCATCACGATGACAATGAAATCCTCAACGTTGTGTAGTAGCCGTTACATCTGACGGAACAAGGTGGGAAGTGAGAGGGAGGAATAAGCGGGTACCTTACCAGAATGCTTCACATGGACAGAGTAGGCCTTAATGAAGTCGTAGGGGATCACGTCTTCGTTGCGCGCACCATCGAGGTCATGATCCTATTCCTCCTCTCCTCTCGTTGTCCACTCTATCCTTTGAAAGGTGGGGGCGTGCGCGTGGACAGCGGCCAGCGGGGGCGTCGGCGTGGGTGGTGGCGGTAGGTGCTTGGGCGACGGCCGTGGGCAGACCTAGGGGCTGCGGCCAGCGAGGATATTGGCATGGGTGGAGGTAGGCAGGTGCTCGGGCATGGCCGTGTGGCAGACTGAGGGCGGACCTGGGGGCGGCGGTGGGCACACGTACATCAATCTGGAGAGGCTTGCTTGTAGAGATTTAGAGAGATTTAGCGTTTGTCAGGATTCTATAACAAAAATTGAGTGTAACAACTAAACACACACATCAATAAGGTTCATTTGGTTAGTGAGTATTATTTTGGTGGAAGGTGTAGGTTGTGAGTTTGATTTCTCTTGAAGACATGTTTTTTGCAAATAATTAGAGATATGACAAATGTTTTAATAAGTGAAACACAATGACAATAAGATAAAATAAATATTTTAATAAATAAAACGATACAAAGTGGACTAAAAGACTTTGTATTGTTATCAATTCCCCCCACTTTACACATTTTTTGCGCAATTTAGCATCCCCAACTACAATGCTTCAGTTAAAAATAAAAGGCACAATTGCAAAATTGCTAAAGTACCAAAATTAATCTACAGATACGGTTTGCAACGCATGTAAACGTTACAAGCATTCTAGTTACTCTACGCATACGGCTGCAACACATGGTAATCGTTGCTATGATCATATTTACTCTACGCATACAGTTTGCAACGCATGTTAAATGTTGCCAGTACAATTGTAATTGAACAGATATAAGTTGCAACACATAACAAGCGTTGGAACATAATCACTTCCAACGCATATAATTGTACGTTGCTAGGTATACGTTGCTATAGGGGGTTTATTTTGTAGTGTGTATTGTTGCAGGTTATTCAAGAAGGAAATAGGTTGATGATTAAGCAATTTCTTAGAGAACTTCACACAACATGTGTTAATAGCTTGACCCTTTAGCATACTTAAGACTCCAATAGGTTGAATGAAACTCCCAAGACTGTCCAACAGAAGTTTCGGCCTGCTGTCGTTGAGTCATATTTTTTATAACCATATGACTGTTTGGAGGTCTCAGAGGCAAGCAGAGCCTCTATAGGTGTTTTGCCATGAGAAGACCAAATGCCAGGTCCAACCAACTGGGAGCCCTCACTATTTTGTAGGTGATGTTGGCCATTGATGAGGGGGCATGTTGAAGCAGCAGAATGTCCGTGACAATAAGTAATCAGATAAATAGATGGTATTCCCCTGATCCTTTGTTTGTAGAACTTGAATGAACGTGGGAACATACATAAATCTAGGTATTTTATTCTGTCTAAAACTGGTTTCAGAAACTATGGGCCTCTTTGGTTTTGCTCCAAAAATTAGTCTTTTGTTGATGTGTGTAGAACACTTGTTGCTAGAATCAGTCTTTTGTCGATGTGTGTAGAAAACTTGCAGGCAGAATATACTGACACATTATTTGGTTCTTTTGCATGTCTATACAGAATGCAGCATGTCTTAATTCATCATCTACTGATACCGGCAAGGTCTTGTAATTGGATGCACTTATGGGATAGCCTACATGTCATGGACCCTGATATTTTGGTATGCTAGGATCTTCATCAGGAATGGGTAGACTGATGGTGGAAAGTGAAAGATGTTGATATTATTAAACTACTTGTGGTCTTGCTGATTATAATCTCTACTACTCTATAATAGTGCGGTGTGGGCGTCCACACCTGCTACACCATGCCTCCACCACCCCCGCAGCCCCACCGCCATGATCGTCGTGCCACCCGTCCCACCCCCATTCGTAACGCAGAGATTTCCTCCTCCCCGAGACTCCCTCACCGCGCCCGTCACGCCAGCCATGGCAGAACCTCCTAAGTTATTGGGCCCACATGCACCTGTCCTCGTCTCAAAGACCTCATATGGCTATGCATGTGCACCAAACAACTTAACAGGATCTGTCCGAGTGTCCCAGGGACCCCAAATAAACCACTTACAACCAGGATCGCAAGATTAAGTAAACACAAATCACACACCATAATTTTGCAGCGGAATTTTTATTACAAAATTTTACCAGTTTACAACAAGTTTACATTGTACATGATCGGAGTGGTTACAAAAGTGAATTAGAACGATTACATTTTGAATGATGTAAAATCTTCATAAGTTTGAAATACATGCTAGCTTAAGTGACAATCCTCATACTGAAGATAAAGATGGGATATACTTATATAGAAGGCCGAGCTCACCGGCACTTAGCACCATCCATAAAAGAACAAAACTATAACCTGAAAAACAACAGGGAAAAAACCCTGAGTATGCAATTACTCAGCAATACTCCCCACCGTCGTGCCCGTCACGCAGATATTTCCTCCTCCCCGAGACGCCCCCACCCAACGCACCCAAGTCGTTGAGGCACACTCTTGCTCGGCACAGGCGTCCACGCACATCTCCACCTCGCCTCGCTGTTGCCCTCTCGCCATGTCGTCTCACACGTTCACGGTGGCGTCCATCCCGACGTCGGCCTCGTGCACTATCTACAGCTCCCGACTCTGCTCCTCTCAATTCTCCCTCCCCATTTCTCCTTCTCTCCCTCTCCAGGCACTGTCCTTCTCACCTAGATCCGATAGTCACGCCACACACTGGTCTCTCTGTTTATACATTTGGATCTGTTGGATCTATGAATAGAATATTGTCGTTTCTGTTTCTCTGGTTTCTTCGCAGATGAAGGAGCAGCTGGAGGATGTGATTCTTCCTATGTGTTGGGTACCCACATTTCCTACCTCACCTACTATCGCTCCTTCAAATTTGGCTCCATCTGTTGCTGATCCTAATTGCCGCCGCTGCTGGTTGGTTGGTTGTGATCAGTGAGGGGCTGGGAAAGCGCGACGCGCAGTGGATCGATGTTATCTCGTGTGAGCCTAGGGCATTCGTCTACCATAACTTGCTTATAAGCAATGCCACCACCACGACCTCTCTGTCTATGCATCTTCCTCTTCTGTTTAATGTTCTTTGTGTCATCTCATTGTTACGACTAAGTTGGATAGAATCATGAGATGTGTGGTAGTACATTTGGATTTTTTTAGATAATGGAAACCAGGTTCCGGCTTTGTCCTCCACAAAAGGAGGTACAACCTTACATACAAACTGACATCAAAAGACCAGCACTCCCAACATAGAGTGTAATCTTACACCACAAACATTAACAAAAACATGACACCCAACAGACAGAGTATAAACCTCAAAACGTAATCCTATTAGTAAAACTCCGACCAAAATAAGAAAAAATTGCATAGATGCGGCTTCGATCAGTCGACACGTCTCCTTGACTATCTCCTGGTCTTCAACCCTCTGCAAATGTCCCCAAAACCTAAGCCAATGGGTCGCCCGAAATAGAACCTACACATAAGTAACCATCGGGGTTTTGTTAAACACTAAGTCATTCCGACTTATCCAGATAGCCCAACATAAAGCTACAACACCTGTAATAATCAGATTTTTAACTTTGACATGCACCTCATTCAACCAAGATCCAAAATATGTTTAAATGATCTCGGGGTACTTAAACCAAAACAACAATATTTGGATATGTGAATAGAATATTTGTCATTACTGTTTCTATGGTTTCTTGGCAGATGAAGGAGAAGCTGGAGGCAGATACAATCACGATATGTGAATAGAATATATGACTGGTAAGTAACAAAACCCCACCCACTTACAAGCATTGATATTCTATTTTTTACATTTACTGGATGCGAAGAAACAAATGTGCTACATGCTCAGTAGATCCTTGAAACTCACATGGACATGGTGAATGTCTCTGCATTCTATAGTCGGTATCAAAGAAAACAGGGTCATTTTTAGATGTATCAATGTGTGGATGTGGTATGAATAGTTCGCAACTTATCTGTTTTGAAATGTTCCACCTTTCTGGAAAATTTATTCTCTTTACACTACACCAAAATGCTTAACTTCCTAGGGCCTAAACCATAGGAAGTTAGAGCTAAACTTTCGGAAGTTATATAAACCGTCGGAAGATAGCTAATTCCGTCGGAAGTTATCCTCTCGTAACATTTTAGTTGGAAGTGATTTCGCCTGTGCCAAACAGTGCACGCACGCCGCCTGACACCCTCCGATGGGACGCCTAATACGACAAGCTGAGCGGACGAGCCTTCGGGCGCAACCTCCCCGCCTCGCCCGACCCAAGCTTAGCCCTCGGGAAAATTCTCCACCTCGCCCGAGCTCGGCCTCGGCCAACAACTACACCGTGAATCCCGTGGACGGCCACTCTACCCGACTGTAGGGCACGTCGAGAGACGACTCAGCCTGCACCTCGAGAAGACTTCTGCATCAACCAAGCAAGGGCTCTGATCTCGATGAGTGCTGCAGAGAATTTCGACATCCTCACGCGCCAAGGCGATGACGCACCCCATAAGAAGCCTTTGGCCCATACCCCGAAGCTATTACAACCACTACGACATGGGCATCCTCTCCCTCGGGAGCTCGGCGTACGGACGACTCCTCGGTCTCGGCTCTCTACGGGAAGTCAGCAGCGCGAATCTACTGCACGGTTCGCCATCATGTCAAATGCCAGGGCATCTCTCCTTCAAAATACAGGACTCGGCTTCACCACGGACACTCCCCTGGGTATATAAATAGGGCAGTGGTCCCTCCATTGACAACAACAACACACGTAGACAAGTTCTTTCTTTCCCACTCGTTCTTAGATATTGGCACTTGCCTCAACCATCTTTAGGGATTTGGAGACTTCCCCTCTCCCGCTGTGCTTATAAACCCTTACTACAGGCACCATGGTGCGAGTAATATAAGCCTCATCCCCTCTGCTGGAAGTACGACCTCGAGAAGCCTGAACCAGGATAATCGCTTGTGTCATCTTGCACACCATCTAGAGCCAGCCACGTGGCACATTACTGGTTGGTTAAGGACCCATGGTCCAAACACCGACAGTTGGCATGCTAGGTAGGGGCTAGTCACGTGCAACACCCCTAGTTCTCGCCAGCGCTCTAGATGGCAGGTTCCGACCACCCACTCAGTCTGGGAACGACAATCAAGTTCGGGATTCTTGAGTTCATGTCTCTCGGCATCGAGTACGACATGGTACTCCTCCTGCCAACCACTCCTGAGGATCAAGGATCTCGTTGTCGCCCTTTTCGTCGCAAGAGGCAAAGACAGAGCAACCGCAATCATGCCCCAAGGGGCACTTTGTGCGCAGAAGATGCAGTTGGGAATGATGATAGCATTGAGTCTCTCTCAAGGGACTTGGCCGACATCAACATTTCACCCGGAGTGTCTGCGCCAACCTTCCCGGCACCGCTTGCTCCAACATGGGGGCCACTACTCCCCAACGGCATCGAGCAGGGGACGTCAGCAGCACCTGCCCTCCCACTCGTGGGTCAGGAGGAGCCAGATGCTCCCTGGAGAGACATGGGAGGAGATGGGGGAGAACTTTCCATGTTCAACCCCATCCCATTCCAACCGCATTTCGACACCGGCTACAACGCTCAATGTATGTCGGGTTGTCGTTCCCCTCTAGGTGCTTGGACTTCGATGAAGAAGATGGCCCAAGCTTCGCCCTAGAATTCTCCGGGCTAAGGGATCCTGAGTCCATGTTACTGTTATTGTACGCATGCAACGAAATGCTCTTCGAAAGCTTAGAGGGTTACAACTCAGGTGGTGAAGGCTACGATCCGACTCACGAGTGCTTCCACGTCGACTGAAAGCTCCCCGAGGAAGGAAATCACCTCGGCATGCCACAGGAGGATGACCAGCCTCTATCACACAACCTAGACGGGCCCTAGACCCCATCGGGGAGCCATGAGGTCCACCTCGAGCAGCCTTGGGAGTTGCACGACAAGCTTGGGGAAGAACATCAACGCCTACACCAACTGCGACAGGCTTTGGAGGGAGAGGCTATGGGCAAAGCCCTCGATGGAGGCGCATGGGCGAAGGCCCGTGACGTCCTACGTCGCATTGAGGAAGACGCCGACACCGCCGAACCTCCCGCCCACAACCGGGCGAGCCGAAGCCTGGCAGCGGCTGCGCTCCTACTCCGCACCATGCCAGAGCCCTCCACCACTGAAGGACGCCACATCCACGGTGAACTTCGGGGGCTTCTAGAATGCGCGGCGGTCCAGCAGGCCAAGAGCTCGGCCTCTTAGCTCCGGGGACCTGCTTCGAGCCTCCAGCCAGGACCCTCTCGCTTCGAGAGGGAAGCCTTGGTGCATCCCGCGCATACCAGGCAAAGGGCGCCCATGGTGCGCGACCATCTCCGAGACAATTGCCAACCCCAGGTGATCCATGACCGTCTCGGCGGATGCACCCGGCAGAAAGAGACATTTGGATACCGCCCCGATGGGGCGGACGCTACGATAGCCGGGAGAATCGAAGTCCTTCTCCCGAGCCACCAGGCCCTCAAGTCTTCAGCAAGGCCATCCACAGGGTGCCGTTCCCGCCTTGGTTCTGGGCCTCGACTACTATCACCAAGTACTCAAGAGAAATGAAGCTGGAGCTATGGCTCACGGATTACCGGCTCGCCTGCCAGCTCGAGGGAACGAGTGATGACAATCTCATCATTCGGAACCTCCTTCTCTTTCTCTCTGACTCTGCCCGAGCATGGCTTGAGCACCTTCTGCCAGCACAAATCCATGACTGGGAAGACCTGGTCTGGTTCTTCGGAGGGAACTTTCAAGGAACGTACATTCGCTTGGGAAACTCTTGGGACCTCTGAAGCTGCCGGCAGAAATCTAATGAAAGCCTCCGAGACTACATCTGCAGGTTCTCAAAACAACACACTAATCTCCCCAATGGCATCGACTCCGATGTCATAAGGGCTTTCCTCGCGGGCACCTCCTGTCGTGACCTAGTCAGCAAGTTGGGTCGCAAGACCCTGACTAAGGCCAACGAGCTAATGGACATCGCCACGAAGTTCACTTTGGGGCAGGAGGCAGTCGAGGCCCTCTTCCACAAGGACAAAGGGACGAGAAGCAAAAGGAGGGCGCCTCCGAGGCGTCCGCCCCACATAACCCAAAGGAGGGCAAATAGAAGAAGATGCAGCAGGGCCCGCCCGAGGCCCTCGCCACCGAACTCATCGCCACCACGGAAAAACGCAATCCTCGGGTTCCCCAAGGGGGGGGGCAGGGGTCTTTGGCAAGATGTTGAAGGAGTCATGTCCTTACTATAAGGGCCCGGTCAAGCACACCCTCAGCGAGTGCGACATGCTCCAGCATTTCTACAACAAGCTCAGCCCCTCTGTGGAGGGAGGAAACAGGAAGGACCCTGACATCGAAGACGGCGATGACAAGGGTGACGACTTCCCCGACGTGCATAACTACTACATGATCTTTGGGGCAGACACTGTCAACATGTCCTCGAGGCAACGCAAGCAGGAGCGCTGGGAAGTCTTCTCGGTTGAAGTGGCGACCTCGGTCTAACTAGACTAGTTGGATCACGCCACCACCTTCGATCAGGATGACCACCCGGACCATGTCCCGAACCCTAGGAAGTATGCACTCGTTGTCGACCCCATCATCGGCAACACACGCCTCACAAATGTGCTCATGGATGGAGGTAGCACCCTCAACATCATCTATGCATACACTCTAGATCTCCTAGGGGTCAAGCAATCTCAGATCTGACCTGGGGCCACACCTTTCCAGGGAATCACCCCAGGCAAGAGTGTGCATCCCCTCGGGCAGATTGATCTGCCTATCTGTTTTGGGACCCCCAGTAATTTCTGAAAGGAAACCCTCACATTTGAGGTGGTAGTGTTCCAAGGTACGTACCACGCTTTGCTCGGAAGACCATGCTACGCTAAGTTCATGGTCGTCCCAAACTACACGTACCTGAAAACTGAAGATGCTTGGGCCCGCGGGCATTATCACCGTCGGCTCCACCTACTGCCATGCCTACAAGTGCGACGTCGAGTGTGTTGAATACGCTGAGGCACTCGTTAACTCTGAGGCCCTCATCGCTGATCTGGAGAACCTCTCCGCAGAGGTGCCCGATGCCAAGAAGCATGCCGACAACTTCGAGCTGGCCAAAGCCATGAAGACCGTTGTCAGACCCAGTTTTAGAAGGCAAACCGAATGCAAACCATGTACATGCCAGGATCAGCAATTCACGTACACATCAGTTACATAGTCAGACATCATCACACAGTGCTCAAATAATAATATAAAAGAGTAATAGTTAATTACATCATGATGTCTGAGACATCCACATAGTCATTAACATATATCAAAGTGCGAAAACGAAACGTAGCTAAACACAGCCTTCATAGGAAGCCGACTGGGGGTTTGCCGCTAACCCACGCCTAGAACTCATCATAATCTTGGATCTCCTGGAAATCCTCCACCACACCTTCATCTTCTCCTGAGCAGTGGTTGCAATGTGGACAACCTGGGGGGTTTGGTGTGTAAGGCAAGGGTGAGTACACATCAACATACTCAGCAATTGTCCCGTTTGGCTATAGTGGACTAGCTTTATGTGGGGTTAAGATCAAGCAGTTGCTTTTAGTTGGTCAGGTAATTATTACTAGTAAAGAGCCAGGTTTTAGCATTAAACCAAAGTTATTAGCCCAAAAGTACTCCTTCCAAAAGGAAAGAATACCAGAAACCATAATCATAATCATAATTATCCTCATCATCATCTATAATCATAGTATCTCGAATGAATGTGTCTCTAATCAATGGAGCTCCCAAGGCCGCTCATAACCGCGAGCACGACTGATATATCAATTTCTTAACACTCTGCAGAGGTTACACACTTTACCCACGAGCCGTGATTCCTTTTTGTGTTGGACCGATCAAACCCTTAAACACTACTAAGGTGAATAGGCAAAGTTTCACTACATAGCCTTTACAAAGATTCTCTAAGGTTGTAGTCGCCTATTAGGTTTCCTAAATGTACCGCACTCCTCCCAAGGGGCCAACCACTCTTGGTAGAGCGAGCCGCATATACCAAGCCCTATTTACGGCACGATGGTGAAGCAAACTACACCTCAGTTCCTCTAATTATTCAGCTAAGGGCGTCCCATACCACCCTCATGGTTGTACTGTTTTCTTGGATGGTCATCCAACGAACCAGTCCTTACGGAGAGACACTCGAGAAACCGCTCGAGTCCCCTTAAATGTCACAATACCATCATCATAATCAAATGGGGCAAACAATGCATCATAAATAATCTCACCATCTTCATTGATCAGGATGAAGCACTAGCATATAGCTAAATCAAAATGATCCAGCCCACATAGGTAAACAAGGACAAGATAAACAAAGCTAGTCAATCCTTAGGTATAAATTATATAAATGCGGGAAGGTGAATTATAAAATGTATAGGACATAGATGAGTCAAGAACACCTACCTTCACCAACCAGCTGCTGCTCAGGATCTTCACCTGCAACTCCTTCGAACTCCGCCAACGGACCGTTATCTATACAAGTTCAAAGATACATTCCACAAACTTAATATAAAAATAAACAATACACCACACAATAGAATGCAACAAATAAGCAAACGCTTAGCGCAGGGCTCGCATCTACGACTATGCGAGAAAGAAAATACAACAGTCGAGGCTATGGTTGAAAGGTGATTACGTTAAGCAGCTATAGATTAAAATACTTGTCTAAACATAACCATATTTGTGGCGGAACTGTCCGAATTATTCCAACTTAAGTGCCTAAGCCCCGCCGTAGAGGCTAGACCACACTTAAATGGGAATAACCCGTCAATCCCTCGGATCTAGTCCGACACGGCCACTGACAGGATCAAGTACCACAGTCTCACTCGATGGTGAGTCACAGAGCAAATACAATAAAGCATAAAACCATGCATTAGAGAGTATTAAATTATTACATCATCATCGGAGTTTTGCAAAAGTAGTCATCATTGTTCGAAGTGCAGCGGAATAAAACTAACGGTAAATAAACAGAGAGATGGGGAAGCCTGTCCCATCACTCCTCATGCTCCTCCTCAGCCGAGGTAGGGTCCCACTCGACAGTCCAACCCGGTGGTAAGGTGGACGGCCAAGTCACTCCAGCAACCATGTCCTCCAGAGAACCTATAAAATTATGCCACAAGCAAGGCTGAGTATACTAATACTCAGCTAGACTTACCCGGTGTGAGGAGTCTACTCCTCTACCTCTAGACATGCAGCTGTTTGGCTGTGGGGTTTGGTTGCCAAAAGCACTAGCTGAGTTTCTAAGTCAAGTTTTAACTTTGCCAATTTAAGTGTGACTCTCTTAAGGCTAAAAGTGTACTATCTACTCATACATAGTAGCAAGCATTATTAGCAATCAACATCTTATATCAACTCATCATGTTTCCACTTGTTACTCAATGCAGTACAATGGATCAAGCAGTCTCATTAGCTGCGAGAAACAGACGATTCGAATCGAGTTTTTATCCTTGCAAGGTAAACCTAAACACACGACGTGGCGAGGCACTTCGTCCCCACACACATCAACCGTCCCCATCGATTCCCTGGCAACAGAAAGGGTCTCACCGCCTTGGCGTACAATGCCTCACTGACCCTGACTGCCGTCGTGCAGTGACCGCACTTGTACCCACCATAACCGGAATGGGAGACCACGTCTCAGGTCGCGTGAGGAGGGCAATCTGCGGGCAGGTTCACTCAGGTACTAGGCTTACCAATTTACCATATTTCTCGGTATGTGTTTAGTACATTCAAACGCTTGACACAGGTATCCGCACGTTAATCCTTATTCCATTTTCCCATCTCGTAGACAACCAATCCCCACGGATTGTTGACCACAGACTAGTGTCATGATGATATGAAAGTGGGTACAACCAATTCCTGATCTCGCGCGAGTGCTAGAAAAATCACTCGTCTTCTACCGAGATCCTAATTAAATAAAGCAACTATTCGACCTAGCATACTAGTATCCATCTCAAAAGGATTCCTGAGATCATGCAACTAGGGTTTCAGTCAACTCCTACACCTAAGTGCACAATCAATCCTACAATCATTAAGTGAAGTAAAATAGCATAAATAACAGGTTATGCATAAACCGGGGCTTGCCTTCCAAAGCAGTGGTAGGCAGATCCTCTGATGCAGACTCTGGGGCTGGATCCGGGGCTACCTCCTGAGCAGCTCCTTGCTCCAGCACGAGGACGTACTCTCCGTCAGCAAGGTTACAGTCTATCAAAATGCAATGAACATGTATGTCATGATTATGCAAGATTTAATAACATTATGTTGAGAGAAGAAAAACTAAGTTAAGGAGTAACTTAGGGTTTACTTGGTCATACGGGGCCTTTAGTGGTTTATGCTTTTCATTCCTAGGTTTAGATTTTTGTTGAGGATAAACATAGTGGATTTGTATTGTCTTTATACATTTCAGTGGACAATTTACAAGGGTTTTAGGATGACACTAATTTCCATTATTCATTTTCCCTTCTTTAATTTCTATTTATGAATTCTAGTGGGGGTTTGAACTACAACAGTAGTTTAATCTTCTCCAAAAATTCTGTAAAAATTACAGTGGGTTGCCATTGGTCACTATAGCCCCTTCTAGGAAGTTGAGGTTCAAAACAAAAAGGCTATGCTTTAGACAAAAATAATAAAGGTTGGGTAAATGGGTCATTTTGTACTACAACTCTTAATTAGATGCGGGGTCTGTCTTAAAGGTTATTTTTGTTGGCATCTAACAGTAATAATAGGCTTCTGTGCCAAAAACCACAGAAAGCTAAGGGGTGGTTATTTAGTTATGATTTTCTAAAGTTTAATGTCAAAAAGGTACTTTCTGCTACATTGTTATTTGAAAAATGTCAAACAGCAGATTTCATATTTTTCCTAAGTTCTTAATAACAAAATATTAACTATCCCAAGGGTGGGGGTGTTTTCACCTTGGGGTTATTTTTGTAGGGTTTTTCTAAGTTATCCTTGTTTTATTCAATTAAAAGGTATCCTACTTATTTTATACTTAACCAGGGTATGATAGATTTTTCCAGTGAACTATATTGAATAAATATCCTAACAAAAATAGGGGTGCCCTCTGGTTCATTATTTAAATCACATTTTTCTATTTTTCTTAACCTTAAGCATATTGCAAAATAAGGGGCAAAATTAACTTAATGGGGTGGACAGAGAGGTTTAACATTTTTAAACAGGTCAGTAGGTAGATATAAACTTCTCCAAATTTTTCTAACCCTAGTCAAATAGTACAACTATTTTTATTTCTATTATTGAGCTTTTGGCTAAAACTATAATTAAATCAGAACCTTAAAGTTTTCTATAGTACCTAGGGGGTTTTATATTTTTCTTAAGTAGGTCACATTAATTAGAGTCTGGCAAAATTGGTTTGACCAAATTTGAATGAACTAAACAGAAGTTATGAGTTTTTAAAGTTTCTGTTCAAATTAAAAACAGATTTAATAAGAGTTTCCTGGAAAAAACAGTTTACACCGAGGTCCCTGGGTTTAAACTAAATCAACCCGCACAAATCTACCCCTTGCGCCACTATTCCCCTGGGTCGCTGACAGTTCAAAAAGCCATCTGACCTTTCCTTCTTCTTCCCCGAGGTCCTTCCCCCAATGTAAACAGTACCCGCGGGAAAGAAAAGGGTGGCGCGGCTTACCGGCGGCGAGATAGGTCCGGCGAAGGGCAGGGTTGGCTCGGGGAGGCTCTGGCGGTCACAGCGAGGTGCGGCTTGACGGCGGGGATGGCCGGAATCGCTCGGTCCACGCGCACAGGCGGGTGTTCTCGTCGGCGGCGAGTGTACCGGCCAAACCACGACGATCTGGTTCAATCCAAGGGCACGGTGAGCTCACGGGGTAACGTAGTGACCGTGTGCACAAGGAATCGGAAAATGGTTGAGTGGATTACCCGGTCCACGTACTCCGGCGGGGTTGAGAACTCCGGCGACCGTGGACTGGCCTCTTCGGCGAAGCAGGCTTCGATTCCTCGCTCGGGGAGCTTCACTGATGTGTGCACACTCGTCTCCGAGGGTTGGATGGGGCTGGGGAAAGCTGGGCTGGCTGGTCTACGGTGGCAGTGGCTCGGGTGGCCGCGGACACACCGCGCACGGGCAAACGGCGGTGAACTGAGCTCCGGTGAGGCTTGAGGGTGCGTGGAAGAGTGTAGTCGACGCCCGAGCGGGCTTTATAGGCGCGGGCATGGGCCATGGCGTCGGCTGGCCGTTGGCGCGACGTGGGGCGCGCGCGGGCGTGCTCTGGCGCACATAGAGCGCGTCGAACACGTGGAGCTTTTCTTCTGCCCGTGTTCCACAGCTCACCCAAGTCGCAAACGTGCGAATCTTGGCAAAAATCCGGCGCGAGTCTTTTCCTGGCACCTAGGGTTGTCTCTCATCCGTGAGCTGCCATGGCAGATATGGCCTAGGTAGGGAGATCTCTGGTCGCCAAATCGGGTGTGTCACACTGCCCACCTCGCGACAAAAACCATGCCAAGGCATGTCAAACGTCCAAGTCTCGGGCTCAGCTTTTTCCAGTGGGTGCCCTAGGTGGTATGCCACATTTTTGGTATAGAACATAGGTGGGTTTGATGCCAGCTTCGAGGTGAACACGACTGATCTTTAGTGTAGGTGTAGTTTTTAACTTAGAGAGAAATAGAGAGCTCTAGCTCTCTCTCCACTTGGAGCTTTGAATTGGGGTTTCTCCAGGGGTCTTTTTGCAATATTTCCTTCCCCTAATTGCTGGTTATAAGGTTACTTAAGGTTTGATTAAAGATTACTCATGTTTTGCACATTTGCCCACTCTCTATCCCCTCTTATCCATGGTTTTGGGAGATAGGGTTTAAGAGAGGTCTAGGGTTCTTTCCCCCTCTTATCCAAGGTAGTAAGTGTACAAAGATTTGAGTAATATTCCTTAGGTCCTTAACAAACTTTGATTAACGCATGATCTCCAAGTTCTTATGTGTTTCCCTAAGTCTCTACCACACATGATCACAGTCCTTAGTGCCAAGGTGTGCTCTAGCCATGGTAACACCTGAGGTGTTACAGCCCTCCCCCCTTAAAGGAATCTCATCCCGAGATTTTAGGTAGAGTCCCTTGGAGGGGTGCTTGAAGGTGTGTTGGTGCTACTCTTTCTTTATACTCAAGTTTCTCTTGTTAACTGCTCTTCGAATGTCATTCTCTTTGCAACTTTAGAAGGAAGCCCTTTTTAAGTTAGATCCACAACTTAGACTATCCTTGTTATCTAAGTTTTTCTTATAATTGAATTCAAAGGGCAGATGGGGGTGGGGTTCTGGGGTTACGTACCGACTCCTTTGGGCAGAAAGTCGGGGAAGCGAGAGCGTAGAAAATCCTCAGTCTCCCATGTAGCTTCTTCTGCTGAATGGTGACTCCACTGAACCTTATACATTCTGACCGACCTTGCCCGAGTTGATCTCTCCTTTTGATCTAATACCTTGACGGGGTACTCTTGGTAGGACAAGTCTGGTTCTATCTCAATATCTGGTTCTGGCAGCACTTCAGTAGGTAGGCGAACACATTTCCGCAATTGAGATACATGGAACACATTGTGAACTGCTGACATGTGAGGTGGCAATTCCAATTGATAGGCTACGGGTCCACAACTTGCTTTGATTTCATAGGGTCCAATGTATCGAGGAGCCAACTTGCCCTTGATCCCGAATCTCTGGACACCCTTGGTGGGTGATACCTTAAGATAAACATGATCTCCCACCTCAAACTGTAGAGGCTTCCGCCTCTTATCATGATAGCTCTTTTGTCTGGCCTGAGCAGCTTCTAGGTTCTTCTTGATGATTCTGACCTTTGCCTCTGCTTCAAGTACCAAATCTGGCCCAAAAATTTCCCTCTCTCCTGCTTGAGACCAATTCAGTGGGGTCCTACACCTTCTCCCATATAAGGCTTCAAAAGGTGCCATCTTCAGACTGGACTGATAGTTGTTATTGTAAGAAAACTCTGCCAAAGAAAGACACTTGTCCCAATCCTTCCCGTAGTGTAGTGCACATGCTCGCAACATGTCTTCCAAAATCTGATTCACCCTTTCTGTCTGACCATCTGTTTGGGGATGGTATGCTGAACTTCGGATTACATGGGTCCCAAGTGATTCTTGCAGCTTCTCCCAAAAGCGTGCCACAAACAGTGCTCCTCTGTCAGATATGATGGTCTTTGGAATACCATGTAATCGCACTATTTGATCAACATAAATTTCTGCATACTTCTCTGTCTTGTGGGTGGTGTGCACTGGCAAGAAATGAGCGGTCTTGGTCAACATGTCCACAATAACCCAAACGGAATCATGGTGCCTGGAGGTATTGGGCAATCCTACGATAAAATCCATGCAAATGTCCTCCCATTTCCAAGATGGTATGGGAAGGGGTTGCAAAGGGCCTGCTGCCTTCAAATGACTGGCTTTGATTCTCTGGCAGGTGTCACATTCTGATATGTACTTGGCAATTTCCCTCTTCATCCTGGTCCACTAGTATAAAGATCTGAGATCATGGTACATCTTGTTGCTACCAGGGTGCATAGAGAATTTGGAAAGGTGAGCTTCATCTAGTATCTTCTTTCTGAGCTCAAGGTCCTTGGGAACAACCAATCGGTCTCCAAACCATAAAATTCTCTTGCTGTCCTGACGGAAGCACTTGTATTTCTCTGCCTTTTGCTTGATCATTTCCTTAATCATTTGAACACCCTTATCCTCAATCTGTGCCCTCACTATTTGCTCTTGCAATGTGGGTTCCACCGAGATATAACTCAAGTCACCTGAAGAAACAACTTCCAGGTTCAGCTTGCACAGCTCATCGCACAGGGTGGTAACTCTTGCATCCATGCTGATACAATTGCACTGGGCCTTTCTGCTCAAGGCATCTGCCACAACATTGGCCTTGTCGGGATGGTAATGCACCTCTAAATCATAGTCCTTGATTAATTCCAACCATCTCCTTTGCCTCATGTTCAGATCTGCCTGAGTGAAGATGTATTTGAGACTCTTGTGATCAGTGTAGATGTTACAGTGAGCTCCCATCAAGTAGTGTCTCCATATCTTAAGAGCATGAACTACAGCTGCCAATTCCAAATCATGTGTAGGGTAGTTCTGCTCATGGGGCCTGAGTGCTCGGGAAGCATAAACAATGACTCTGTTCTCTTGCATCAAGACACATCCCAATCCCGTACCAGAAGCATCACAATAAACTTCAAATGGCTTGGTGTTGTCAGGTTGAGCCAGCACTGGGGCTGTTGTCAAATGCTGCCTCAAAGTATGAAAGGCATCTTCACACCTTTGGATCCAATCATACTTGACTCCCTTCTTTAATAGTTCAGTCATTGGTTTGGCAATCCTGGAGAAATCCGGAATAAATCGTCGATAATACCCTGCCAAACCCAGAAAACTTCGAATTTGCTTCACTGTAGTCGGGGGTTTCCAATCCATCACCTCTTGTACCTTCTCCGGATCAACTGATATCCCATCCTGAGAAATCGTGTGACCCAAGAATTTAATCTCTTTCAGCCAGAATTCACATTTAGACAACTTGGCATACAACCGATGGTCACGCAGTCTCTGAAGCACAGTATGCAAATGTTTGGTGTGCTCGGCTTCATTCTTGGAATAGACCAGAATATCATCAATGAAAATGACCACGAACTTGTCTAACTCTGGCATAAACACTGAGTTCATCAAGTACATGAAATAAGCCGGGGCATTGGTTAGCCCAAAAGACATCACCAAAAACTCATAAAGTCCATATCTGGTAGAGAAAGTCGTCTTGGGAATATCGTTGGCACGGATCTTGATCTGATGGTAACCTGAGCGAAGATCTATCTTGGAGAATACCTTGGCTCCTACCAACTGATCGAACAGAACATCAATGCGGGGCAGTGGGTATTTGTTCTTAATAGTCACCGCATTGAGAGGGCGGTAGTCAACACACATCCTCAAACTCTCATCCTTTTTCTTCACAAATAATGCTGGACATCCCCATGGTGAAGTACTTGGGCGAATGAACCCCTTGTCCAACAACTCTTGCAATTGCTTTTTCAGTTCTGCCAATTCTGCGGGAGGCATCCTATAGGGTCTCTTGGAGATAGGAGCAGTCCCGGGTTGTAACTCGATTGCGAACTCAATGTCTCGGTCAGGTGGCATCCCTGGCAACTCATCCGGAAACACATCCGGGTAGTCACGGACCACTGGGATCTTTTCCACTGGGGATTCTATCATAACAAAGGCACAAGAACGGGTGCATCCCTGGTCGGGCAAATATAAAACAGTCTCGCCATAGGCAGGGGAATGAATTTCAATGGCCCTGGCTGCAATATCCAATACTGCCTGATGCCTGGTCAACCAGTCAGCTCCCAATATAATATCCACGCTATCCAAACCTAAGATGAGAAGGGTGGTTCTAATCACAAGACTACCAAATTTTATGGGCACTTGCCTGTTGATTTGATAAGTGGCAACCCTGCCTCCCGGTGTTGAAATTGTAATGCCCCCATCGGTGTGGTGAAAGGGCAACCGGCACTTGGCACTAAATTTGGCACTGATAAAACTATGTGATGCACCAGAATCAAAAAGAATAATAGCAGGATAATTCAAAACTGTAAAGATACCAGTCATGACGGGTGCTCCCTCTGGAATATCAGTCATGGTGGTGAAGTTCAGCCTGCCCTGCCTCACTTGCACCTTCTGTCTCTTGCCTTGATCCTGATTAACATTCTGCCCCTGCCTCTGCTGGTTCCTGGGGCAATTCTTGGCATAATGTTCGGTGTTGCCACACATGAAACACCTGTTGTCATTTGCCTGGCGGTACTGCTGCTGCTGCTGATTGGCCCTCTGAGCTAGAAACTAGGTGCGGTTGGGTGCCTACTGCTGCTGCTGCTGTGGTCGGATCACCCATCTTCCTTGCTGCTGTTGGGGTCCCCTGTTCTGTGTGTCGGACACAATCCTGAAGCGCTGTGGCTGAGCTGAGGGTCCTGCCACAAGGGTCTTCCTCTTCTTTTCTGCCTGTCGAGCTGTAATGCAGTCCTCCTGGGAGATAGCCATGTTGACCAACTCATTGTAGCTGTTGGCCCTGACGGTGTTGAGACGATCACGGAGCTTAGTGCTGAGCCCCCTCCTGAACTTGTCTCTCTTCTTCTCATCCGTGTCTGCGTGATATCCAGCATACTGGCACAAGTCATTAAAAGCCTGGGCATACTGCAACACTGTCATGTTGCCCTGAGTGAGTGCCAGAAACTCGTTGAGCTTTCGGTCCATAATCCCGGCTGGTATGTGGTGTCCCCTCAAAGCTGCCTTGAACTCCCTCCATTCCACCTCTCGATCCTCTGGCTGCATGGCAAGAAAATGGTCCCACCAAGTCCTTGCGGGTCCGCGAAGCTGCTGGGTGGCGAACCTAACTTTAGTGACCTCTGAGCAAGCTCCATGGAGCAGCGGGAATTTGGATTCCACCACTCGCAACCACACATCTGCATCAAGTGGATCCTCTGCCCTTGTGAACAATGGTGGCTAGGTACTGAGGAACTCCTGGTAGGTAGCTGTCGCGGGGTGACGCTGATGGTCTCCACCACCATAGTGCTGAGGTGGTGGCTGACGCTGAGCTAGCTGCCTAAAGATCTCATTCTGCTGAGCCATTAGCTCCTGCAGAGTGGGAGGCGGTGGAGGAACGCGCTCATTCTGGCCACGACGCTGCCTCCCGGCCATCTGAAAAACCACATACATACTTAACACCATATCTCCAAGTTCAAGGTTTAATCGCGGCAAAAAGAGTCAAAGCAAAATGATAGACTCCAACTTCAACAAAAGGATTTAAAAAGGCATAAATTTTTCCTTCCAAATTTAAAACTGATAACAGCATCCATCAAACATGCTTCCAAGAGAGTTTATCACGATTACATCATTTGTCCCAAAAAGACTCAACTCTATCTAGCCTAGTACCCCAAGGGTGCAAAAGCTAAGCTAGCTGCGAGGAGTCCTACCATCACCAACGTCTACTCTATCCCGGACATCTAGTGAGCGAACGAGGCAACACTCGACTCGGGGGAAGGTGGTCTCCCTGAGCCAGCAGTGTCCACGCTGGAGGCAGGCTCCTCTCCTCCCTCAATGTCGACGTCCTCGTTGGCCTCCATGTCCTGGATCTCCTGGTGATGGATATCTAGGTGCTCATTAGCCTCGGCAAGCTGCTGCTGGGTGTTAATGAGCTGATCCTCGAGAACCTCGATGGTGTTCTCCCTGGTGCCCACTAATTCCTCCAACTCTTGGATATCAGTGGATAGCTGCTCCACCTGCAAGTCCTTCTCCACCATTTCAGTGGACAAATCAACCACGAGCTCCTCCCTGTTGTCCAAAGTAATCTTTGTTGCCTCCAATAGTGCCATCAGATGGGACATCGCCTCACCGCGCATCACTTGCAGACGGTACAGAGCATTCATGCACCATACGGTCAAGTGCGCAGTCTGTCCTGGGTAGATGGCCCAGATATCCTTGGCATGCTCCTCCCGATCCTTCCACATTGGGTCGTCCTCCCTTTCGGCGGGGAACAAGCCAATGGGATGGGTAGCCAGCTCCAAAGGATGGAATCCGCAGAAAGTGGTCAACCCATGCAGAGCGATCGCCTCGATCGTGTCCTCAGCTCGGTATCGAAAAGACTTGGAGTCCAAAGAGCGCCAGCCTGGCTGCAGGGGATGAGGCTCCAAGGTCATCCTCACCCTACAACGGGGCACTCGGTGCTTCTCGAACTGCTGCACCGCGTACTGAGGGGGTGTCGCGTATCCGGCCCCCTGAAGTACCTCCCACAAAATGCGGGGAAAGCCCTCTCGTGCAAGCCCGTCAGTGTGGGACAGTGCATTTCCGTCCTCTGAGGATCCGTGGGAAGTCATCTGTGTACGGTTAAGCGTAAGTAAAAGAAAAAGAATTATAAAAAGAACAAGGAAAATAAAACTCAGCCTTTCTCTAGTTAAATAAAAAGGTACTGGGGACCTAGTTGGTTATTATCTTGCTTTTAAGTCTTTACTCAATTATCCATTTGTTTAATTTAGAAATGCATGCATGCTCATCCTGAACGACCTCACCAATATAAGGGGATAGGGAAGAACTCCCCTCCCTTAAGGTGGCCTATAGGGCCTAATTACGTAGCCACCTAGCTACCCTTCTGTCACCCTAAGGCTTCACGTCCTAGGTCTATCCTGATCGTCCTACTATCTATCCAACATTATTTCTATCAAGTTTTACTTTGGAAAAAGATGGTATTTATATTTTATTGATTCCTCTGTGGTGGTACAAGCTCTAATACCAGATGTGGCTGAACTGTCCGAATTATTCCAACTTAAGTGCCTAAGCTCCGCCGTAGAGGCTAGACCACACTTAAATGGGAATAACCCGTCAATCCCTCGGATCTAGTCCGACACGGCCACTGACAGGATCAAGTACCACAGTCTCACTCGATGGTGAGTCATAGAGCAAATACAATAAAGCATAAAACCATGCATTAGAGAGTATTAAATTATTACATCATCATCGGAGTTTTGCAAAAGTAGTCATCATTGTTCGAAGTGCAGCGGAATAAAACTAACGGTAAATAAACAGAGAGATGGGGAAGCCTGTCCCATCACTCCTCATGCTCCTCCTCAGCCGAGGTAGGGTCCCACTCGACAGTCCAACCCGGTGGTAAGGTGGACGGCCAAGTCACTCCAGCAACCATGTCCTCCAGAGAACCTGTAAAATTATGCCACAAGCAAGGCTGAGTATACTAATACTCAGCTAGACTTACCCGGTGTGAGGAGTCTACTCCTCTACCTCTAGACATGCAGCTGTTTGGCTGTGGGGTTTGGTTGCCAAAAGCACTAGCTGAGTTTCTAAGTCAAGTTTTAACTTTGCCAATTTAAGTGTGACTCTCTTAAGGCTAAAAGTGTACTATCTACTCATACATAGTAGCAAGCATTATTAGCAATCAACATCTTATATCAACTCATCATGTTTCCACTTGTTACTCAATGCAGTACAATGGATCAAGCAGTCTCATTAGCTGCGAGAAACAGACGATTCGAATCGAGTTTTTATCCTTGCAAGGTAAACCTAAACACACGACGTGGCGAGGCACTTCGTCCCCACACACATCAACCGTCCCCATCGATTCCCTGGCAACAGAAAGGGGCTCACCGCCTTGGCGTACAATGCCTCACTGACCCCGACTGCCGTCGTGCAGTGACCGCACTTGTACCCACCATAACCGGAATGGGAGACCACGTCTCAGGTCGCGTGAGGAGGGCAATCTGCGGGCAGGTTCACTCAGGTACTAGGCTTACCAATTTACCATATTTCTCGGTATGTGTTTAGTACATTCAAACGCTTGACACAGGTATCCACACGTTAATCCTTATTCCATTTTCCCATCTCGTAGACAACCAATCCCCATGGATTGTTGACCACAGACTAGTGTCATGATGATATGAAAGTGGGTACAACCAATTCCTGATCTCGCGCGAGTGCTAGAAAAATCACTCGTCTTCTACCGAGATCCTAATTAAATAAAGCAACTATTCGACCTAGCATACTAGTATCCATCTCAAAAGGATTCCTGAGTCATGCAACTAGGGTTTCAGTCAACTCCTACACCTAAGTGCACAATCAATCCTACAATCATTAAGTGAAGTAAAATAGCATAAATAACAGGTTATGCATAAACCGGGGCTTGCCTTCCAAAGCAGTGGCAGGCAGATCCTCTGATGCAGACTCTGGGGCTGGATCCGGGGCTACCTCCTGAGCAGCTCCTTGCTCCGGCACGAGGACGTACTCTCCGTCAGCAAGGTTACAGTCTATCGAAATGCAATGAACATGTATGTCATGATTATGCAAGATTTAATAACATTATGTTGAGAGAAGAAAAACTAAGTTAAGGAGTAACTTAGGGTTTACTTGGTCATACGGGGCCTTTAGTGGTTTATGCTTTTCATTCCTAGGTTTAGATTTTTGTTGAGGATAAACATAGTGGATTTGTATTGTCTTTATATATTTCAGTGGACAATTTACAAGGGTTTTAGGATGACACTAATTTCCATTATTCATTTTCCCTTCTTTAATTTCTATTTATGAATTCTAGTGGGGGTTTGAACTACAACAGTAGTTTAATCTTCTCCAAAAATTCTGTAAAAATTACAGTGGGTTGCCATTGGTCACTATAGCCCCTTCTAGGAAGTTGAGGTTCAAAACAAAAAGGCTATACTTTAGACAAAAATAATAAAGGTTGGGTAAATGGGTCATTTTGTACTACAACTCTTAATTAGTGGTGGGGTCTGTCTTAAAGGTTATTTTTGTTGGCATCTAACAGTAATAATAGGCTTCTGTGCCAAAAACCACAAAAGCTAAGGGGTGGTTATTTAGTTATGATTTTCTAAAGTTTAATGTCAAAAAGGTACTTTCTACTACATTGTTATTTAAAAAAATGTCAAACAGCAGATTTCATATTTTTCCTAAGTTCTTAATAACAAAACATTAACTATCCCAAGGGTGGGGGTGTTTTAACCTTGGGGTTATTTTTGTAGGGTTTTTCTAAGTTATCCTTGTTTTATTCAATTAAAAGGTATCCTACTTATTTTATACTAAACCAGGGTATGATAGATTTTTCCAGTGAACTATATTGAATAAGTATCCTAACAAAAATAGGGGTGCCCTCTGGTTCATTATTTAAATCACATTTTCTATTTTTCTTAACCTTAAGCATATTGCAAAATAAGGGGCAAAAACTAACTTAATGGGGGTGGACAGAGAGGTTTAACATTTTTAAACAGGTCAGTAGGTAGATATAAACTTCTCCAAATTTTTCTAACCCTAGTCAAATAGTACAACTATTTTTATTTCTGTTATTGAGCTTTTGGCTAAAACTATAATTAAATCAGAACCTTAAAGTTTTCTATAGTACCTAGGGGGTTTTATATTTTTGTTAAGTAGGTCAGATTAATTAGAGTCTGGCAAAATTGGTTTGACCAAATTTGGATGAACTAAACAGAAGTTATGAGTTTTTAAAGTTTCTGTTCAAATTAAAAACAGATTTAATAAGAGTTTCCTGAAAAAAACAGTTTACACCGAGGTCCCTGGGTTTAAACTAAATCAACCCTCACAAATCTACCCCTGCGCCACTATTCCCCTGGGTCACTGACAGTTCAAAAAGCCCCCTGACCTTTCCTTCTTCTTCCCTGAGGTCCTTCCCCGAATGTAAACAGTACCCGCGGGAAAGAAAAGGGTGGCGCGGCTTACCGGCGGCGAGATAGGTCCGGCGAAGGGCAGGGTTGGCTCGGGGAGGCTCTGGCGGTCACAGCGAGGTGCGGCTTGACGGCGAGGATGGCCGGAATCGCTCGGTCCACGCGCGCAGGCGGGTGTTCTCGTCGGCGGCGAGGGTACCGGCCAAACCACGATGATCTGGTTCAATCCAAGGGCACAGTGAGCTTCACGGGGTAACGTAGTGACCGTGTGCACAAGGAATCGGAAAATGGTTGAGTGGATTACCCGGTCCACGTACTCCGGCGGGGTTGAGAACTCCGGCGATCGTGGACTGGCCTCTCCGGCGAAGCAGGCTTCGATTCCTCGCTCGGGGAGCTTCACTGATGTGTGCACACTCGTCTCCGAGGGTTGGATGGGGCTAGGGAAAGCTGGGCTGGCCGGTCTACGGTGGCAGTGGCTCGGGTGGCCGCGGACACGCCGCGCACGGGCAAACGGCGATGAACTGAGCTCCGGTGAGGCTTGAGGGTGCGCGGAAGAGTGTAGTCGACGCCAGAGCAGGCTTTATAGGCGCGGGCGCGGGCCATGGCGTCGGCTGGCCGTTGGCGCGACGCGGGGCGCGCGCGGGCGTGCTCTGGCGCACACAGAGCGCGTCAAACACGTGGAGCTTTTCTTCTGCCCGTGTTCCACAGCTCACCCAAGTCGCAAACGTGCGAATCTTGGCAAAAATCCGGCGCGAGTCTTTTCCTGGCACCTAGGGTTGTCTCTCATCCGTGAGCTGCCATGGCAGATGTGGCCTAGGTAGGGAGATCTCTGGTCGCCAAATCGGGTGTGTCACACTGCCCACCTCGCGACAAAAACCATGCCAAGGCATGTCAAACGTCCAAGTCTCGGGCTCAGCTTTTTCCAGTGGCTGCCCTAGGTGGTATGCCACATTTTTGGTATAGAACATAGGTGGGTTTGATGCCAGCTTCGAGGTGAACACGACTGATCTTTAGTGTAGGTGTAGTTTTTAACTTAGAGAGAAATAGAGAGCTCTAGCTCTCTCTCCACTTGGAGCTTTGAATTGGGGTTTCTCCAGGGGTCTTTTTGCAATATTTCCTTCCCCTAATTGCTGGTTATAAGGTTACTTAAGGTTTGATTAAAGATTACTCATGTTTTGCACATTTGCCCACTCTCTTTCCCCTCTTATCCATGGTTTTGGGAGATAGGGTTTAAGAGAGGTCTAGGGTTCTTTCCCCCTCTTATCTAAGGTAGTAAGTGTACAAAGATTTGAGTAATATTCCTTAGGTCCTTAACAAACTTTGATTAACACATGATCTCCAAGTTCTTATGTGTTTCCCTAAGTCTCTACCACACATGATCACAGTCCTTAGTGCCAAGGTGTGCTCTAGCCATGGTAACACCTGAGGTGTTACAATATTAATTTAACATCCACGCTATGCATAAAATAAAGTTACATTATGCACTTAATTATTATAAACAACTCTATGTAAATTTAAAATGATTGTCGCGCGACGAAGCGTACGACAACACACGCGATCTAAACTGAAATTAAGACGAGTTGTCGCGCGACGAGGCGCGTGACAACACAGACGAATTAAGCTGAAACTAGGACGGACCGTCGCGCAGCGAAGCGCGCGACAACACACATGAACTTAACTTGAAATTAAAATGAATCGTCACACGTACGAAGCGCGCGACGCAATACTTAGACTAAATTGAAATTAAAACGACTCATCACGCGACGAAGCACGCGACACAACACTTGAATTAAATATGAAATTAACACGAAGCGTCGCGCGACGGCACACACTAACTAAACTGAATTTAAAACAAAACATCGCGCGATGAAACACATTACATAAACTAAAATTAAAATGATTTGTCGCGTGACGAAGCGCGCGACGCAACGCACTATTAAATCAGAATTTAAAATGAATCGTCGTGCGACGAAGCGCGCGACACAACACGTGAATTAAACTGAATTTAAACTGGATTTAAACGTTATGTGCGCTAGGGCTACACGCTGGGGACGGGCCTGTGCACGCCGGGGAGGGCCGTGCGCCGGGGGAGGTATTGCTGGGGAGGGGCTGCGTGCAGGGAGAGGGAAGGAGAAGAGGGAGAGAATAGAGGGGAGGGGAAGCTCAACTCGGGGCTTGACGATCGGCGCCAGCCGCTCACCGAAATCCCACCTAGGGCATGGGGAGGTGGAGGGAGGTGGAAGAGAGGGAGTGGGAAGTTGCTGCGTAGGAAAGGAAATATGAGAGGGAGAGGGCGCGCATGGGGGGAGGGGCGCGCATGGTCTGGGCCGGGTCGGGGTGGGCCGCGCCATGGGTCGGGCTGGGCCAACAACCCACTGCTCGCTCTCGCGTGCCTCTAATCGAAATTAAATCGCGAATCAAAAATCAAAACGAGACGAACACGCGATCAGACACCACATCAGACAAAATAAATACGCTTCGGCATGATGCAACAACCATGTCCACTTAGGTTTTTGTTTACACGCGATATGGACACCAGTATCTATATTGCTTTGAAAATGGGAAGAAGGAGCGAAACGGGAAGAGAAAAGAGAGTAACGCCTAAATTTGGTGAATATCATAGACAAAAATTTATATGCCCAAATTCAGGGCGTTACAAACCTAACCCTTTTAAAAGAATCTCGCCCTCGAGGTTCAAGGTTGGCCAGCAAAGAGTTCGAGATACTTGGCCATCAGATCATCTTCACGCTCCCAAGTTGCTTCTTTCGCAGAGTGGTGACCCCACCTGACTTTGCACATCCTGATAGTATTCCTCTAGATGACCTTGTCTGTAGTCTCAAGAATCTGCGTTGGCTTCTCTATGTAGGTCAAGTCTTCTTGGACTTCTAGACCTTTCACTGGCAACTGCTCCTCTGGCACACACAGACACTTCTTCAACTGAAACACATGAAAGACATCATGCACTGCTGACAAATCTTCTGGCAAACTGAGCTGATAGGCCACTTCTCCACGCTTTGCGAGAATCTGAAAGACGTTATGTGCTAGCTTGCCTTTGACTCCAAACCTTCTGACTCCTCTTATAGGCGATACCTTCAGGTAGACAAAATCTCCCACTTAAAAACTCAGCTCTCTTATTCTTGTGTCTGCATAACTTCGATGCCTTGATTGTGCTATCTTCAAATTCTCCTGAACCATCTTGATGCTCTCTTCGGCTTCGAGCAAAATGTCGGGTCCAAACACCTGCTTTTCTCCAGGCTGATCCCAGTGCAACGGAGTTCTACAACTCCTCCCATAAAGCGCCTGAAACGGTGACATCTTCAAACTGGCTTAGTAACTGTTGTTATAGGAGAATTCTGCATATGGTAACCTCTTGTCCCATCCTGACTTATCTTGCAACGCACAAGCTCTCAACATATCTTCTAGGACTTGGTTAGTTCTTTCAGTATTAACGTATGTCTGCTGGTGATAAATTGAACTAAAATTCAAATGTGTACCCAAAGCTTTATGCAACTGCTGCCAGAAATGAGAGGTGAACTGTGTTCCTCTGTCTGACACTATCTTCGTTGGCACACCATGAAGACAAACAATCCGGGACATGTACAACTCTACCAATATTGCACTGCTGTAGCTAGTCTTAACATGTATGAAGTGGGTTGACTTGGTCAAGCAGTCCACTATTACCCAGATGGAATCATAGCTGGCTCGAGTGCGGGGCAACCCGACTATGAAGTTCATTCCGATCTCATCCCATTTCCGCTGAGGAATTTGCAATGGTTGCAACAAACCTGCGAGCCTCTTATGCTCTTACTTGATATAGCCACTTGCTCTGCGATCTCCCTTTTCATTTCGTACCACCAGAATTTCTTCTTTAGATCCTGATACATCTTCTCGCTTCCAGGATGTATGGAATAAGCTATCTCATGAGCTTCCTTGAGGATCAACTCCCGAATGGATTGAACATTGGGAACACACAAGCGGTCCTTGAACCATATCACACCTTGTGCATCTTCCCAAAAATCTTTGCCTCTTCCTTTTAGAATTAGCTACTTGATTTCATTGATCTTTTCATCATTCTTCTATGCTTCTTTGCTTCTCGCTCTAAGGTGGGTTCTAATTCAACTGTTACTCCTCGCGTGCTGTTCAAAAATCCGAGGCTCAATCTGTCAAATTCTTTGGCCAACTCATAAGGCATCGGGTGAGCGACCATCATGTTGACTTGACTTTTTCTGCTTAAAGCATCTGCAACCACGTTCGCTTTGCCTGGATGGTAGTGAATCTCCAATTCATAGTCTTTGAATAGCTCTAACCATCTACATTGTCTCATATTCAGCTCTGACTGAGTGAATATGTACTTCAGACTCTTGTGGTCTGTATAAACATCACACTTCTGCCCGTACAGATAATGCCACCAAGTCTTCAGCGCATGAACCACTGCTGCTAATTCCAAATCATGGATTGGATAATTATTCTCATGAATCTTCAGCTGTAGGGACGAGTATGCCACAACTCTTCCCTCTTGCATTAATACACATCCCAAGCTAGTGTAGCAAGCATCGCAATACACTGAGAAGGGCTTGTGCACATTAGGCAACACTAAGACAGGCGTCGTAGTCAACTTCTATTCTAGCGCTTCAAAGGCCTCTTGGCACTTTTGGGTCCACTTGAACTCAACTTTATTTGCTAGCAAAGCTACCATTGGTCTCGCAATCTTCGAAAACCCTTCAATGAATCACCGATAATATTCGGCCATTCCAATGAAGCTCTTGATTCCTCGAACGTCTATTGGCGCTTTCTAGTTCAGAATGTCTGCCACTTTGTTTATAATGTGACCCAAGAACAGGACTTCATCAATCCAGAACTCGCACTAGCTCAACTTTGCATATAGCCGATGCTCTCACAGTCTCTGCAATACCATCTTCAGTTGATCTACATGCTCTTCCTCACTTTGAGAATATATGAGAATATCATCAATGAATACCACCACAAACTTGTCGAGATAATCCATGAATACACTTTTCATCAGATTCATGAAGAAGGCTGGCGCATTCGTCAGGCCAAAAGACATAACTGTGTACTCATAAAGCCCATACTTGGTAATAAATGTCGTCTTTAGGATGTCCGAAGGTTGGATTCTAAGATTATGATTACCTGACCTCAGATCTATCTTCGAGAACACGCTGGCTCCTCTCAGCTGGTCGAACAGATCTTCTATTCTGCGTAGGGGGTACTTGTTCTTGATTGTGACTTCATTCAGAGCTCGGTAATCGATACACATCCTCCTAGTGCCATCTTTCTTCTCCACGAACAGGACAAGTGCGGCCCAAGGTGATGTACTTGGTCTGATATAACCTTTCTCTGACATCTCATCTATCTGCTTCATGATCTCCACCAATACTGGTTTAGATACCCTTTAGGCTCTTTTATAAATAGGGGCAGTGCCAGGAATAAGCCCTATGGCGAACTCAACTTTCCGCTCAGGTGGCATACCTGGTAAATCTTTAGGGAATACATCCAGAAATTCTGACACTACCTTGATAGCCTCGAGTGGATTGGCCTCTTTGCTATCGTTAGCCATCTGGTGACAACCTCCTTTCTGTGGCTCAGGTGAGACTAGCTTAGTCACCTCTTCCTCTCCTAATGGGGACACCAACTTCACCGTCCTCTTATCACAGCTGATAATTGCTTGGTACTTATCTAGCCAATTTATCCCTAGGATAACATCTATTCCCTGAGTACCCATCACTATGAGGTTAGCAGGAAACTCTATCCCCTTATTTCCACACTTACATTCAAGCATACACTATCGGCTCAGACTTTTCCACCGGCTGAGTCAATTTCAATAAGTGTTGACATGGTGGTTATTGGAAGATTATGCCCTTCTACCCATAATGCAGTAATAAATTAATGCGTTGCTCCAGTATCAAATAACACTTCTGCAGGATGGGATTCGACTGGAAACATACATACATCATACCTGGTGTTTCCTGGACTTCTTTAGCCTCCAGATGGTTCGACCTCCCATGGTTGTAGCGCGTCTGAACATGATTGCCTGCTCCTAGCTGAGACACATTCTGTTTTGCTGGGGCACTGGGGCCTGGCTGCTGCTGAGCTACCTTCTTCGGACAATGCATCACCCAATGGTCTTGCTCTCCACAATGGAAGCATCCTCTGCCTCATCCTTGCACGGGGGCTGCTTGACTGCTCTAGTTGGTTGCTAGGGCAGGAAGACGAGGTGCCTGCTAATTCTACCTATGGAACTGACTTCCTCCTAACTAGCTGTTCTAGCGGTACTGCTGCTGATGCTGAGGGTACTACCTCTGGAACTGCTGTTGAGGCGGGTGCTAATTCTTCTTGAACTGCTGAGGTGAATTACTTGAGAAACGAGGGCGATTGTTGCTCTCAGGTTAAGGTCCACCAATCTTACGCTTGCGATCCTCCATCTCCTTGCGCTTCTTCTCTGTCATGATCGCTGTGTCGATCAGGTGTTGAAATGTGGGGAATGTATGATTCATCAGCTGGTAGTGCAGGGGATCGACTAAACCTCTCAAGAAATGGTACTACCTCTTGGCATCTGCGTTGATATCTTCAAGAGCATAGTGGGGCAGCTATAGAAACTTGTCTCAGTACTCACTGACTGACATGGGCCCTTGCTTTAGTGCCAGAAATTACTCTTTCTTCACTGTCATTGGACCTGCTGGAACATGATACCGACGGAAGTTCTCCCTGAATTCTTCCCATGTATTGGCTTCGAGGTCGGCATGGATGGCGAGGTAGGACTCCCACCAAGACTGAGCTTCTCCCCTCAACAGGCGGGGACCATATAGAACCTTCTCTCTGTCATCATACTGAGCGGTGTGCAACTCTGCTCCACGGTACGCAACCAATCTTTAGCATCCATGGGGTCAGTAGAGTGAGTGAACACTGAGGGAGGACCTCTCATGAATTTTGCACGCTTATCTCTAGGCATCTAAGGCATCTGCACTTGCATCTGAGGTTGAGGTGGGGGCTGCTGCTGTTGCACTTGCTGCATGGTGGCCAGAGTCTGACCAATCACCTGGACTGCCTGAGTCTACATTAGAAACATCTGCTCTATTGTCATCGAGGGCGGTGGTGGCAACTGCTGGTGAGGTGCCTCATCTTGCAGTGCCTGCTGCTCCTGCTGAGCACACCTCCCTCCTCTGCGCCTGTGGTCTGACATCTGTGGAAGGAAATCACACATCAGAACTGATCTTGCAAATATTGCAGCATAAGAAAAGGGTATAGAGTTCTTTACAACACTGAACATACAAGCATCTTCACTGACTTCCAACACAGGCAGACACAACTCCTCAGATAAAGAGGAAAGTAGAGATAAAAAGGCTTCCCAACTAAATAACTAATTTCATTAACATTAACAGCTAAACCAAAATGCAGGGGGTGCCCACACTCTGGTGACAGTCATTACAAAGATCCAAATCCATCATAGTTCATCATGACAAGCATAAAAACGCAGGATAAGCAAACTACCCTGACTAACTAAGACTAACTGAGAATAAGACTAAGACTAAGACTTCTATTTTTAAACATTAATTATAAGATCCAACGCTGACGATCTATGGTCCTAAATTTATCCTGGACCTGCAATCGAGGTTGCCATAGACATGGCGCCCACGTCGAGGCGAGTGGTAAGGGTGCTGAGTCCCGACGGGGGCAGGAGAGCCATCCGCTAGGTGACGGCGCTCCGCGCGCTACGCCCGCAACTGGGCGATCTCAGCACGAGCCCTACATAGCTCGTCTAAAGCATGGTCCAGCTTTGTGTTTTAGCACGTTGGCTAGGTTGACTGTGCTGCTCAACCAAGGATTGTCCTCACCAATAGGTGAGACAACCACACCTCCTGTGCTACCAGATGGACGACGAGGATAATACCTCAAGTCAAGACCATCAGCCACCCCACCGAGCACCGAGCAGTAGTGCGAAAGCGCATGCCATGCGACATCTTGCATGGCCACCTCAGCCGAGTCCCGCTCAGAGATAGAATAATGCTTCGAGCAGACCTCCGCACCCTGGAGACTATCCTCTGGACAGCGCACCAAGCAAGTCGCCTCCCAGCGGTTCAGGTATGACCCGCGACTGTGCTGGAAGACAACACAGTGATACTTGATGGACCAGTGTGTCGGTCAAGTGCCTAGCGCATCAAGGTGTCAAGCGCATCGTGGAAGTGACACCCACGAGCGGCGTCACGAGTGATGGGTTGGGCAACCCATCCCTCTGTCTCCTGCTCCTCTGAAAGGTCGGTGCTGTGGCTTGAGCTGCTATCGTCGCTGTCTCCGTCGTCGGGGTCTCCTCCAGCAACTACTCCAGCGACCGGGACACCCAGTGGTGGTGCAAGGGGCGCCTCTAGCGGGGGCACAGGAGAGCAGCGCCTCGCAGACTCTACCTCCTGCTGAGGTGAGCAAGAAGAGCCATGCTGCTCCAGCTCCTGGCCGACGCTCCTGCTCCTTGGGCGCCAATGTTGGAGACTTGTTCTCAAATGCTAAGGGTTAAGAACAAGGCAACATAAAAAGTGTTAAATGTTAAATTCCTTCGTCCTTATAAACATTATGCCCTTTCGGATATAATGAATTCTGGACAAAGGTTATGAAGGAAAAGACCTTCGTAAGATCGATAGATGGTAAAAAAGATTACATATATGAAACATGAATAATGATACGAATATTATCATCAACTTATTTTTATTACCAAATTCATAAAGACAAATTATAAATGTACCTTCAGATTGATGAAAAGTAAAGGTACAGACGTGATGCAAAAAAGCGTATGCCAAGTCAGCCTGAACAGTATGGGAGTACTGTTCATCTATTTATAAGCACGGGACGCAGCCCATGTGAAATTACATTGATGCCCTTTACATATATCAATAACTCTATAGCAACTCTTCGAGGTTTAATTTGGCTTTTCATCTTTAAGTCGGTTCCTCTTTTCTGCCGTCATGCCGAAGCTTTTCTACACATAGCTTCGTGATCGTCTTATCCTTCGTCGTGGTCGCTTTCCATCCCAGCCAAGCTTCGTCTTAACCATGCTCTTGTATACCCGCAACCTGACTCCAAAGATACCTGTTCACATGTTTCACTCGGAAAACATTGTCAAATCATGTTTTTGAGGACCTTCGGAAGCCGAAGGCCCCCAACACACGCGGTGGTGCAACCTCTCCAAATGGCTGGACTGGCCAGTCACCAAGCGACGAAGCAGATGCTCCGTGAGGCGAGAGGGTAAGAAAGGAATGACTGACTTCCGTGTTGTGTGTCTAAGACAAGCCATCTACAAAAGACACCGTAAGCATAATAGTAAGAATAGAACTAATATGACTAGCAAGTAGATCAAAAAATATTAGGAAATAAAATAAAAGAAAATTTCGAGCAAGGTATAATATATATAATAGAACATAGAATTGGTCGAGATGACCAACTTTTTAAGTGACACCAAGATCAAGGTGAGAATAGGGCTCTATAATCCTTAGAACGACCATTCTACTCTCAGTTAGCGGTCCTACAGTCAACACAGCTTTGATACCATTTATGTCACACCCGATTTTAGAAGACAAACCGAATGCGAACCATGTACGTGCTAGGATCAGCAATTCACGTACACAACAATTACATAACCGGACATCATCACACAGTGCTCAAACAATAATATAAAAGAGTAATAGTTATTTACATCATGATGTTCGAGACATCCACATAGTCATTAACATATATCAAATTGCGAAAACAAAATGTAGCTAAATACGGCCTTCACATGTAGCCGACTGGGGGTTTGCCGCTAACCCACGCCTAGAACTCATCATAATCTTGGAACTCTTAGAAATCCTCCACCACGACTTCATCTTCTCCTGAGTAGTGGTTGCAATGTGGACAACCTAAGGGGGTTTGGTGTGTAAAGCAAGGGTGAGTACACATCAACGTACTCAAGAATTGTCCCGTTTGGCTGTAGTGGACTAGCTTTATATGGGGTTAAGATCCAGCAGTTGCTTTTAGTTGGTCAGGTAATTATTACTAGTAGAGAGCCAGGTTTTAGCATTAAACCCAAGTTATTTGCCTAAAAGTACTTCCAAATGGAAAGAATACCAGAAACCATAATCATAATCATAATTATCCTCATCATCATCTGTAATCATAGTATCTCGAATCAATGTCTCTAATCAATGGAGCTCCCAAGGCCGCTCATAACCGCGAGCTTGACTGATATATCAGTTTCTTAACACTCTATAGAGGTTGCACACTTTACCCACGAGTCGTGATTTGTTTTTGCCTCGGGCCGAACGAACCCTTAAACACTACCAAGGTGAATAGGGAAGGTTTCACTACGTAGCATTTACAAAGATTCCTTAAGGCTGTAGTCGCCCGTTAGGTTTCCTAAATGTACCACGCTCCTCCCCAAGGGGCAAACCACCCTCGGCAGAGCGAGCCGCATACACCGAGCCCCATTGACGGCACGACGGTGAAGCAAACTACACCTCAGTTCCTCTAAATATTTAGCTAAGGGCGTCCCATAACACCCTCATGGTTGTACTATTTTCTCGGGTAGTCATCCAATGAATCAGTCCTTACGGAGAGGCACTCGAGAAACCGCTCGAGTCCCCTTAAATGTCACAATACCATCATCATAATCAAAGTATCATAAATAATCTCATCATGTTCATTGATTAGGGTGAAGCACTAGCATAGAGCTAAATCAAAATGATCTAACTCACATAGGTAAACAAGGACAGGATAAACAAAGCTAGTCAATCCTTTGGTATAATTTATGTAAATACAGGAAGGTAAATTATAAAATGTATAGGACATAGATGGGTCAAGATACACATTCCTTCACCAATCAGCTGCTGCTGAGGGCCTTCACCTACAACTCCTTCGGACTCCGCCAACGGACCCTTATCTATACGAGTTCAAACATATATTCCACAAACTTAATATAAAAAGAAACAATACACCACACAATAGAATGCAACAAATAGCAGACGCTTGGCGCAGGGCTTGCATCTATGACTATGCAAGAAAGAAAATACGGCGGTCGAGGCTACGGTCGAAAGGTGATTACGTTATGCAACTATGGATTAAAATACTTGTGTAAACACAACCATAACAATCGCGCTACACATAAAATAAAGTTACACTACGCACTTTATTATTATAAACATCTCTATGTAAATTTAAAAGGATTGTCGCGCGACGAAGGGCACGACAGCACACGCGATCTAAACTGAAATTAAGACGACTTGTCGCGCGACGAGGCGCGCGACAACACGCACGGATTAAGCTGAATATAGGATGGATCGTCGCGCAACGAAGTGTGCGACAGCACACATGAACTTAACTTGAAATTAAAATGAATCGTCACGCGGCGAAGCGCGCGACGCAACACTTAGACTAAACTAAAATTAAAACGACTCGTTGAGCGATGCAACAATTAGACTAAACTGAAATTAAAGCCACTCGTCGCGTGGCACAACACTTGAATTTAATCTGAAATTAACACAAAACGTCGTGCGACGAAGCGCGCGACACAACACATTACCTAAACTGAAATTAAAATGAATTGTCGCGCGACGAAGCGCATGACACAACACACTAATAAATTTGAATTTAAAATGAATCGCCATGTGACGAAGCGTGTGACGCAGCACATGAAATAAACTGAATTTAAACGTTACGCGCGCTAGGGCTGCGCCGGGGGCCGCAGCCGGGGGAGGGATCGCCATGGTGGGGTTGCACGCAGGGAGAGGGAAGGAGAAGAGGGAGAAGAGAGGGGAGGGGAAGCTCACCTTGGGGCTCAACGATCGGCGGCAACCGCTCACCGGAATCCCACCTAGGGCAAGGTGAGGTGGAGGGAGGTGGAAGAGCGGGAGAGGGAAGTTACTGCGCGGGAAAGGAAAAATGAGAGGGAGAGGGGTGGGGGCACGCATGGGGGGAGGGGCGCGCCTAGGTCGGGTCGGGTCATGGCGAGCCACGCCATGGGCCGGGCTAGGCCGCGGGCCATGCCTACAACCCACTGCTCACTCTTGCCTGCCTCTAATCAAAATTAAATCACAAATCGAAAACCAAAACGAGACAAACGCGTGACCAAACACCAAATCAGACAAAATAAATGTGCTTCGGCATGATACAACAACCATGAGAACTTAGGTTTTTATTTACACGCGATACGGACACAAGTCTCTATATTACTTTGAAAATGGGAAGGAGTGAAACAGGAAGAGAAAAGAGAGTAACGCCTAAATATGGTGAATATCAGAGATGAAAATGTATACCCCAAATTCAGGGTGTTACAACTGTCCCCCTCGACCCAAGCAGCTCCGGGGAGAAAGCGCTACGAATTGGCTCTCAGCTTGAGCCCAAATAGGAAGCAGTGCTCGTCGACTTTCTCCGCGCGAACGCCGAAGTATTCATGTCGAGTCCCTCGGACATGTCGGGCATACTGAGGGAAGTCGCCGAGCACTCCTTGGACATTCGAGCCAACTCCAGATCGGTGAGGCAACCCCTACGCCGATTCGACGAGGAGAAACATAGGGTCATCGGGGAGGAGGTCCACAAGCTATTTGCGGCCGGGGTCATCAAGGAAGTGTTCCATCTAGAATGGTTAGCAAACCCTGTATTAGTTAGGAAAAAGGGAGGGAAATGGAGGATGTGTGTAGACTACACTGGTTTAAATAAAGCATGTCCAAAAGTTCCCTATCCTCTTCCTCGAATAGATCAAATCATAGACTCTACCATAGGGTGTGAAACGCTTTCCTTCCTTGATGCGTACTCAGGCTACCACCAAATCCGGATGAAAGGGTCCGACCAGCTCGCGACCTCTTTCATCACCCCGCAGGGCATGTATCGTTACACAGCCATGCCCTTCGTGCTGCGCAACGCAGGAGCCACGCATCAATGTTGCATGAACCACATGTTCGGCGATCACATAGGCTCCACGGTTGAGGGTTATGTTGATGATATAGTGGTTAAAACTAGGAAGGCTGACAACCTTGTCGCCGACCTACAGACTGCCTTTGCTTGTCTCCGAGCCAAGAACGTCCGACTTAACCCCGAAAAGTGTGTCTTCGGCGTCCCCTGAGGCATGCTCTTAGGGTTCATAGTCTCGGAGCGAGGAATTGAAGCTAAACAGGAGAAGGTCTTAGCCATCACCAACATGGGTCCCATCAAAAGACGTCAAGGGAGTTCAGCGGGTCATGGGATGCCTCGCGGCCCTGAGCCGCTTCATCTCACGACTCGGCGAGAAGTGTCTTCCCCTATATCGCCCGAAACGTGTTGCCTATAGTGAACGCAACAATCAAGTCAGCCGTGAACACTCTCTGGACTAGCTGGACGAAGCTTGGGATGTAACTCTCCTTCACTCAACAAAATATCAACAATCCCTTCGGCGCGACCACGAACGGCGAGTCCGACCACAGGGGTTCTAGGAAGGTGACCTGGTGCTTCGGATACGACAAGACAACCGAGAACGCCACAAGGTCACTCCCCTTGGGAAGGACCCTTCATCATTGCCAAGGTGCTAAAGCCAAGAACATACAAGCTCTGCAACGAGGAAGGAGAAGTGTAAGGCCCAAAAATTTGTATATAAAAAATAGATAAAATAAATAAATAAATATAATATTGATGGTGTTTTGAGAATTATTGAAACCCTGATGGACAATATTGGGACCCTTCCTAGCCATAATCAATTAATAATATTAAATTAGTTAAGCAAACAGTAAATAAATAAATGCAAAGATGCATTCCTTGCTTATAATTTTGTGAGGCATGTTATTGAAAACATAACTTAAATTTAGCCTCAAAATTTTAAATGAAAACCTAAAGTATAAAATGAGAAAAGAGATATGTAATAAATTAATTTGGTACTAATATTAAATAATGGGGAGGAGAATAAATAAATAATATCATTGCAAACAATAAAAGTAATATTCATATTAGAATTTTTCTGGATTTATAAATTGGAAGTCAAAACAGGTAATTCAAATTTTAGATTTGAATTCTTCAGTCTAGAAATTAGAGAAATAAAAAAAAAGAGAACACTAACTAGGCCGCTGAACGACATTTCGGCCTAGTGCCCCTATGCATCCGTGTGACGACTGCTTCTACCGCCGCGGCATGTATGCGTGCTTCCGTTGCCTGGCAGATGGGGCCCACGTACCGGTCGCTGAGTGTGCACGCTTCCCTATTCGGGACTCGCTGCTAGTGGACCTCCCTCGCCTTCTAGTCTTCTTCTTCGCGTGAATGGCGCCCCGCGGGCGGATCGTATCCACCAAGCGCGCGAAGAACAGAGGTCGTTGCACCCGCTCGAGCGCCACGCGCGGGCTGGCACCGCTTTAAGTCATGCCGCACCCACTGCCTATTCCCCATCCATCTAGTCGCATCCAGATGGAAATGAAAGCCCTCGCCTCCATTAGAGGTCATGACCACCATTACCACCACTCGGTGCTGTGGGAGCTAGGAGTATGCACGGACTCATCTCCCCCTATCGACCACCGTGCGTGTCCCGTGCCCACATTGTGTGATTTCCATCGCCAAGCTAGCGCTCAGAGAGAGGAGTAATAGAGCGGGCCGCCGGGTTGGGGAAATCCGTGTGTGCGTGAAATTGGGGGGCATAGCTGGTTGAGGAGCTCCGCCTGGTTGTCGTGAACCTGCATGGAGCTTTGGCAGACGGAATTAGGATCGGAGAAACCCTCGATTGGTGGCCGACGCCTGATTCTTGCATCCGGGCCGCGCTACACCGTGGGTGGTCGTTTCTGCGCCATAATTGATGGCGAGTTTCCCTCCATGCGGTTCGCATTCCTCTCTGGATCATGTGGCACCTTTCAATTTGGGTTTGGGCAGTGAATTTTGTAGACAGGATTGATCGGTGGGTGGCACCATCGCCGGAGTAGTCCTCCGACACGGACGGCTGCTTGGAGGTAGCTGTTGTGTTATGAACCGTTGATGTGTTGCGCGACGGTGGAGATTAGAAGCTACCGTACCCCTTCGCGTCTTGATGCTAGATCGTTGATCCATGGATTGACGACGCAGATCAAGGCAAACCTCACACACCCGCTGCGTTAAATCTGAACCGTAGGCCATAGATCCAGCGGTGGCGGTTGGATCTGGATACATAAACGTCTACACCGTTAGATCTTAATCCGAAGGTCCACACTATATTTCGCTTGATTGGCTCGGGATCTAATCTGGGCCACTCACATTATATCGGACGGCTGAGGCAAACTCATACCCCTTCGCGGGTACGTTTTACAAAAGAGACCCCACAGAAAATAGATATAACCCGCCGTCCCGAGCACTGTTGACTGGGTCTGGGGATTCTTTCGAGAAAGCCCCTGAACTTCTCTGTAATTGGCACGCAGTACTGAGAGTTAGTAAAATCAGAGAAATTGAGTTATAAAATGAATTTCTTATATAAAAATAATTCCAGAATCTTGTTAAATCCATAGAAAATTCATATTAAGTCCAAATGAGTCCATTCCAATTTTTATAATTTTGTAATATTATTGTTTATCACCTTGTGCCTCTGTTTTGACATGAAAGGCACATTAAAATTTATATTCTATTTAATCTTGTACAAAACACATAGAATCTATCGAAATTCGTAACTTAAAATCTATAACTCCGATTTGATCCATTCAAGTTGTGTTAGTCTCGTATAAATATTTACTATGTAATAACAACACTTAGTATACCACGTCTCATTCATTTATAATTAGGTCTTATTTCACCTATGTTGGTTAGTCTTGTTAATCTACTTACCATTATAATCTACTAAAATATGATCTAAGGTCAATTTATAATTGGGATTAAAGTGTAGATATTTATTTATAGAATAACCTCTCATATGATTTATACTGATCAAATTATAATATAGTTTGACATTTCAATCACACAAATCTTTATAAAACCATAACTCCTTAATCGTAACTCTGATCTTAGTAGTTCTCGATCCCACGATCTCGTAGCGACGCGTAGATTATTATTATGCAGTATGTTCTTATGTTTGGTGTGATGTTAATTTTATCTATACCATGTTTGTTTGTTTTGCTACGACTAGAAGTGAGGTCACGAGGAGTTGAAGAATCACCCTGGTAACTAGAATCTCAAGTGTCAGGCAAGTTGTGCCCTTGATCCACTTTTGTTACCCAATAATATTCTTTATTATCATTGTTCAATGCATAGGTTTAATTTTGATCGGACCCAATAGGTCACCCTAGTCTGTTTATCATTTTACCCTTGTTTACCCCTGAATCACTTGGGTAGTTCTGCTATTGCTTTATATGGTTTTGGGTTAATATTTCATTATATCCATGTTCCAATTATTTTGTTATTTTAATTATGTTCATGTCAAGATCATTATTTTTAATTGGAACATGGGGCTTAACTTGAGAAACACGTGCCACCACAAGGGTGGAATGGGACGCCCTTGGCTGACTAATTAGGAAAGCTAGTGGAAGACTACCTTACCCGAAAGGGGCAAGGGCAGTAGGAGAGTTGCATGCAACGAGGTTCTCGGGTTGATTTTGCTGCGATGGCGGTCAGACGAGGGATCCTTGCAAGTGCTCTTCCCATAAACTATAGCGGGTTTTTGGAAGCTAGTGGAACTTTGTAAAGGCCTCATAGTGGATCCCTAGCCATTCACCTCGGTAGTGTCTAAGGTGTAGGATTACGGGGAGGCTACGCTAGCGCAAAACAAAATTTTCAACCCCATAATACCAAGAACTACTGCGGTTATAGGTCATGGAATTACCACTAGACGCGCAGAGCAGCGGAAGACGTCTCGATGTAGACGAACGCGTCGAGCAGTGCCGTGCAGTCGCCGGCGTCCTTCACGTCCTCGCACGGTTCGTCCAAGTGCTCCAGATGCAGCACCTCCGAGGTATCCACACGTACAGGGAGGAAGCGCCGCGTACCGAACTGCTAGATTCGCGACGGCGGCTTGGCGAGGGCGAGAGGTGAGCGGCGGCTGCTGGTTTGCAGGTGGCGAATTAGGTTAAACCTAACCGCGCCCCCGCCCCTCATTATATAGGCGTTTTGGTGGGCTTCTGACACCGAGGCCCATCATTAACCCTAAAGCCCAGTCTAATTTCGGATCTAATCCGAATTAGGCTTCCTTCCCCTTAAGTGTGTGACCCTATAGGTTCACGTACAAATAGACATAGCCCGAGTACTCTTACTTGGCCCAATAATTGACAGCGGCCTCTAGCAAGACATGTCAACTCCTATGTGCACGTTAAGATCATATCAGACGAACCATTGCGACATTACGTACATGCTGTTTCCTTTGTCTCACGATATTTGGTCTGGCTCTAAGCTGACCTCTCTTTCTCGATACTGTGAATTGGAATCCTTTCAATGGTTAACTCTTAACCCTAGCACGGCCATGCATTTCTTGATCCAATCACTCGAGGGGCCTAGAGATATCTCTCTCACAAAGAGAGGGACAAATTCCATCTTGACTGACCATGCCTCACAGCATGCTTCCTGACAAACCCAAAACTACCTTTATAACTACCCAGTTATGGGATAGCGTTTGATAGTCCCTAAGTAAGTCAATTCACATCTTGAGAACATGCGACAATCTCAGGTCTAAGGATACAATATTCATGTTGCAAGAAGAGAACTATATTACAATATCTCACGTTGGGTCAGTCTAGCCTCATGTCATACATGTGCCCACATTATTAGTTTAACATCTCCATGTTCATGACTTGTGAAATGTAGTCATCAACTAATACATGTGCTAGTCATCGACTCTGACTAGGGACATCATTTAGAATAACCATATAAGTAAAGAATCTCACAAACAATTCACATAATTGCTAATCAATACAAGGTGCCTTCCATGGATATTCAATTAAGCAATATATATATCATGGATACAAAGAAATATGCTCATCTCTATGATTATCTCTAGGGCATATTTCTAACAGTCTCCCACTTGCACTAGAGTTAATCTAGAAGATATCTAATACCCATAGATCTCACGTGTGCCTCATGCTTAGGTTGTGGAAGAGGTTTTGTCAAAGGATCAGCAGCATTCAAATCCGTATGTATTTTGCATATCTTTATCTCACCCCGCCTAATGAATTCCCGTATGAGGTGAAACTTCCGCGGTACGTGTTTGTTTTTCTGGTGGTTCCTTGGCTCCTTAGCTTGCGCAATAGCCCCATTGTTGTCACAGTAGAGGTTCAATGGGCTAGATGCATTAGGAAACACACCAAGCTCGATGAGGAACTTTCTTATCCAAACACCTTCCTTCGCAGATTCAGAAGCTGCAATGTACTCGGCTTCTGTTGTAGAATCAGTCACAGTCTCCTGTTTGGAACTCTTCCAACTAACAACACCACCATTTATTGTGAACACAAAACCTGATTGCGATTTTAACTCGTCTGGGTCAGTTTGGAAGCTAGAATCGGTGTAACCAGTTACAACGAGCTCCTCCTTACCCCCATATACCAGGAACATATCTTTAGTCCTTCTTAAGTACTTAAGAATGCCTTTTACCGCTGTCCAGTGATCCTCACCTGGATCAGCCTGGTATCTACTCGTAGCACTTATAGCGTATGAAACATCTGGGCGTGTACTTATCATGGTATACATGATTGAACCAATTGCTGAGGCGTATGGTACCTTACTCATGCGCTCCTGCTCATTAGCCGTTGCTGGACATTGCATCTGGCTAAGGTGTTTACCATGTGACATAGGTATGAACCCTTTCTTGGACTGTTCCATGTTGAACCGTTTCAAAACCTTGTCAATGTACGTATCTTGACTTAATCCTATAAGCCTCTTCGACCTATCTCTATAGATCCTTATGCCCAAAATATATGCTGCTTCCCCTAAGTCCTTCATAGAAAAACTCTTTTTCAGTGAAGCCTTGACGAACTCCAGCATAGGAATGTCATTCCCAATCAATAATATGTCATCCACATATAAGATCAGAAATACAACAGCGCTCCCACTTTCCTTCTTGTAAACACAAGCTTCTTCTTCATTCTGATGAAAACCAAGCCCTTTGATCACTTCATCAAAACGAATGTTCCAACTCCGAGATGCTTGCTTCAACCCATAAATGGATTTCTGAAGTTTGCATATCTTTCCAGCATTGATCGGATCGACAAAACCCTCAGGCTGTATCATATACACGTCCTCATCTAGGTTTCCATTAAGGAAAGCTGTTTTGACATCCATCTGCCAAATCTCATAATCGAAATATGCGGCAATAGCTAGAATGATCCGAATAGATTTAAGCATCGCTATTGGCGAGAATGTCTCGTCATAGTCAACTCCTTGAACTTGTCGAAAACCCTTTGCAACAAGTCGAGCCTTATAGATGTGAACATTTCCATCCATGTCTTTCTTCTTCTTATAGATCCATTTGCATTCTATGGGTCTAACACCATCAGGCGGGTCAACCAAGTTCCAAACTTGATTTTCTCCCATGGAATCTATCTCGGATTTCATGGCGACATGCCATTTCTCGGAATCTGGGTCCATCATCGCTTCTGAATATGTTGCAGGTTCGTCGTTGTCTAACAACAACACTTCCCCATTGCCCAACAATAGCACTTCTCCTCGTGCCTCGCGAAGCCTTGCTGACCTTCGTGGTTGTGGTGGTGATTCTCTTGCCATAGACGTCTCAACTTGTTCTGCTACATTAGCATCACTTGTTGAATCTTGTCCCACTGGCTCATCCTGAACTTCTTCAAGATACACCTTTTGTTTACTTTTCTCTCTTTTGAGAAACTCTTTCTCTAAGAACACACCGTTCCGGGCGACAAACACTTTGCCCTCTGACCGGTGGTAAAAGTAATATCCTAAAGTTTCCTTTGGATATCCCATGAACATGCACTTGTCCGATTTTGGAGTGAGTTTATCCGACTGTAGTCGCTTGACGTAAACCTCACAACCCCAAATTTTCAGAAAAGACAAACTGGGAGTCTTCCCAGTCCACATCTCATATGGTGTCTTAACTACGGACTTAGACGGTACCCTATTTAGTGTGAAAGCTGCTGTTTCTAGAGCGTATCCCCAAAACGACAAAGGTAGGTCCGACTGGCTCATCATTGATCGAACCATATCCAATAAAGTCCGATTACGTCGCTCAGACATGCCATTCCTCTGAGGCGTTCCAGGCGGCGTAAGCTGTGGAACAATTCCACAACTCTTTAGATGATTGCTAAACTCATGACTCAAATATTCACCACCACGATCTGATCGCAGTGCTTTAATTTTCTTGCCACGCTGATTTTCTACTTCATTCTGAAACTCTTTGAACTTTTCTAAGGATTCAGACTTGTGTTTCATTAAGTAGACATACCCATATCTACTAAAATCATCAGTGAAGGTTATGAAGTATTGGAATCCTCCCCTAGCTATCGTACTCATTGGTCCGCACACATCAGTATGTATGAGTTCCAATAAATCTAACGTTCTCTCCGGTAAACCCGTGAAAGGCGCCTTGGTCATCTTACCAAGTAAGCAAGCTTCACATGTCTCGTATGATTCAAAATCAAACGAAGTTAAAAGCCCATCAGAATGAAGCTTCTTCATGCGATTCTCACTTATATGACCCAAACGACAGTGCCACATGTAGGTAGGACTTAAATCATTAGGCCGAGGCCTTTTAGCACTAATATTACAGATAGGTGCATCATCAAGATTTAAAATGAATAACCCATTCATAATGGATGCAAAAGCCACAAACATGCCATTCTTAGAGATCACACAACCATTGTTTTCACTCGCAAATGAATAACCATCCTTCATCAAACATGAAGGAGACATAATGTTTCGACTCATACTAGGAACTAGATAACAATTATTTAACTCCAAAATAAATCCTGATGGGAGGTGGAGTTGCATCGTCCCGACGGTCAACGCAGCAACTCTTGCATTATTGCCTACCCGGAAATCAACTTCTCCTCTTTTCACGCTTCTACTTCTTATCATTCCCTGCATCGAATTGCAAATATGGGCAACCAATCCGGTATCAAATACCCAAGAATTAATATAAGAATCAGCAAGAAAAATTTCTGTAATGTGAATAGCAAGTGTACCTGCTGCGGTTGTACCCTTACCGCCGTGATCCTTAATAGAGGCCAAGTACTGCTTGCAATTCCTTTTCCAGTGACCAAGTTCTTTGCAATAAAAGCACTCTGCATCTGCAGCTGGTCCAGCCTTGGGCTTTTGATTTGGCTTGGATACTGTATCCTTTGCCTTGCCCTTCTTCTTTTGAGATTTACCCTTCTTCTTAAAGTTGGGTTTGTTTTGGACTGCCATCACATGGCCGCTGCTGCCAGCGCTTTTCTTTATGTCCCCCTCTGCTGTTTTCAGCATGCCACATAGTTCATTGTGGCCCCTCTCCGCCCCATGCATATGGTAGTTCGTGATGAAGTTTCCATAGCTGGGCGGAAGAGATGCCAAAATGAAGTCAGTGGCCAACTCTTGGCTTATTGGGAAGCCTAGCTTTTCCACCTCTGACTGTAACCAACCATTTTGATTACGTGTGGCCCAACTGCTGCGCCTTCTGCTAGCTTGCATTCCAGAAAGGCTTTGGACACATTGAACCTTTCAGTCCTAGCCTGAGTCTGGAACATATCCTTGAGCGCCACAATCATATCGTGCACCTCATGGTTTGTCTCAAACTGCATCTGGAGCTCAGGCTCCATACAAGCAAGCATTAGGCAACTCACTTCAAGATTAGCATCCATTGCTTTCTTGTAAGCGGTTTTAGCTGCAGCAGTTGCATTTTCACCAGGATCCTCTGGCAGTGGGGTGTCTAGAACGTCTTCCTTTTTTCAGCCCTGAGAACAATTCTCAGGTTACGGATCCAATCCGTATAGTTTGTTCCATTTAACTTATCCTTTTCAAGAATTGATCGCAAAGTAAATGTTGGTGTGCTAGGTGCCATTTATCTACAACAAAATAATGCAAAATACTAAGACAAAAATATCCATGACAGAGTAAATCATATTAAACATTTAATAGTCTACTCCCACTAAAATCAATATCCCTCTATTGATACTTAGTGATTTAGAACCCACAACTAACAAGTCTACTAGTAAGCTTTAGCATCACCGCTAGAAGACAAGGTAGATCGGTAAGCAACTCCTTGCTAATCATATCATATATATGACTTCTGTTGTTGGGTGACATCTCTATGTCTCGGCTCCCAACCTTATGCCCCAAAGTCCTTAACCATTAAGCTGACTTTGTTTAAGTTAACCAACCCTTTCTGCAGTTCGTATCCGATACAAACCTATCTAGTCAAGGAAAACTGGTGGCACCCTAATTTCATAGACCCACCACCAATTGTACAAGACTTATGATAGTGCAAGGTTTGGAGAGGCATTAAAGCTTAAACATTTATGAGGGATCATCCTACTTATATCATCGCACGCAAGGACATATATGCAATATGAACAAGTAGAACATAAAGAATGGCATTCACACAACAGTTGTGATTCGGTATGGCTTGCTTTCACATGGTGATCCCCATCTCCAATAATCTGTCCATCACGATGATCTCCATCTCCATGATATAGGTATGCCATCCTCCAGGTGATGAGTCCTTCAAGACCTATCTAACGTATGCTAGTAAACAAATTACATATACGCTTTGGATCATCACATGTTGACACGCAGGTCATTACATTAAATTTGGACAATACATGTGGCTCCAGCCGTATTGCCCTGGTCACGACACGCAGGTCATGAATAATTTATTAACATGCATCATATACACAATAGCCATACCGATCACAAGATGTCCTGCAAAAACAGGTTAGACAAACACGTTTCTATATGTTCGCCACTTCAGCAGATAGCCACGGCGGTTGATCAAATCAACCCAAATCCGAGACTTTCGACCCGAAGAAGATTACACTCATGACGTTGATCTGTTACGTTAATCTGCTGGTTGTGTACGTAGTTAGCCCCGATGGTGATTCCAGCCGGTAGGGGCAAGTCGCGCATACAACAGAGAAGGACAAACTGATCTCTCCAGTCATATCCGATGTAATCTACTTCAACCCTTTATTACCAATTGATCTAATCAAACCGTGCATCAAGTAGATCCATCTCATGAACCTAGATCCAGACCTAAAACTACGCAGAACCTGCTCTGATACCACTGTAGGATTACGGGGAGGCTACGCTAGCGCAAAACAAAATTTTCAACCTCATAATACCAAGAACTACTGCGATTATAGGTCATGGAATTACCACTAGACGCGCAGAGCAGCAGAAGACGTCTCGATGTAGACGAACGCGTCGAGCAGTGCCGTGCAGTCGCCGGCGTCCTTCACGTCCTCGCACGGTTCGTCCAAGTGCTCCAAATGCAGCACCTCCGAGGTATCCACACGTACAGGGAGGAAGCGTCGCGTACCGAACTGCTAGGTTCACGACGGCGGCTTGGCGAGGGCGAGAGGTGAGCGGCGGCTGTTGGTTTGCAGGTGGCGAATTAGGTTAAACCTAACCGCGCCCCCGCCCCTCATTATATAGGCGTTATGGTGGGCTTCTGACACCGAGGCCCATCATTAACCCTAAAGCCCAGTCTAATTTCGGATCTAATCCGAATTAGGCTTCCTTCCCCTTAAGTGTGTGACCCTATAGGTTCACGTACAAATAGACATAGCCACGTCTCATTCATTTATAATTAGGTCTTATTTCACCTATGTTGGTTAGTCTTGTTAATCTACTTACCATTATAATCTACTAAAATATGATCTAAGGTCAATTTATAATTGGGATTAAAGTGTAGATATTTATTTATAGAATAACCTCTCATATGATTTATACTGATCAAATTATAATATAGTTTGACATTTCAATCACACAAATCTTTATAAAACCATAACTCCTTAATCGTAACTCTGATCTTAGTAGTTCTCGATCCCACGATCTCGTAGCGACGCGTAGATTATTATTATGCAGTATGTTCTTATGTTTGGTGTGATGTTAATTTTATCTATACCATGTTTGTTTGTTTTGCTACGACTAGAAGTGAGGTCACGAGGAGTTGAAGAATCACCCTGGTAACTAGAATCTCAAGTGTCAGGCAAGTTGTGCCCTTGATCCACTTTTGTTACCCAATAATATTCTTTATTATCATTGTTCAATGCATAGGTTTAATTTTGATCGGACCCAATAGGTCACCCTAGTCTGTTTATCATTTTACCCTTGTTTACCCCTGAATCACTTGGGTAGTTCTGCTATTGCTTTATATAGTTTTGGGTTAATATTTCATTATATCCATGTTCCAATTATTTTGTTATTTTAATTATGTTCATGTCAAGATCATTATTTTTAATTAGAACATGGGGCTTAACTTGAGAAACACGTGCCACCACAAGGGTGGAATGGGACGCCCTTGGCTGACTAATTAGGAAAGCTAGTGGAAGACTACCTTACCCGAAAGGGGCAAGGGCAGTAGGGGAGTTGCATGCAAGGAGGTTCTGGGGTTGATTTTGCTGCGATGGTGGTCAGACGAGGGATCCTTACAAGTGCTCTTCCCATAAACTGTAGCGGGTTTTTGGAAGCTAGTGGAACTTTGTAAAGGCCTCATAGTGGATCCCTAGCCATTCACCTCGGTAGTGTCTAAGGTGTAGGATTACGGGGAGGCTACGCTAGCGCAAAACAAAATTTTCAACCCCATAATACCAAGAACTACTGCGGTTATAGGTCATGGAATTACCACTAGACGCGCAGAGCAGCGGAAGACGTCTCGATGTAGACGAACGCGTCGAGCAGTGCCGTGCAGTCGCCGGCATCCTTCACGTCCTCGCACGGTTCGTCCAAGTGCTCCAGATGCAGCACCTCCGAGGTATCCACACGTACAGGGAGGAAGCGCCGCGTACCGAACTGCTAGGTTCGCGACGGCGGCTTGGCGAGGGCGAGAGGTGAGCGGCGGCTGCTGGTTTGCAGGTGGCGAATTAGGTTAAACCTAACCGCGCCCCCGCCCCTCATTATATAGGCGTTATGGTGGGCTTCTGACAACGAGGCCCATCATTAACCCTAAAGCCCAGTCTAATTTCGGATCTAATCCGAATTAGGCTTCCTTCCCCTTAAGTGTGTGACCCTATAGGTTCACGTACAAATAGACATAGCCCGAGTACTCTTACTTGGCCCAATAATTGACAGCGACCTCTAGCAAGACATGTCAACTCCTATGTGCACGTAAAGATCATATCAGACGAACCATTGCGACATTACGTACATGCTGTTCCCTTTGTCTCACGATATTTGGTCTGGCTCTAAGCTGACCTCTCTTTCTCGATATTGTGAATTGGAATCCTTTCAATGGTTAACTCTTAACCCTAGCACGACCATGCATTTCTTGATCCAATCACTCGAGGGGCCCAGAGATATCTCTCTCACAAAGAGAGGGACAAATTCCATCTTGACTGACCATGCCTCACAGCATGCTTCCTAACAAACCCAAAACTACCTTTATAACTACCCAGTTACGGGATAGCGTTTGATAGTCCCTAAGTAAGTCAATTCACATCTTGAGAACATGCGACAATCTCAGGTCTAAGGATACAGTATTCATGTTGCAAGAAGAGAACTATATTACAATATCTCACGTTGGGTCAGTCCAGCCTCATGTCATACATGTGCCCACATTATTAGTTTAACATCTCCATGTTCATGACTTGTGAAATGTAGTCATCAACTAATACATGTGCTAGTCATCGACTCTGACTAGGGACATCATTTAGAATAACCATATAAGTAAAGAATCTCACAAACAATTCACATAATTGCTAATCAATACAAGGTGCCTTCCATGGATATTCAATTAAGCAATATATATATCATGGATACAAAGAAATATGCTCATCTCTATGATTATCTCTAGGGCATATTTCTAACATAAGGGTCTAGCTAACCCTGGCGACATGGGATACACGACTTGTGGGTACAGGGTACAACCTCTACAGAGTGTAAAACTGGTATACTAGCCGAGCTCACGGTCATGAGCAGCTCAGGACTCTCGCACGATTAATTTATTGTACTTAAATTCAATTTGTCATTTGCCTTGCATGGGATTATTTATTAATTTTGTTCTATTACTTTCATTAAGGTTTGGTATTTACTTACATCTAGTAACTGCTAATAAAATTTTGACCAACTGATTAAAAGCAATACTCAGCTTTAACCCCTATTGTTGATCAGCCTTACACTTCACATGAACGCCCACCTTTGGTGAGTTCATGTCCACTGGTTTCCCCACAACTTGTTGAGCTATGATCATGTGTGAGCTCACCCTTGCTGTCTCACACCCCCCACAGGAGAAGAATAGGTGGTTCAAGTGGAGCCACACGACGAGGAGTTCGATTCGATCTAGGTGGTGTCTCCTAGTTGACTTTCTGGCACCAAGGATGATCCTTAGTTTGTTTTATATTTATAATTTATTTTGTAAGTCTTCCTCTATGTAATAAATACTCTGATTATATTGTGACATTTATCTCTATACACTCTGTTATTATATATGTTGTCTCCTTTGGCGCATGTATGAGATGCACCCGGCTTTATCCCTTAAATCCGGGTGTGACAGAAGTGGTATTAGAGGAATGTTGACTGTAGGACAAAACATAGATAGAAATGGACAAAACCATTACCTACTTACCTTACTCTGATTCTTTTTTAAACTTTTCTTAATCTCTTCTCATCTAATTCCGCTTTACTCTGATTATTCTTACCTTTTCTTTCTAAAGACAAATGTGGATTTCATGCTTTCGAAATCCTGTACCTAAAGTGACCTTTAGGAATAGGAGACCTACTCTTAGAAACAAAAAAACTATTTTTATAGTTATCTATACACTTGAATATTTGTTCTTATGATATTTGTTTGATTTGGATCTTTGAATGAGTGTGATGGGTTGTGGAGTAATGTCCACAATTACATATGCATGTACATATAGACATAAATAGAATTCATAAGATAACTAAACAACCTATATTATCCACCATTAAAGAGTATCTAATTTAATGGACCCCTCTTAACTTAAAGGAATCTATCTTATCCTAATAGGTTCATCTTGTGTTAAAAAAATTATTATCCTCTTAAATTGTTTATAAGATAAACTAGACCCACTAGAATATATCAAATAGATCTATCTTATCTTGAAGTGATCTCTCTTATCTTAATAGATCCATCTTATCTCGAAAAGATTCTATCTTCTTCTTAGAGACTCATCTTGTCCTAATAAGCATACTTATCCCAACCACTTTGCTTATCTCATAATAGTGTAACTGTTGGGGACTTGTTCTCAAATGCTATGAATTAAGAACAAGGCAACATAAAATGTTAAATGAAATTGTCCTTCGTCCGCGAAGCATTATTCCTTTGAGGATAATGAATCCTGGACGAAGGTTGATAAGAGTCTTATTACGAAGTTGAACCTTCGTAATAAACTTTCAATAAGCATTGTAAAATAATACAAAATAAAAGGTATAAGATGGATAAATGTCTCACAGATACATCATATCATATTCACCTAATATATTGAATTATTAAATACAATAATACCTAGGCCTTGGCAAAGGTTGAATTCCGAAAGATGCAATTGCAAATGCCAGAATGCGTGAACAGTAACGGAATACTGTTCACTATTTATAGGCACAGGACGCAGCCTGTGAGGAATTACAAGTATGCCCCTTATAAAAACTTACAACATTGACTCAGACATTTATGGACTAAAAGGTCATTCTATCTTTAAGTCGGTTTGCAATGCCGAAGCTTTACGAAAAGGAACCTTCGGCTATCTTATACAAACAGCTTCATCCGAGGATCGCTTCTTTCTATAAGACCTTCGGCGACGAAGCATGGACCCAACAGTAGCCCCTTTCGCGGTGCTAGATCGTTTTTCGTAACGAGCTTGATCCGTGAAAAAAGTTTCTTAAGCTTCGGAGCGCCGAAGGTCTCAAAAACACCTTCCCTGAGCTCGTTGTCGAGAAACGATTCAATTTCCCTGCGCGCAGCGGCCCCACCTTGCAGAGTTACTGTTCGGTCACTGCGGTCCACCGTACAGCGAGTGCGAGCGGGTGTCCGCCTGGTGTAAAACTCCTGGCGCTTCGCCTTCTTACCTGCGGCACTATATAAACAGACGAGTAGGTGTGAAGTTACCACAGCATTTACTGCTATTTGCACTGTTTTGCTGCCAAAATTTTTAACCATTGCCGAAGCTTGTTTGTCAGAATTGAACGAAGCTCCATCTTGAGGCCTGCTTCGGAGAAAAAAGTATTAAAGTTCACAAGTTCATAATTAAATGGCCAGAGTCCGCTCTACAGCTAGGGTTGAGCGTGAGGGGGACGAAACTGAAGCTTCGGAGACTGTCCCTATCTCCGAAGCCATGCAACGATCCGGGTTAGTGACTTCGGAGAAGATTCCTGGTGATGATGCGGAACAAGCTGTCGCTGAAGCAGAAGGAGAAGATGCTGGGGAAACTGACCCCGAAGATGATTATCACCTTGCCACGCCAAGCAAACCCAGTCATTTGGACTTCAGGAAATCTACTGTTTCGAAGGCTGATCTGTCCAAGATGGTAAAATCAGGCTATTTTACTGAAAATCAAAAGAAGCTATTACGCTTCGGGGGAGAAGAGACTACCCCGAAGCTGGAGAAAGATGAGATTGTTATTTTCAAGAGCTTCCTAAAGGCTGGATTAAGATTCCCCCTTCATGGGATTATTGCAGAGATATTGAAAAATTTTGGAATCTATTTTCACCAGCTAACTCCTAACGCTATCGTTAGGCTTAATGTTTATATCTGGGCACTCCGAAGCCAGGCGGTGGAACCATTTGCTGACAGCTTCTGCCGAGTTCACGAACTACACTATCAGACAAAGGCTAGAAAGGATGGTTTACATGAGAATTTTGGTTGTTATAATTTTGCTTATCGGAAAACTACGAAGTATCCTGTGATCAGCTACCGAAGCAAATGGGCAGCAGGGTGGAAATCAGAATGGTTCTATGTTAAGGTTGATGATGATAAAGAAAAGCTTGTGCAAAGTCCACTGGAACTGACCTTCGGAGAAACTCGCCCCCAGTGCCACATGTTACCAGAGGGTCCGACTCAAAAAGCAATGTATGAATTCAAAATAATTGCAGAGAATATCAGTACAAGGGACTTGGTCCAAGAATTCTTGGCTTTCAAAGTTTTTCCTAGTGTAAAAGAGTGGGAAATGCCGAAGCTGATGGGAGAGAAGAAAAAAGGTGAACTTGTGCGTTTGCCTTACTACTTCAAATTTAAAAAATACTTTAAAACTCCTTGCCAAGAGTGGCTGGATACGATTGAAGTGATGTGCAATGAGATACTTGGTAATTATTCGAAAAAAGAAGATCAATTGATGACCGCAGCCTTCGGCACCCGTCCGAAACGAAGGCTAAATCGAGTATTTGACGCCTTGGGTTTCGAATACCCAGACTATGAAGATCTGAACAAAGGTGCCGGAGGGCAAAAAAGGAAAAGGGCGACTGAAGCCTTAGATGAAGGTGAAAAAGAGCCAGTAAAGAAGAAAATTCCAAAGAAAAAGAAACCTTCTTCTCCGAAGCAACACATATCCGAAGCAGAAGAAACCCCCGCATCACCTTCTGCTGCTGTTGTTGAAGAAATTCTGAAGGTAATGACTGAATCCTTACCTGCGAAGCTAAGTCCACTGGGTCCTCAACTGACTAAGTTTTTTCAGAAGGACAAGGAGCCCGAGAAATCAAAGAAAACAATCAAGGCAAAGAAACAAAGAATCATTACCGTGACAGAGGTAATTGATAAAACACCGCCAAGGGCTTCGGCCCAAAAAACACGAGCGGCTGCAGAGGGAGCAGATATTGAAATTGCACCTTCGGAGGCCGCAGCCGCCGAAGTTACCTCAGCTGAAGATTTGAATTTAGAGAGCACAATTGAACATATTGACCAAATGCTGCTAGACATGGCTGCAGAGGAAGCTGCCACTGCTGCCGAAGAAGGTGTGACCGCAGCATTAAAGAAAGGAAAAGAAATTGCTGATGAAGCTTCGGAAAACGAAGTCTTTGCGTTCAAAAACTTAGTTGGAGAACATCTAACAAAAGCTGAAATAGAAGAGCTTAAAGAGTATGCCCAATCCTGTGGATACAAACCTGGGGCACTCCTCTTCGGAGGTGTTGATGATGAGAAATTAGAGTGTATTCGGGACCAAACAGGGGCCAAAGTCATCAGCACTCTGTCCAAGAGTATTGGATTCCCGAAGCTAGAAGCAGATATCAGCCGCTACCGACGACAACATGTCGTTGGCAGTTTGTTTTACTCCAACTTCAAGGTAAATGATTTGTCCCTTAACTTTTATTGCTTCTAATAAAAACATGTCTGACGAAGGTTGTGTTTGTGTAGAGTATGCTATTGAGCAAAGCCTTGCAAATGCAGCAAGACCTTGAAGATAAAAAGCATGAAGTTATAATTGGAAATTTGGAAAACAAAATAAAGGAGCAATCAGATGCTTTTGAGAAAAAGAACTTTGAGCTCCAGGCAGCCGAAGGTTTACTGGCGGAAGCTGAAGCAAAAATATCAGAACTGAACACGAAGCTTCTCCGCCAGGCTGAGCAGTTCGAACAAGAAAAACAAGATCTTAATGCAAAACTTGAAGCCGAAGCTCAGCAAAATTCGGATTTAAGAAAACTACTGACAAATCTTCAAGAAAAATACCTGGAATTTAGCAACAAGTGCATACAACGGCTAAGAAAGATTTTTCACTCAGTTGGAGCTAGCAGCGAAAAATTTACCCCCTCAATTGAAGATCTACCAAAAACCTTCGAACACATTGAGGGGGAGATTGAAGAGCTCGACGAAGTCATAGCTGGGCATGGCGACTTCTGTGCCTGGGTGGCTTCTCGAGGGACTGCTGCAGCCTTCCTGAAGGCTGGCTGCGATCATGGGAAAATTGTCAACAGGCCAAATTTCACTTTGTCGCCATCAATCCTGGATGACATCCCTGATCTCGCCCGAAGCATCTCGAATCGATTTGTGAAAATGATATGGACAAAAGGTGGTCGAGAGAAAGCTGGAGACGAAGCTCGTAGCCACCTTGATCCAGTAAGAAATCATACCTTGTGTTTATCTTTTTCTGTAAACTTGACTTTGACTTCCAACGTCCTTATTCGTGTAGGATGATGAAGCGGAAGCTGATGGCCAAAAATAATACCGAAGCCGAAGCTCCTTGGGGATTTAGATAGTAGACTGCAAACAACACTTGAAAAACTTTTGAGATAACTTTTGTGAATGTAAACAAAACTTGTTTTTAATGTATGCTGTTCATACCTTATAGTATATCCTTAACCTTTCACTGATGTATGAGAAATGCTTTGATGTGGACGAAATTTTCTTTTTTGAGCCGAAGGCGAAAAAACACCTTCCCTTCTTTTCGTACGCAGCGAAGCATAGAAAACAACATTTTCCTTTTTTCCGAAGCTCCCCTTCATGGAAAACAACATTTTCTCTTCTTTGTGCACGAAGCTCTTTTTTCCCTTTCTTTTTTTCCTTGCCGAAGCAACCATTTTATGCGATGAAGATGATTTTCCTACATATGCCTAGATGAATGTTTATGAATGCAAATGCTATGATGTAATGTGATGTGCAAATGAATGGCCAAACACATATCCGAAGCCATATTCGTAGTCGTTATTTTCTTAAAAACAATCACACCTTAGCTCTGCATTCCCTTAGGAACGACTTTGGAGCTTCTTCGCCTTTACTTTTGGCGGATTCAGCGTTGACTTTTCGCTGTAAGCTCTGCATTCCCTTAAGAACGTCTTTGGAGCTTCTTCGCCTTTACTTTTGGCGGAATCAGCGTTGACTTTTCGCTGTAAGCTCTGCATTCCCTTAGGAACGTCTTTGGAGCTTCTTCGCCTTTACTTTTGGCGGAATCAGCGTTGACTTTTCGCTGTAAGCTCTGCATTCCCTTAGGAACGTCTTTGGAGCTTCTTCGTTTTTACTTTTTGGGCACTCGATGGTGCATTCTCAGCTTTTACATTTACATTATTTGGGGGATTTTGCTCTTATAAGACTAAAAAAAGAAATTACAAATGCTGGCCCCATTAAAAACCTTTCTCCCCCTTTGGAAAGGAAAAGGGTGCCATGAAAGAAAAAATAAAAAAATAAAAAAAAAATATATAAAAAATTTCATCGACTTATACATAATATCGCCGAAGCTCATCCGCATTCCAAGATCTAGGAATGTCATTGCCGTCCATATCTTTCAATCTATATGAACCGAGCCTTGACGAAGATGCTACTAAGAAAGGCCCATCCCATTTCAACTGCAATTTGCCCACTGTTTCGGGGTTGGCTATCCTCCGAAGCACCAAATGCCCTGGCTCAATATTTTTTAGCCGAACCTTTCTATCCCGCCATTTGACTGTTTCAGCTTGATATTTATTAATATTCTCCACGGCTTGCAGTCTGATCCCTTCTAAAGCATCTTTTTCTATAGAATAAGCAGCTTCGGAATCTGATTCTGCCGAAGCTACTATCCTTATTGATCCAGCTTTAGCTTCTTCTGGAGTTATTGCTTCGTCACCGAATAACAATTTGAATGGAGTGAAGCCTGTAGATCTTGATGTTGTCGTGTTGTGGCCCCACACTACTTTGGTTAGCTGATCTGGCCATTTTCCTCTAGGTTGATTGAAGATTAGCTTCATTATTCCTGTCATTATAATGCCGTTGGCTCTTTCAACGAGTCCATTTGACTCCGGGTGCCTGACTGATGCGAAATGGATCTTCGTACCAATTTGGTTACAGAAATCCCTGAAAGCTTCGGAGTCAAATTGTGTTCCATTGTCCACAGTGATAGCCCTTGGCACCCCAAAACGACAAACAATATTCTGCCAGAAAAATTTTTGGATGGTAGCCGAAGTTATTGTGGCTAAAGGCTTCGCCTCAATCCATTTAGAAAAATATTCCACAGCTACCACAACATATCTCAGGTTCCCTTGAGCCGGTGGTAACGGACCTAACAAGTCTAGGCCCCACCTTTGCAATGGCCAAGTGGGTTGTATGAGCTGTGTCAAGGACGAAGGTTGTTTTTGATCTCTTGCACATTTCTGACAACCTTCGCACTTTTGAACCAATTCTGCTGCATCCGAAGCTGCCTTCGGCCAATAAAACCCTTGACGGAAAATTTTTCCGAGTAACGGCCTAGATCCAATGTGAGATCCACACAGGCCTGCATGTATTTCTTTCATTAACTCTATACCTTCGGTTCTGGATAAGCATTTGAGCAGCGGAGCACAAACTCCATGTTTATACAACTCCCCTTCTATCATGACATATGGGCGAGCTCTTGCTTCTATCCTCTTGTTATAAGCTTCGTCATCTGAAAGAAATTTACCCTGAAAGTAAGAGATTATCTCGGTTCTCCAATCTTCGCTAAAAACAGGAGATATATTAAGAACTGCTCTTTCAAGAAGTTCCACCGAAGGTGCTTTTATTGTTTCGAAAAATACATCCGAAGGTAAAGGCTGCCCTTGTGCTGCTGACTTAGCTAGCAAATCAGCATGCTCATTTTGTCCTCTAGGGATATTTTTGACAGAAAACCCTTCGAAGGAAGCTTCAACTCTTCGAACCATATCCAGATATTTTTCAAGCTTCGGATCCTTAGCCTTGCAACTTTTGTCAATATGACCCGAAACAACCTGGGAATCAGTTTTAAGTATGGCTCTTCTGATTCCCATTGCTTTTAACTTTCGAAGACCTAGAATCAATGCTTCGTACTCAGCAATGTTGTTTGTGCAATTAAAATCAAGCTTTGCTGCATAACAAGTTTTGACTTTGGAAGGTGAAACCAACACAGCAGCCGCTCCTGCTCCGAAGGTTCCCCAAGATCCATCACAAAACACTGTCCAGGCTTCGTTGTCTTTATTTGTTTCCTCCTCCTGAGCCCCTGGCGTCCAATCAGCAATAAAGTCTGCCAGTGCCTGTGACTGAATCGAAGATCTATGAACATATTCAATACAAAATTCATTGAGCTCTGCAGCCCATTTTCCAATCCTTCCAGTAGCTTCTCGGTTTCTCATAATATCCTTCAGAGGTTGTGAAGAAGGAACAATTATGTTGTAAGCTTGGAAATAGTGCCGAAGCTTCCTGGAGGCCATCAAGACAGCATACAGTATCTTCTCCAACTCTGTATAATTTTTCTTTGATAAACTAAGGACTTCGGAAACAAAATATATTGGGGCCTGCCTTTTGACTTGACCATCAAGCTTCTCCTGGACAAGCGCTGCACTTACCGCTGAGTGCGAAGCTGCCACATATAACAATAAAGGAGCCCCTGGCATTGGTGGAGTCAATGTTGTTAGATCTATCAAATACTGTTTCAGTTCTTCGAAAGCCTTCTGTTGGATTGGTCCCCATTGAAAGACTTCGGCCGACTTCAGTACTTCGAAGAATGGTAAATTTCTCTCTGCTGATCTGGATATGAATCTATTGAGAGATGCCAATCTTCCTGTCAATCTTTGAGCCCCCTTCTTTGTAGTTGGTGGCTCCATCCGAAGTATAGCTTCAATTTTACTTGGATTGGCCTCAATTCCCTTTGTTGAAACCAGGCATCCAAGGAATTTCCCCTTCTTCACTCCGAAGACACATTTTTCTGGATTTAATTTTAAGCCAGCTTGCCTGAAACTGGCGAAGGTCTCCTGCAGATCAGCAATATGATTCTCCTGCTTCGTGCTTTTGACAATGATGTCATCAACATAAGTTAGCACATTTCTGCCTATTTGAGATTGAAGAACCTTCGCAGTCATTCGGCTGAAACTTCCTCCAGCGTTTTTGAGCCCCTCAGGCATCCGAAGGTAGCAATATGTGCCACTTGGAGTGATGAAGCTAGTCTTCGGCTCATCTTCCTTCTTCATCCAAATTTGGTGATAGCCTGAATAGCAGTCTAACAGACTCATGAGCTCTGACGAAGCTGCTGCATCAACTAAAGAGTCTATCCTTGGTAGTGGGAATTCATCCTTCGGACAAGCCTTGTTAAGATCTGTAAAATCGATGCACATTCGCCACTTGCCATTGGCCTTTTTTACCATAACAGTGTTAGCCAGCCATTCTGGGTACTTCACTTCTCTAATAACTCCTGCACTGAGGAGTCTTTTGACTTCGTTGCGAGCACCTTCGGCCTTATCATCTGACATTTTCCGAAGCCTTTGCTTTTTGGGTCTGAAGGATGGATCGACATTGAGCGAGTGCTCAATAACATCCCTATTAACTCCGCATAGATCATTAGCTGACCATGCAAAAACATCTTTGTTATTGAACAAAAACCTTATCAAGGTTTTCTCTTGCTCTTCGGATAACTGAGATCCTAACAGCACCTTCTGCTCTGCTATGTCCTCACATAAGAGCATAGGCTTCGGCTGGTCTGCTGAAGCTGCTTTCTCCCTCCTGAACTTGTACTGTTCACAAGCTTCAGCTCCATCTATGTTATGGATTGCTTTTGAGTCAGTCCAATTACCTTCGGCCCTTCTTGCAGCTTCCTGACTTCCATGGATAGCAATGGGTCCCTGATCCGAAGGTATCTTCATGCAAAGATAGGCAGGATGAAGGATTGCTTCGAAGGCATTAAGAGTACCACGACCAATAATTGCATTGTAAGGATATTCCATGTCGACAATGTCAAACACAACTTGCTCAGTTCTAGTGTTGTTGATGAATCCGAAGGTGACTGACATGGTGATCTTGCCCAGTGCTACAATCTGTCTTCCTCCGAAGCCACAGAGAGGATGTGTAGCATCATGAATCTTATCTTCTGGCTCTTGCATTTGTCTGAAGGCTTTAGCAAATATGATGTCAGCTGCACTGCCTGTGTCAACCAAGACATTGTGGACCAGAAATCCTTTGATAATACAAGAGATAACCATAGCATCGTTGTGTGGGTAATCTTTAAGCTGAAGGTCCTCTTGAGAGAAGGTGATAGGAATGTGAGACCATCTTGACTTGATGAAGGGTCCTTGCACCCCAACATGCTGTACCCTTCTCTGTGCTTCCTTCTTCTGCTTCTTGCTAGCTGGCTCTGAGGACGAGCCACCTGTGATCGGGAGCACCAGCTTCGGGTCCGAAGCAGCTCCAGTTTGGTCGTTGAACGAAGCCATCAGCTCAAAAAGTGGAAGTGAGTTCACCGGAGGTGGGCGCCAATGTTGGAGACTTGTTCTCAAATGCTATGAATTAAGAACAAGGCAACATAAAATGTTAAATGAAATTGTCCTTCGTCCGCGAAGCATTATTCCTTTGAGGATAATGAATCCTGGACGAAGGTTGATAAGAGTCTTATTACGAAGTTGAACCTTCGTAATAAACTTTCAATAAGCATTGTAAAATAATACAAAATAAAAGGTATAAGATGGATAAATGTCTCACAGATACATCATATCATATTCACCTAATATATTGAATTATTAAATACAATAATACCTAGGCCTTGGCAAAGGTTGAATTCCGAAAGATGCAATTGCAAATGCCAGAATGCGTGAACAGTAACGGAATACTGTTCACTATTTATAGGCACAGGACGCAGCCTGTGAGGAATTACAAGTATGCCCCTTATAAAAACTTACAACATTGACTCAGACATTTATGGACTAAAAGGTCATTCTATCTTTAAGTCGGTTTGCAATGCCGAAGCTTTACAAAAAGGAACCTTCAGCTATCTTATACAAACAGCTTCATCCGAGGATCGCTTCTTTCTATAAGACCTTCGGCGACGAAGCATGGACCCAACAGTAACGAACACGATCTATTCCAAACTAAATTAAGTAGATCATATCTAGTCTAATCTGATTACATCAATTTAATTCTGATCCCATCTAATCAGGTCTAATCTAATGGACAAACATGATAGATAATAATGGAAAATAGATTGGACCCTACTTCTATAAGCACGTTTTAACCTAAATTGGTGCTCTAGATTAAATAGACCACATACAACTACCTAACCATATGCAACTACCTTAACCATCAGATAGTTGCATAACCCCTCTGTTTTAACCTAACAGAGAATCTGATCTACCTACCCATGTAATCTATCCTATCTCAAAGGATTCTAATATATCTTAATAATGCATATTCTACCCTGGTAGATTTATCTGACTTAAACTAAGTTTAATCCAGTTATATCCAATCTAATCTAGACCCTACCTAATCTAATATGGTCTAATCTATGTTACAAGTATTAACTAAACCATATTCATATAAATGAGTTTCAAACATAAATTGGTGTCTTAGACCAACTCGTCCGTGAAACCATGACCTAGCCTATGTTATAGGTTGCCCAACCCATTTATCTTACAAGCAAAGTAAAACTCTGTTCACTCTACCTACCCCATATACCCGCAATTGTTATCCCAACTGATAATGGCATCTAACACCACGACCGATGGTCCCTAATTCAGACCCCAAAGGAAGCTCCATTATGCCATAATACACTTTTTCTATGTCAACACTCACCAAATAACTAAAACATGATGTACCCTTGTTTCTATACCACACCTGCTAATGGCATAAAAAATCCAAGTGTATAAAAATATATATACTGGAATTTCATAAAGATAAGGTCAGCTTGATATGCTTAACTAAACGATATTCTTAAATAGGATTATAGAATCTAATGCGATCTAATGTGATCTGAACTAATGTGGTCTACTTAGACAAATTAATGGTACTTGAACCCTACTAGCCAGGTGTTGACATAACTTTGCACATTAAACCAACACAACTAGGAGCATAAGAGCTAACCCAACCTTTAGTGTCATGATGGGTTGCATAATCTATCTGTCCCCACCTAACATCAAACAAACTTTTAACCTACATCATGTGGACTATCTCATCTTGACAAAATGCTATCCTACCTTTAGACATTCACCTTATACGACTAGTTACCCCAATCTGGACATAAAACAAAGATTAAACCCTGCCAAATAATCTTTAGTTCATAATCAGTTATTAGCCTATTCGTCTACCTGCCAAATAATTTTCCTTGCAAAAATATATTACCATATGCTTCTAACTCTCATGGTCAACACCAGGAAGGGAAGACTATCAGGCAACAACAAATAGAAATGAATCCTCCAAATCTTCCATCGGTTGGAATCGATGAAGTGGTTGCCACCCAAATGATGATAATACAACAAATGGCAAACATGGTTACCGAATTGCAAGATCAGATAAGACAAGAACGCGAGGAAATACGCTAGGACTGACTGGAGATACGTCGAGGAATAAGGCAAGCACAATTGGAAATACAACAACAACAACAACCTCCACCACCACCAGCTCCACCAAGCTACATAAACATATATATACGTTACTACTATTTGTGAGATCTAAGTGTTACTTTAGTTAGTAGTTGGTATGGTACTATGTTGGGAGGAATAATAAGGTCTAATTGACCCCATGTGTTGCTAATAAATTATGCATCATGCTGAGATTTTTGTTTGTTCATATGTTTTGAGATAACATGGTTATACACCCTTTTTCTTACAAATCTCGAGGACGAGATTTCTGTTAAGGGGGTAGGATTTGTAAGGCCCAAAAATTTGTATATAAAAAAACAGATAAAATAAATAAATAAATATAATATTGATGGTGTTTTGAGAATTATTGAAACCCTCGTGGAAAATATTGGGACCCTTCCTAGCCATAAGCAATTAATAATATTAAATTAGTTAAGCAGACAGTAAATAAATAAATGCAAAGATGCATTCCTTGCTTATAATTTTGTGAGGCATGTTATTGAAAACATAACTTAAATTTGGCCTCAAAATTTTAAATGAAAACCTAATGTATAAAATGAGAAAAGAGATCTATAATAAATTAATTTAGTACTAATATTAAATAATGGGGAGGAGAATAAATAAATAATATCATTGCAAACAATAAAAGTAATATTCATATTAGATTTTTTCTGAATTTAGAAATCAGAAGTCAAAACAGGTAATTCAAATTTTAGATTTGAATTCTTGAGTCTAGAAATCAGAGAAATAAAAAAGAGAACACTAACTGGGCCGCTGAACGGCATTTCGGCCTAGTGCCCCTATGCATCCGCGTGACGACCGCTTCTACCGCCGCGGCGCGTCTGTGTGCTTCCGTCGCCTGGCAGATGGGGCCCATGTACAGTCGCTGAATGTGCATGCTTCCCTATTCGGGACTCGCTGCCAGTGGACCTCCCTCGCCTTCCAGTCTTCGCCGCGTGAATGGCGCCCCACGGGTGAATCTTATCCACCAAGCCAGCGAAGAACGGAGGTCGTTGCACCCGCCCGAGCGCCACGCGCGGGCTGGCACCGCTTTAAGTCATGCCGCACCTGCCGCCTATTCCCCATCCGTCCAGTCGCATCTAGAAGGAAAGGAAAGCCCTCGCCTCCATTAGAGCTCATGACCACCATTACCACCACTCGGCGCTTTGGGAGCTAGGAGTCTGCGCAGACTCGTCTCCCCCCTATCGACCACCGTGCGCGTCCCGTGCCCACACCATGTGATTTCCATCGCCAAGCTAGCGCTTAGAGAGAAGAGTAATAGAGCGGGGCGCCGGGTTGGGGGAAATCCGCGTGTGCGTGAAATTGGGGGGCATAGCTGGTTGAGGAGCTACGCCTGGTTGTCGTGAACCTTCACGAAGCTTTGGCGAGCGGAATTAGGGTCGGAGAAACCCTCGATTGGTGGCTGATGCCCGATTCTTGCATCCAGGCCGTGCTACACCGTGGGTGTTCGTCTCTGCGCCATAATTGATGGTGAGTTTTGAAAGGGAAATAGGATCAAACCTTTTTCCTAAATGATTTTGGTGGTTGAATTGCCCAACACAAATAATTGGACTAACTAGTTTGCTCTAGAATATAAGTTCTATAGGTGCCAAAGGTTCAACACAAACCAATAAAAAGATCCGAGTTAGGGTTCAAAAGAAAGGAGCTAAAAGGAAACCGAAGTGTTCCCTGGTTTGGCACACCGGACAGTGTCCGGTGCACCACCGGATAGTGTCTGGTGCACCAGGGGTTGTACACTCCAAACCCCTCATCTTCAGGTTTCCCAGGCGTAGCTCCAGTATAATTCACCGGACTGTCCGGTGCACCAGTGGAGCAACGGCTATCGGCACGCAAGGATCGACTCTAACGGATGAACAGTGCAGCACAGTAACGTGGCAGAAGTTAGAGCAGAAGGTCAGAGGGGCACCGGACTGTCCGGTGCCGCATGAGAACAAAGCCTCCAACGGTCGACCAGCTCCAGGCCCTAACGACAGGGTGACGTGGTGGCGCACCGGACACTGTCCGGTGCGCCCTTCGCCAGCAGCCTTCTCCAACAGTTACAATTTGGTCGGTGGCTATAAATACCACCCCAACCGGCCACTTCAAGGTGTGGGAGTCCAAGCAACATTCCAAGTCATATAGTTGACATATTCAAGCCCTCCCAACCACCTCTATTCATTGATCCATCCTATACACAAGATTTAGACCACTACAACCAACACAAGTGCCACAAAAGAGAGATCAAGCAAAAGAGAGATTCCCGTGTGAGTTTAGCAATAGAGCCTTGTGAGAATCATTGAGAGAAAGTGTGTGGTACATCTTGTGATCATTCGAGCGTGGAGTTTTGACTCCCATTGAACTTCCTCCAAAGTTTTGGAGGCTTGTAAAGCTAGCAAGAGACACCTAAAAGTGTGGTGATCCTTGCAGGGTCTTAAGTGATCTTTGAGAAGAAGAAGAGCTCGCCGGTCTTGGTGATCGGTGGAGAGAGGGAAAGGGTTGAAAGAGACCCGTCCTTAGTGGACTCCTCAACGAGGACTAGGCCTTCGAGGGCCGAACCTCGGTAAAACAAATCACCTGTGTCTCTTGTATTTATTGTTTGTGATTTGTTTGTTCTCTCCCTTTCTAAGTTCTCTTGCGCTACTCTTTGCTAACATTATTTTGTTGCTTCAAGTTAAATTCACATTTAGAGAAGCAACGCCTTGCAAGAAAGAACTTGTGTTTCTTCTCTTCTTATCTAAGCCCTCTTGTATTATTCTCCACCAACATTTCTAGTAGTATTGCTATTGATTAAATTCCGCACTCTTTGAAAACAATACTCGTTGCAAGCAAAGGACTTAGTTTTTATACTCCGATAATTGTGAATCTTGTTCTAACAACTAATCAAGGGATCTAGTTTGGATTTAGAATTATAATTTTCAGGTTTCGCCTATCCACCCCCCTCTAGGCGACTTTCAATTGGTATCAGAGCTAGGCACTTCATATTGAGTCTAACAACTCGAAGTGATGGCTCAAAGAAGATCCCAAAAGAACAAGAAGACAACCCCGAAGGAGGTAACTCTTGAGATATTACTTTCTGATTGTTCTAATTATAATTCATGGTCTACTAGGGTGATAAATGCTTTTAGAACCGTAGATCCACAATTAGAACAAATTATAGACAAGCATTCATACCCTCTAGTTATAATAGAAAAAATATTTCCGAGGAAGATCAAAGATGTATTCGCTTAAATTATCTAGCTTTTGACATCTTAGGTAATTCTCTTAGCAAAGAAGATTATCATGCCTTCATAATTAGATATGATGAACCTATTCATGATGCGCATGATATTTGGACTAGAATTAAAACTAAATTTTATGAGTCCAAACATGTTAGTTCATATAACGCTTCTACTTCCTTTAGTCCATGTGAAACTAACACTTTGAAGGAAGAAGAAGAAAATGAATGATGGAGACCAAACGATGAATCCACCTCTCCAAAAGGTTTGTCTTCCAATTTCGATTCCCACATATGTTGTGTGGCTAATGAAAATGATAGTGGAAGCACAAATGAGGATGAGGAGGATGAAAGAAGCTTTATGCAACTCTACGCTCATCTAAGCCTAGAAGATAAGGTGGTCATGCTCAAACTTCTAAAAAGAGCGAGAGAGCAAAGCAAAGCTCGTCAAATGCTAGAAGATATTCTCTCCATAAAAATGCTAAGCTTTGATGAGTTGACTAAAGAACATGAGGAGCTAAAGTGCTCTCATGTTGATTTGGTCCAAAGGTATGGATCTATTACAATTGAGCAAGATAACTCTTTATTTTGTATCGCTCAATTAGTAAATAGAAATATCTTGCTTAAGGACCAAATAGAAAGGCTAAAAATTTAAAATCTAGCTTTTCAAGAAAAACATGATATGCTTCTATGTTCTCATGAAAATCTTATGGATGATCATATCATGTTAAACAATGCCCATGAGGTTATGATAGAAAACTTAAAATCCCAACAACCTCACTCATGCACATGTATTCAAATTGAAACTATATTACCATGTGCTAATGCTTGTTATCCGTCGATAAGCAAATCCTCCTTTGAGCTAGAATTTCTAGGAACAAAAGATGATACATGTCAAAAGCTCGAGGATGAAAATAAGAGGCTAAGAATGAGCTTGACACAACTAAAAGGGAAGTGCACTGCTCAACCTTCTCAAGTTAACCGTTATCACATGGTGAAGAAGCTTGAGATGGGAACAACCATGGCATGCACTAAATCCCTTGAAGAAAATGTCAAGGACTTGAGGATTGCCAAGAGGAAGGAACAAAAGAAGAAAATCAATACCTCTGCCAAAAGCCTCAATCATGCCTCCATAAAAGGTAACATCCAAGGTAATAATCAAGCCACACTTCACACTAAGAGAAGAAGTGTAGTGAATGCTTTGAAAAGGGACACTTGATTAGGTCATGTCCCTATATTAAAAATGGCTTGATTATTAACAAGGATGATAAACTTTGTTTTAAATGCTCAAAGAAGGGACACTTAATTAAGTCTTGTCCCCATTTAAAACAAAAAGGCATAGTGTTAGAAAAGAAAATACTGACTAACCCTGTAGCAAGCAAGAAACAAGGAAAGAAGAAATCTTCAAGACTTGAAGATCGCCTTTGCTACATATGCCGAAAGAAGGGACATCAATGCAAGGATTGTCCCATTGGTAACTATCCCGCTTCTAGCTTGTCAATTATTTCACATGTAACTAGGCAACCCAAAATTGCAACTTGTGCTAGAAAGGTAATGAGTTTACCAAGTGCTAACACAAGGACTTTTGGGTTCCTAGATCTTTGTTGACTAACCTTGATGGATCCATCAAGCGATGGGTACCAAAATATGCTTGACAAGCTTTGCAGGAGCAGGAGATGATGTGAAGCTTTGGGGTGCTTGAGAGAAGTCAATTCAATTCTTATTAATTCAAGCTATCAATCTTACAATGATCTATATATCCAAGATTGACCCAAAGTTATTTTGAATTGTTATGTCTAAAACTCATATCATCTCGGGGAAGATATTGATGTTGTAGGAAATAAATAATTATCCTATGCGGAAAATCAAGGCCTACAACATGGAGGAAAGCCAAAGGATGGTAACACTTATGCTTTTAAGTGCAAGTATCTTAAATTATCATTTCTCATGTGTCTTGTGTAGTCCATAGAAAAAGGAAGCACTTAAAAATATTATCAAATTATGTCACCATTCTTTGGAAGAAGTTCCTCTCATATGGTAGATTGTATATTTATCATTTCTATACTATGGCAATCTACATGCTTTAAATTAAGTTCCTCATGGCATGTTTTACAGTAATTATCCTATTATAGCCATGTTCTAGATATAGAGAGATATTCCAAGTTCTTAAAAGAATAAGGTGTCATGTAAGGAATTCAAATCCTTAGGACACCTATAAAGGGAATCCCTCTTTATAAGTAGAATAGTGAGACTAATGTTTTTTTAATTAATCTATGTAGTCTCACATATAGAGAATAAGTTTCTCTATGGAAATGCGTAATCCAACATGACAAGAAAAAATCAATCCAATGATTTATGTTGAATTTCTTCTTAAATTGGATATGATTCTTCTACATTCATCGCTCTCCATATTATGAATTAGATTTGTTCCCATAATCTTAAGGAATTAACTATGCTTGTTTTATGAGTTAAAACTAAGCATAACATCATCTATGGATCAATCTAGTTCATGTTATGAAGTTTCCATGCTTTAGTAATCTACTTTACTTTAAGGGAAACTAGTGCTTGTGTTACTAATGACATATCTCTTGAGCTTACTTATGGAAACCTACAAGAGAGAAATTGCAAAGTCACAAGCCTCAAGGGTTGCTCTTCACCCAAAGGAAGAAAGGTAAAAGCAAAGGTATGGGAACTCATCTTCTTAAACAAATATAGTTCCCATCAATGGTTATTTACTCTAACTTATCATATTCTACCTATGTGATGAATAGATTTTTTTATTGGACTTAAATCAACTAGATGTGCATTCAATCTCTTTCTCATAAATGCACTTGTCCATTAGAATCTAATTCATGCCTTTGCTATATCTGTTCTCATATTGATATGCTTTCAAGTTATGATAATAAATTCAATATGAAGAAGTAAATTTCCTATGATTGATCAAGATGTTTTAAAGTGCATATTCCTCTTTTCTAATGATGTGCACTAATGTTAAGGATTTTACTTCATGTCTGTGTAACTTATGGATGATGAATTGCTTATATTTCTAAAGAAATCATCCTTCATCATATACTCCCTTGTGCTATTAACATCTCTCTTGAGTATTTTCAATAAGTTTGGAAGGAAAAAGAGACAACTACAAAGGGAGGACACTCAAATGAAAAAGGAAGACATCAAGAACAACAACACCTACTTGGACAATAAGATCTTCAAAACAATCAATGGTGTGGTTGTAAGCATTCTAAATCTTTTTCATTGTGAGAATACTAGGCATAAGTTGTTTATTGCAAATTTTATAAGCCTTGATCAAGATGAATAATGCTTCTCCCTATTTGTCTTTAAAAATGAGTGCATCTATCCAATTCTTTCAAACCTTGATGCATATCTTTAGGGGGGGCCTATTTCTATATCTTGATTATAGTGAGACTAGTACTTTATCTTAGTAATCTCATATAGTCTCAAGTATGAGAATAAGTTTCTCATAAAGTATGCTACTACATTTCAATCCAACTTGGTAAAATAATGTCACCTTTATCACGGATTGTAACTTTCACTGTTAAAGTAGCATATTTACTGGATTCTCCTAGTTTAAGCTTGTTTGATAATCTAATGCATATGTTGTTCTTTTGATCGCATCTGTTATTTGTCTGATCATTGAATAACTTCAATAAACACTTATGTTTCTTAGTGCCTCATATAATTTCTATCGATAACTCTCTTGATATGCACTAAGTTAAAAGGAGAATTCATGATATATTTATGCAATTTGTGATCTACTTGATATATAATAACAATGACTTAGAAAAGGATCACTAGTTGTAGAATCCTCTCCTGTGCAAAATATTTCCATACACTGTCTTGAATATAAGTCTTAAGTAACTAAGACTAAGGACAAAGCACAATGAAGAGAGCATCTCTATGTGAAGGTACAAAAGGGTAAACTACTTCCTATCATTTACACATGTACCTAGATTTCCCTCTTATACGTATATTGCATATCTTTAAATTACAAGAGGAAGAAAAAGCATGTCTATGCATTATCTCTGCTTCATACCTAGTTTAACCTCTCAAAAATTTCATTCCTGCATTAATGCATTTTTTGTTAAAAGTAGGTGAAGTAATTTTATTGTCAAGGAGCTTAAAGCTTAACCTTGTAACGAGGATAAGCTACCTTTGTTCCAAAGGTGGAGGTTCCTTAAGTCTCTTTGAAATCTCAAGGGTAACTACATCAAATATCTATAACATGCTTTCATAAGTGCATAGTCTGTCGTGAGCATCACACTTATATTATGACACAATGCACTTCACATTGTCTATGATATAGATATGTTCTCATTATGTGCATTTGGCATTTAAGGCCAAAATATGTATTCCTCTCAAGGCACATGTTTAGGGGGAGCAGTCTATATTATATAAAACTATGATAGAGCTCAATAGACATATTCTTTGATCATATATCTCTTTCATTTGGTACACACACATATTTCTTATTCTTATTGTGCCAAGGCTAAGACTAATGTGCTTCCATGAGTATTTCTTATATTCGTCTTAGATTGAAAGGGAAATGGAGTCTTCGGCGAAGACAAGGCTTCCACTCCACTCTACTGGTATCATTTACCCTTCACCATCACTCTGCATCGCTCTCCACTTTGGTATAATCTTCACTCATATTCATTAGTCATACCATTGGGGAGAAAGAAAAAGGGCTCTTAAGACTCCGTTTTTGGCGATTAATGCCAAAGGAGGAGAGAGTATTAGCCCAAAGCAAAAGAACCGCACCACCATGCCAATTTCAAAAATTTTCGAAACAAGTTGTTTTCAATTGGTATTTTTCAATTGGTATTCCTCTAACAAATTCTATCTCATTTGGTATCTATGTTTTAAAAAGGAGTGTTTCAAAATTAGTATCTAAAATATTTGATCTTCTTACAAATGGTAAAAACCCTCTTGAACACTAAGAGGAGAATTTCATTAAGGGGGAGTTTTGTTTAGTCAAAGGAAAAGCATTTGAGATAGGGGGAGAAAATTTCAAATCTTAAAAATGCTTCTCAAAATCTTATTCATATACCTTTGACTATTTGCAAAAAAACTTTGAAAAAGAATTTCCAAAACACTTTGCAAAAACAAAACAAGTGGTGCAAGAATGGTCCAAAATGTCTTATATAAGATATGCATGGATTGCTTTCTTTCTTAAAAACAAGGAAGAAAACATTTGAGAAGAAAGCAATCCATGCATGTGACACCCTAGTGTCACCTAGGGTTTCTCTCAAATACCAACCCAAGAACCATTATTTCATGTAAATCAAAGTAAGCATGAGCATCAAATTAATATAAGTAAGAAAGAAATATACTTAAAAGTATCATGATCAAAACAATTGAGTCTTTTAAAAAGGTAAGAATGTGCAACCCTAATAAAAACCCTAAGTGAGCCCCATGAGCAAAATTCAAGAAACTAAGAAAAAGGGGTATGAAAAGTTTAAAATTTTGACTTGAGCCAATTATAAAAATTTAAGTATGTTTATTAAGCAACAAGAAATGTTGAGAAAGCTTAGCCAAAATAACTCAAATAAATCTCCAAATCAGCCCTTAAACTATGAACCCTTGGAGAAATTCAGATTTCTGAATTTCTGAATTTCAGACCTCTTCCCAAAGATCATCTGCGTTCTCTGTTTTTCGAAACTCAAAGCCAGGAGATCCAAATATCAAAGTTGTGCCAAATTCCCTTGAACACATCCTAGAAAAGTTTGAACTCAAACCAAATTCATTTGACACGGTTTTGGCGCAGTTTGACCTCGGGACCAGGCATTCTGACACTGGCACCTTGGTGACGCTACAACTCCCTGTCCCTAGCCTAAAACCGCGCGACGTCCATACACAAAAGACAAAGCTTGGTCAGGTGAACAAATCCTTCACAGCGATCTTGCCCAAATTCACGAAGATTTGCTCCCAATCGGCGCTTGAACAGGGGCAGAGGCAACGGGAACACGTGTTCAACCGTGGCTGACACCCCCGGTTCACGCCCGTTCGCGCACCGTGCCTCCCAGTGCACGCCCGCGCGCGCTCGCCGGTCCACGACCGCCCGTGCACCGCGCCGTGCCTATAAAGCCTTCCCAGGCGCGCCCCACTTCGCCCCGCACTCACCCTCACCGGCCAGCCACTTTCCCTTAGCTCCGGCGAGCTGAATTCCGCCCGCCATTGCCGCCAGAGCTTCGGCCACCGTGGCCAGCCCACTCCAGCCATCCTCTGGGCAAGCCAGTGCTTCGGCTAGCTCCGCCAGTAGCCCGTGAAGCTTGCCAAGCCCTCAGACCCGGCCGGACTTCACCGGAGGCCCGAGATCGACCTCACCGGACTTCGGTCTTCCGCCGCCGCGCGTGGACCGACCTATCCAGTGAGTCTCCGACCGATTCCTTGCACTCATATCTTCTCTGGCACCCTGTGAACCTCTCTGGCCCATCCAATTACTCTATCTCGCCGTGACTAGGCCGGACTCCTCGCCGCCGACGAGCATCCCCGCCTGCGCGCGTGGACCAACCGACTCCGGCCATCTCCGACGGCGACCCGCACACCGTTGTGATCCGCGAGACCTCCCCTACGTCCTCGACCACTTCACCGGAGCAACCTCGCCGCCGGTAAGCCCCTCCGCCCTTTCTTCCGCCGCAGTTACTGTTTAAGGTAGAAGAAGGACCTCGGGTTAGGATTTGTAGAACTCGAGGGGTTTTCTGTAACGTTAGTGACTCATGTGAATAGTAGCCTAAGGACTGATCCGCGAAGAAAACTTAGAAAACCCGCCAGGGACCCTAGTGCAAAGTGGATTTCCATTTAATCAATTCTGTTAATCTTTTTAATGACCAGAGAACTTAGAAAATCCATAACTTGATGATTTCTTAATATAAAGTTGTCAAACTAATTTTGCTAGCTCCTAAATATTATGAACTATCATTTAAAAATGATAAACTCTATGCTTTCTGTTCTAAATTTTAGAGTTTAAAATTAAAAACAGAAACCCACTAAACCTTGTTTAATTAAGGAAAATTAGTTTTTCTTTTGTGCTGAACTTAAGAAAATTTGTAGATGTTCAAACCTCATTTAGATACTGTTTAAAAATAGTAGGAACCCCAGCATTAGAAATTATGATGTAGTTATTCATTTAAGGCTATTTTGTCCAAAACTTAGAGAAAATCAGAAAGGCATTAGAAATTATTGAACAGTGATTAAGATTATTTTTCCTAGTTCACTTATGTAACAGAGAGCCTAGGAAAAATACAGAGACCATTAATTTGGACCAGTTTTAAATTAAAATGTTTTATTTAGCCTTATTTGGACAGAAAATCAATTATTAGAGTGGCAAAACTATAACCAAAGTAAATGATAAAAATCCAGTGGACTTACAACCACCAGAGCCCCACTACAAAAATAAAGAGCACCTCAGCCCAACTCTTTAAGTAAGGAAAATAAATACAAAGTGATAATAAGGCATTTTCCCAATAAATCATGAACAACCTCTATTAATGTGATAATGGGCAACCAAAAATTAGCTAAGTCCATAATGAGATAAACCACCAGAGAAAATTGCAAACCCATGAAAAAGAAGCAAACTCCTACCTATTGCTAGTGTTTTATGAGGAAGGCCACTTAATTCAAATAATACATACCACCCCTTCCCTTAAGCAAAAAAGATGCCAAATTTCAGAATGATTGCTCTTGCACAAAATAATAACCAAGAAAAATCAAGAACTCTGTTGTTTGATGTGTTTCAAATATAGTGTTAGTAGAAAGCACCCAATTGGCTAGAAACTTGAGAAAACCATAGAAACATAATTAAAAGGTATTAATGACTAGAAATTTGTATCAAGTCATATTATAACACCTAAAAGCCAGCAAAAATGAGTTTTAGAGAATTACCCACTGTTAAATAATAGTTGTAGTTCAAAGCACCCCTTCTGCCCTAAAATTTGGTAATTTTGTCCAGAGAAAACTACTCACTTTCTGATCCCCAAATTTTGAGACAGAGAAACATACACCAGTACCCAGCCACTGTAATTTTTGCAGAATTTTTAGAATTTTATAAAAGCAACTTGTAGTTCAAACCTACTCCAAAATATTAAAGAGAATAAAAGAAAAGGAAAGAAGAAATAAACCCCACCCCAATAAGTCTAACTTGAAAGCTTATCAATTCTCCCTAAGACTTAAAAGGAATTCAGTGGAACCCCAAAAATTTAATCTACTACTTACCTTAGCTAAGTTTAAACCAAATTACCAAGTATACCACCCAAGGGACTTATATAAGCAAAGTTAACCTTGTTTAGCTCAAGAAAGATCATACACCTTAAAGTTGTGATTTCTAAAAGCACATATCACATCATGCATATATCTTACGCATTGCATTCATTAGATTGTAATCTTGCCGACGGAGAGTACGTGCTCATCCCCGAGCAAGGACCTGTCCAAGAGGAGGACCAGGAGCAGGCTTCAGAGGCTGCTATTGAGGATCTCCCCGCAGCCCCAGCAATTGAAGGCAAGCCCCGGTTTTATGCATAACCGTATTATTATATGCTACTTTACTACATTTAATGCTTGTAGGATTGAAATGTGCACTTAAGTGTAGGAGTTGCTTGAAACCTCTAGTTGCATGAACTTACGATTCCTTTTTGAGATGAATACTAGTATGCTAGGTCGAGTAGCTGCTTGCTAATCAGGATCTCGGTAGAAGTCGAGTGATTTTTCTAGCACTCGCGCGAGGTCAGGAATTGATTGTATTCATCTTGATAATGGGATATATGTTAGTCTATGGATTTGGATCCAGGGAGGATGCCTTGTCCATGAGACGGGAAAAATGAATTAAGGATTAATGTGTGGATACCTGAGTCAAGCTTTTGAACGTACTAAGCACATGCCGGGAAAAATGGTAACCGGTAAACCTACTACCTGATTGAAGCCGGGTGCGGACTTTATCCCTCACGCGACCTGAGACTGGGTCTCCCATGCTAGCTATGGTGGGTACAAGTGCGGTCACTGCACGGCGGCAGCCGGGGTCAGTGGAGCATTGTATGCCAAGGCGGTGAGGCCTGGACGCGAACGTGGAATCGATGGGAACGGTTGTCATGTGTGGGGTCGGAGTACCCTGACATGCCGTGTGTTTAGGTTTACCTTGCAAGGTTAAAACTCGATTCGAATCGTCTGCTTCTCGCAGCTAATGAGACTGCTTGATTCCTTGTACTGCATCGAGTAAGAAGTGAAATGTGGTTACATGAGATAACTTGTTGATTGAACAAATTGATTGTTACCATGTATGCTTAGAAGGAGCAAATCTAGCTAAGTTAATGATGATAGAATTGGAAAAGCTAAAATTTCTTTTAGAAACAGCTAGTGCTTTTGGCAAACCAAACCCCTCAGCCAAACAGCTGCATAGTCTAGAGGTAGAGGAGTAGACTCCTCACACCGGTTAAGTCTAGCTGAGTATTAGTATACTCAGCCTTGCTTGTGGCACAATTTTTGCAGGTACCATTTAGGAAATGGTTGATGGTGTGACTTGGCCTACCACCCTGCCACCGGGTTGGACGGTCGAGTGGGATGTTGCTCCGGCAGGAGAGGAGCATGAGGAGTAGTGGGCTAGGCCTTGCCCATTTCCTCATTACCGACGACATCGATTATCCGCTGCACTTTATTTTGTGAACTTTATTGCTACTCAAAACTCCGATTTATGTAATAACACAATACTTAATTTGAAGTTTCCTGTTTTATTGTATTTCTTCTGTGACTCACCTTCGAGTGAGATTGTGGAATTTGATCCTGGTTAAGTGGCTCTATCAGACTAGATCTGAGGGACTGACGGGTTACTCCGATTTAAGTGTGTTACGGCCCGTGAGGCGTGACTTAGGCACTTAAGCTGGAATAATTCGGGCGGTTCTGCCACAGCTGGTATCGGAGCAAATTCCACCACAGAGAAGGACAATAAACCATGAACACCAATTTTCAAATTCTAAAACTTGCCTAGAAACTACTATGGATCGGCAGGACTAGACCGCTAGACCTAGGACGAAAGGCCTTAGGCATAGAGGGAGAAATAGGTGGCTAACTAATTAGGCCCCGTGGGCCAATATTTATATTTTAAGGATGCCCTAAAAAGCACCCTATTTTCTTTTTGAGAGGCAACGTTACTTCCAGCATGCATGCATTATAAAACGTAAAGAGGAATTAAAATTTTGAGTTAACCCACTTTCTTTAAAACCATCCGGGCTCTCTTTTTCTTTTTCTTCCACCATAATCTTTATCTTTGATTCCCTTCCGCAGATGAATTCACCCACCCCCGCCAGTGGAGGAGACTCTCGTTTCAGTTCTGACTTCCTTTCTCGCGATGGCTTTCCTTCCATCTTGTGGGAAGTGCTTAACTCCGTCGATTACCCTACGCCCCCTTTGTACATGGTGCAGCTGTATGAGGAGCATCGGGTGTGGGGGATAGATATCCCCCGGGTCCACTAAAAGAGTAAAAGACCTCACGAAAGGCCCAAGGGCCCAATAAATCATAAGGTCATTCTTTCGTGGGCCTGGGGAGAAACAGCCAGCGAAGCAGAACGACATGAGGCCGGATTGGTGCAAACCCGGACGGCCCACAGCGTCGAGTGAGTGATCGTAACAGAGATCCGACTTTCCCGCGCTGGAACCTCCATGCAACGAAGCCGTGCGAGGATAAGTCGGCGAGGGTTACGTAGGGATAATCTTAAGAGGTTCACTATCTTTTAGCTACTTGTTGTTATCTTATCTACATGTACTGCCCCACGGTCGAGTATATAAGGCCTAGGGGGCACCCCTTCAGAGGGATCGACTTATCTTACTTAGCCACCCACATTGACTCTCTGTGTCCTCAATCCAGAGAGTCCTCTTGTAACCACGCTCACCAAGCATACTCACCAGGACGTAGGGTGTTACGCATCTCTAAGCGGCCCGAACCTGTAAATCTTATCCACTGTCCCCCGTGCGATCGGCACGAACCATTTTGCTACAGTCGTCGACACCGTCCTACTCCTAAAAACACCTTGAGGGCAACCCCGGGTGTGCGGTCGGACCCAAAACACCGACAGCTGGCGCGCCAGGTAGGGGGTGTGTCGACGATCCAAGCTAGCTCAATGGCCATCACCTTCCACAGCAAGATCGCCCTCCGCCCCGGATCCATATTCTGCTTTGGGACAATCTCATCCGTAGCAGATGAAGAGGGAACTCTACACCGCATTGTGGATCCGCCAGAAAAGAAGTCTCCTGCAACAAACTCCGAAAATGCCGGAAAAGCGCAACCTCTAGCTCTCCGGAAAAAGATCGTCTCCGGAAAGTCAGGGGCTGAGGGCTCGCTGACCCGGAAAACTCCACTGTCTACTTCTCCGACGACAGAATGGACACAGATCGCGAGGAAGAAGGAGACCAGGGAGAAGCAAGTCATTCTTTTCGTTCCTCCGGCCTCAAAGGAGAACGAAAAGAAAGTCGCCGTGACAGCAGCACCATTCTACCCCGACGTCCTCTTCATCGGGAGAGTGGAGTCACCTACCGTCTCCGACGACGAACCGACTGCACCCGGAGAAGAACCGCCTCAACGAGAATCCCGCCGACGACGGAATCGGCGCAGGAACGTTCAACGACATCACGCGGCCGGTGAGCGGGATCCGGAGCAGCCTGTCTCGCGAGACGAGGTCTCAGAGATAGGAGAAACTCCGGAAGAACGCGTCTTCAGAGAACGAAGGAACTCTCGACGACGTGATCGCCGGCGAGCTCAAGAACAAGCCGAGCAAGATGCAAGGCAACGCCGGGAGAATCCACTCTTCGGACGCAACCTGAATCCCGACTTCGCTCGAGCTATGAACACGCCGAGCGAAGTCGGAGGGGTACTAGCTCGGATAGCAAACGGACTTCCTCGGACTCCCGACGCTGAGGGCTACCGACGCTTGTTCACCCAAGCGGCCAACCATCTTCTACCGCTTGCTCATCCGCCAAACGATCTACGACACGCCATCAACAGCCGCCGGGACGCGCGAAGCTCCATCAATGCTTCGCGCGAACGGCGGCATGAGAATGAGATTCGTCGTCGAGAGGAGTACGACAGGGATCATGGCATCCCGACTCAGAGCCAGGCCACCAGGACTGAGTCGGCAACAGCTTCAACTGGCGGTACCACCCGGGGACGGTCGAGGAACCACGATCACAACTCCCCTCCCCGGGACAGACATCGTCCCCGACGACAGGAGGACACGTGCGGAGTGTCCGCCCTCACTCCGCGCCTTAGGGCCATTCAATGGCCTCCCAACTTCAAGGTATCCAACGTTGACAAATATGAACCTAAGCAGGATCCAGGGGGTTGGCTGGCCGTCTACACCACCGCTGCTCGAGCTGCCGGAGCGTCCGAGGACGTTATGACCGCGTATTTGCCCATTGTCCTTGGGCAAGATGCGCTGCAGTGGCTACGACACCTACCCCGACACTGCATCGACGACTGGGGAGACTTCAGTCGACGCTTCACCGCCAACTTCCAGTCCCTCTCCGACAAACCGGCGCAACCATGGGACCTCAAATCCATCAAGCACCGAGGGGATGAGACTCTCCGGTCGTACCTCAAAAGGTTCCAGACCATGAGAAATCGCATCCCCGAGGTCACGGAAGCGGCCGTGATCGAGGACTTCTACAGAGGATCCAACGACTCGGCTTTTGTCCGAACCATACTACAGAAGGCGCCGACTACCTCCGAGGAGCTGTTCCGGGAAGCCGACCTCTACATCACCGCCGACGAGCGAGCTCAGGACCTCATCGGAGGAGCGAAGCCCGCACCGGCAGCACCACGACGCGACACGAACCAGCCGACCGACAAACGCTGGGAGAAGAGGCCTCGCGAAGAAGTGCACGCCGCCGGACCACCTGCCTCTCGCGCCCGAGGAGGACCTCGTGGAGGCGAACGCACGCTGGACGACATCCTCGACGCCCAGTGCCCATACCACAAGGACATGCGCCACACTCTTCGCAACTGTCGGGACTTCAAGCACTCCGTCGGGCATGGCCGACCCTTCCAACCTCTACCTCCTCCTCCGCCGAGGGGAGGACCGGACGAACCACGACAACCTCATCGGCAGGAGGAGGGAGAAGGGGGAGCTTTCCCACGCGTCGACAGGGAGGTCAACGTCATCTTCGGCGGACATGGGTCGTAGGAGAACAAAAGACAACAAAAGCTCAACGACCGCCAGATACTGGTGGCGACCACCGGTCCTCCCGCCCCATACCGATGGTCAGAACACCCGATCACCTTCACTCGGGAGGATCAATGGCTCAACTTCGACCATCCCGGCAAATACCCACTCCTCGTCGATCCAGTGATTCGAGAGAGCCGGGTGAAGAAGGTGCTAGTGGACGGGGGGAGCAGCATCAACATCACCTTCCCCCGGACACTCCAAGGCTTGGGAGCTCACCTCAAAGAGCTCCACAAGTCGGACACTCCTTTCTTCAGCATCGTGCCGACTGAAGGGGAATACCCGCTGGGCCACATCTACATGTCGGTCACCTTTGGAACTCCGGAGAACTACAGAACCGAGTTCCTGAGGTTTGAAGTGGCAAACTTCGACTGCGGGTATAACGCCATCATCGGAAGGCCGGGATTGGCCAAGTTCATGGCCATTCCGCATTATACATACATGATACTGAAGATGCCAGGACCGTGAGGGATCATAACTGTGCGCGCCGACTTCCAAGGCGCCGCAGAGTGTTTCCGAGTGGCCATTCAAGCAGCCCTTACCACCAAGCCGTCGACGGTTCCTTCTACACCGGCGAACTCTAAGCCTGAGGAGGACCTCGCAGTACCGGCAAATGAAGCTCAGGCCGCGACCTCTATGCGGCCGACTGAAGAAACCAAGAGAATCAACTTGGGGTTCGCTGATGAACGCAAGACTGCCATCATCAGCTCCAGCTTGGACGACAAATAGGAAAGCGCGCTCGTCCAGTTTCTGCAAGATAACCGAGATGTATTCGCATGGCAACCTGCTGATATGCCGGGAGTCCCGAGAGAACTGGCCGAGCACAAGTTGAAGGTTTATCCCCAGGCGAGGCCGATCCGACAAAAGCTACGTCGTTTCACGCCCGACAAAAGAGAAGCCATTCGCGCCGAGTTAGCTCGCTTGGTCACAGCTGGATTTATTAGAGAAGTATTACACCCCGAGTGGTTAGCCAACCCTGTTCTTGTACTCAAAAAGAATAAAGTGGATTGGCGCATGTGCGTCGACTATACCGATCTCAACAAACACTGTCCGAAGGATCCCTTCGGGCTCCCGAGGATAGACCAGGTGGTGGACTCCACCGCTGGATGTTCTATGCTGTCTTTCTTAGATTGCTATTCCAGGTATCATCAGATTAGTCTGGCGAAAGAAGACGAGGAAAAAACGGCGTTCATCACGCCATTTGGTGCTTTCTGTTATACCTCCATGTCGTTCGGCCTCAAAAACGCTGGAGCGACTTATCAGAGAGTCATTCAAACATGCTTAGCCGATCACTGGGGCAAGCGTGTGGAGGCCTACGTAGATGATGTGGTAATCAAAACGGAGAGTTCGGAGAACTTCATTGAAGACCTACAACTGGTTCTCAACAGCCTGAGACGATATAGATGGAAGCTTAATCCCGAAAAATGTGTTTTCGGAGTACCAGCAGGGAAGTTGCTCGGATTTATCGTTAGCCACCGGGGAATTGAAGCTAATCCAGATAAGATTGAAGCTATCATGAAAATGGAAGCTCCTCGATCACAAAAGAAGGTGCAGCGACTTACTGGATGTATGGCAGCTCTGAGCAGATTTATATCCAGGCTGGGAGAAAAAGGTTTGCCATTTTACAAGCTACTCAAGAAGGTGGATAAGTTTCAATGGACTTCAGAAGCACAAGAAGCTCTGGATGCACTGAAAAAATTCTTGACAACACCACCAGTACTGAAACCACCCCGGCGAGCTACATCAACTCAACCAGCTGAAGATTTGCTATTGTACATCTCTTGCACGACTCACGTGGTGAGCACCGCGTTGGTAGTCGAGCGAGTAGAAGAAGGACATGCCTATCCAGTACAACATCCAGTTTACTTCATCAGTGAGGTTTTAGGCCCCTCAAAGAAAAAGTATCCTCAAGTTCAGAAGCTATTATACGCAGTACTTCTAACTGCCCGAAAGCTGCGTCACTACTTTGACGACCACAAAGTCATAGTAGTTACTGGTTTTCCAATAGGGGATATTCTTCACAACAAGGAAGCCATTGGCCGAATAGCCAAGTGGGCTTGCGAGCTGGGATCCCACGACATTGAGTTCCAACCTCGTACTACCATCAAAACTCAAGCACTGGTTGATTTCGTATCAGAGTGGACAGAACAGCAAGTACCGGATAATCCAGAGACTGCAGAAGTATGGCGAATGTATTTTGATGGCTCGCTGAAACTGCAGGGAGCGGGAGCAGGGATTCTCTTCACCGCACCAGGAGGCGAACACCTCAAGTACGCCCTCCAGTTGCTATTCCCGGCCTCCAACAATGCAGCCGAGTATGAAGCTCTGATCCATGGATTGAACATCGCCATATCGTTGGGCGTCAAGAGATTGATGGTATACGGAGATTCTCTGGTAGTCATCAGCCAGATAAACAAGGAGTGGGATTGTTCAAGTGATTCAATGGGAAGATACTGCGCTGCCGTTCGAAAGCTGGAAGATAAATTCGAGGGTCTGGAATTTCATCATGTGGAAAGAGATCGGAACACAGCAGCTGATATACTGTCCAAGCTCGGATCCAGTCGAACTCAGGTCCCACCCGGAGTCTTCGTGCAAGAAATTCTGCAGCCGAGTATCTCAATGGATCAAACAGAAGAGTGCAACATCATAGATCAACCCGAGTCAGACTCTGATGACTGGAGAAGGCCGATCATTAAGCATATAAAGAATGAAGAAGAACCAGACGACAAGAACTCGGCAGAGCGTATTGCCAGGCAGTCAGCTCACTATACACTCATTGGGGAGACATTATACAGAAGGGGTGCATCGGGCGTCCTCATGAAGTGCGTTCTCCCGTCCACCGGGAAGCAACTTCTGGAGGAGGTCCATGCTGGGCAATGTGGAATACATGCAGCATCCAGAACACTAGTCGGGAAGGTTTTCAGGTCAGGATTCTATTGGCCGACGGCGAAGAACGATGCGGCCGAGTTAGTTCAAAGGTGCGAAGCTTGCCAATACTTGTCAAAGCAACAGCACATGCCCGCACAGCAACTACAGACCATACCAGTAACCTGGCCTTTTGCATGCTGGGGACTAGATATGATTGGACCTTTCAAGAAAGCTCAAGGGGGATATACTCATGTATTGGTGGCGATTGACAAATTCACTAAATGGATAGAGTTCAAGCCCATTGCTTCTTTAACCTCTGCTAAAGCCGTAGAATTCATACAAGACATAATATTCAGATTCGGGATACCAAACAGCATCATCACTGATTTAGGATCCAACTTCACCAGTTCATAATTCTTCGACTTCTGCGAGCAAAGGAGCATTCAGATCAAGTATGCATCTGTAGCACATCCAAGAGCCAACGGAATGATATTAGAGGCACTCAGGAAAAAGGTCTTCGATAAAAATGAAAAATTCGCAGGGAAGTGGATAAGGGAATTGCCTTATGTTGTTTGGAGCCTAAGAACCCAACCTAGCCGAGCCTTGCATGGAAACACTCCTTTCTTCATGGTCTATGGGTCGGAGGCAGTGCTACCTGCTGATCTCAAGTTTGGGGCGCCAAGGTTGATCTTCGAAAGCATAGCAGAAGCTGAGGCCACCAGGCTGGAGGACATTGATGTACTTGAAGAAGAACGGCTTAATGCAGTAATCCAATCAGCACGGTACCAGCAGACTCTAAGGCGCTATCACGACAAGACTGTGCGACAACGATTCTTCTCAGTAGGAGATCTCGTCCTCTGCCGAATTCTAACGGGGGAGGGACGGCACAAGTTATCACCCTTATGGGAAGGACCCTTCATGGTAGCGGAAGTCACTCGGCCCGGATCGTATCGCCTCACTCAGATGGATGGCACGGAAGTTGGGAACTCCTGGAACATAGAGCACCTCAGAAAGTTTTATCCCTAGCTGTATTTCAAAACTGCTGAGGCGACAATGTACTCTGTAAAGTGGAAATATGTCGTCAATAAAGAGAGATTTCAAAGATATTCAGTTCGTTTATGATTGGCTTGCATTCTTACTCGAGGTGACCACTATGCCCTGCTAACGGAGCAATCGACTTAAGTCAGCAACGACTTAAGCCGGTGCAACATGCTCACGCTTGCTTAACTTGGGGTGACCACTATGCCCTGCTAACGGAGCAATTGACTTAAGTCGGCAACGACTTAAGGCGGTGCAACATGCTCACGCTTACTTAACTCGGGGTGACCACTATGCCCTGCTAACGGAGCAATCGACTTAAGTCGGCAATGACTTAAGCCGGTGCAACATGCTCACGCTTACTTAATTTGGGGTGACCACTATGCCCTACTAACGGAGCAATCGACTTAAGTCGGCAATGACTTAAGCCGGTGCAACATGCTCACACTTACTTAACTCGGGGTGACCACTATGCCCTGCTAACGGAGCAATCGACTTAAGTCGGCAATGACTTAAGCCGGTGCAACATGCTCACGCTTACTTAACTCGGGGTGACCACTATGCCCTACTCACGGAGCAATCGACTTAAGTCGGCAACGACTTAAGCCGGTGCAACATACTCGCGCCTACGTAATTCAGGGAATGACTTCTATGTCCCGCACACAAATCTCATAATCATCGTGTGTCATTTCATCACTGCAAATTTACGAACTAATGAATTCCGATACAATAAGAGAGTAATTATAACATTCGAATGCTGAACTGATGTCCTCTAACAGATACTTGATTATGCTGAACTGATGAAGAAGGGCGACTCGAGGAATCGGGGGCAGCATTCACGTCAGCCCTTATGTCCACAGGGACAACCACGCCGGGTCTCCTCATCAAGATTCGTCCTGCCCGAATAGCCTTGTCCATGGCTTTGTCGCGCTGGGTTTTGAGAGTAATAGCAGTTTCTTCGGCAACTTTGGCAGCCAGCCGAGCAGCCTCTAACTCCTGGGCAATGGATTTCTTGGAAGCTCGGAGTTCTTTGATGGTGGCATCCTTTGCTGATATCAACTGCTTGAGGCGAGTCATTTCATCTGTGGATTCCTGCAGCCTGCAACGTTGATTGTCCAACTCCTCCATCGTGAAGCGGTGACTTCTCTCCAAAATGGTCAGCGAGTTACTAGAATCACGATACAATCTGTCAAGATTGTCACGAGAAGCAGCAAGGATACGCTTTTCTTCCTGCACAAATCAACCCCTTCAGAAACTAAGCAAGTGATAGGAACATAACAAGGCAAGGCACAGTTTTGTAAGTTACCTTTTCAGAGTCGAGCCGAGCATGAAGAGAAGAACTCAGGGCGTTGGCGTCATCCAAGGCAGCGGAGACCTGATTTAGTTCAGTTTGGCTCTGAGAGTACTTCTCCTCGAAGTCAGCACACCGTTGAGCCATTTCAGCCTGATCCCGGGAATGTTTTTCCTCAAGAGTTGCAATCTGCAGAGTAATTCCTAGCAAGAGGTAATCAAACAAAACGAGGTCAGAAGGTAAAACATTCCACAACAAAGGCAAAGAGAAGAAAAAGGGCGCTAACCAGCATTTGTTGCCTCCAACTCGGATACACGACGTTGAAGCGACACTAGATTCCAACACGCAAGAGACGAAGCCACTTCTGGGATGGAAGCACCCTGCAATCTCAGCTGGCTGGCCATCCCATCCACCAAAGCCTGATGAGAAGAACAGATGAGTATAACGGCAACCGTTCATGCAATGTAAGGATCAAGCTAAAATACAGCACAATACCTGGAGGTTGGAGAAGAACGAAGGTATTCCCAAATCAGGAGAGATCAGTGGATAAGCAGACGTAAGGCCACCACCCGGAGTAGCTTGCAACGAGCCAGCGGAAATCAATTCAGCACCTTCAACAGAGCCCAACACTAGGTCAGCAGGGGCGCTGCCTTCTAAAGCGACTCCCTGATCCAAATTCTGGGCTACCACCATACAGCCAAAGTGTGGAGGAGATCCCGCGTGAACGTCCATGGAAGTACAGGAAGGAGACCCTGCTCGGGCACCCTCGGGGGCTGGGTCCTAATTGGCGCTGCCCACTTGAGCCGGATCATCCCCGGCAGCACCCTCGGGGGCTGGGCAGTTGCTTATACTCTTCACCCGAGCTAAGTCATTCCCGGCGACATCCTCGGGGGCTGGGCATGTGTTAGCACCATTCTTGAGGGCCAGGCTCTCTACAGTAACCACCTCTAAGGTTGATGGGCCCTCAACTACTTCCATAGGACCAGGACGATCCAAATCAGTCTCCCGACCCTCGAGATCGCGCTCTAAGGTCGACGAGGCACGGGATGACCTCAACCCAGCATCAGGCACGGCAGCACAAGCCTCTGTTGCATCATCATCCACTGGCTCTGATAACAAGTCTTCTGGGACCATATCCTCAAGAGTTTGATCAAAATTAGCCAGGGACAGTTCTTGCAGACTAATGAGGGCAGATAAAGCACGAGAAGGAACTCCACTACTTTCACCACCGGCGATGAACTGCCGACTGTTCTTCCGAGTCAAAGGAACTTCATTCTCCTCCTCCTCATCTTCCACAGTGACAACACAAGCAGCACCCCCATTGGGATCAGCAACAGATAAGGCACCTACATTGGGATCAGTAGCAGTTTGGGTACACCCATTGGGGTCAGCGTCAGTAGGTCCAGTCGTAGGCACTTCTTCAGCGGCAGGAACTGAGGTACCAGCGTCTTCATCAAAACTGGATACTCGCCGGAGGCGTCTTCTCTTCTTCTTTTGCTCATCAGCAGAAGGCTCAGGCTGATTGGTTCGGCTAGGGCGCCTCGGGCGAGTGCTGACAGGTTTCTGAACATCCAAAGTTGTATCAACCTCTGGAAGGGGCACCACTGCCAAAGTACCAGTAGGAGCAGCGTCAGAAGAATCCTCAGTTAGCAGATCAAGCATGGCATTTATATCTGCATCACTGGGGTTCAGGGGCACCTCAAAATGGACTTGCCGTTCGTCATCAGGAATCTCCCCAAACGAAGCAACCAAAGCACTGACTTCTTCTGCAGAGGGTCGCACTCTAAGGCCCAAACTGCCATCAGTAACAGGTGGATTTGACACAAAGAGGGTGAATGCTTTGGAAGGAGGCAGGTTCCAGGCCGAGTATGCCACTGGAGCACCAACATTTGACACCTTGCCCCTGAGGATCATTTCAAGTCGGCTCACCAAGTCTGCAGGAGGAATTCTCCTATTGGTAACCCGAGTTGAGTCGGCTAGCCCTCGATACAGATAAGCTGGGTAGGCCCTGTCTTTCAGTGGCTGAATGTTCTTGAAAACAAAGTCAGTGACCACAGCTTCAGCAGTTAGACCCCTCTCTTTCAGCAGTCCAACTTCAGCTAGCAACTCGCCTGCCTCAGCTACTTCCTGATCCGTGGGAGACTCGGTCCAGCTCGGAGCGCGAACGTCTGGTTGTCTTCCCGACCGGGAGGGGAGAGAATTTCCATAATTGTCAACTATGAACCACTCTAGACGCCACCCCTTGATACTGTCCTTAAGGGGAATTTCAAGGTACTCAGTCTTCCGCCCGCGGCGCATCTCCAAACTGGCACCTCCGACCAACTGATGCTGTCCTCCGGCCATCCCAGGGCGACAATGATACAGGTATTTCCATAAGCCGAAATGCGGCAGCACGCCAAGGAAGGCTTCGCACAAGTGAACGAAGATGGAGATTTGCAGAATTGAGTTGGGGTTCAGATGGGTTAGGTTAATGTGGTAGAAATCAAGAAGGCCTCGGAAAAAGGGAGAGATGGGAAGGCCAAGGCCGCGGAGAAGAAAAGGGGCGTAAACTACAGACTCATGGGTATCCTCTGTCGGAACAGTGGTCCCGTGGCAAATCCACCAGGAACAGAGTTCCCGCGGAGGAAGAACCCCGATGGATACGAGGTGAAGAAGTTCAGCTTCAGAGATTATGGACATATGGTTACCTGCGAAAGGCAACTGGCTGTTGGGGTCGATTGGAGGAATCACCGCAGCAGACGAGCTCGCGGTCTTCCTCTTGGGCGCCATCTCGATTTCACCAGCGAGCAGAGTGGAGGCGAGTGGCAGAGAGGATTTGGAAGCGGGAAGGCAAGAACTAGGGCACGGAAAGCGAAGGCGGCTAAAAGCGCAGCTCTTATGGGATATTCTCGAGCCAGATACCATTTCAAAAAGTGCCCAGTCATCACCCGGCGGTTATTTCCAAAACCCCGGCGTGCCACGTCATCACCCGGTAGTTATTTCCAAAACACCGGTGCGCCACATCATCACTCGGCTATTATCCTCAAAGTGGCTCACGTAACCTGCTATCACTCGGCGTTACCTCTACAACGCCGACGTCGTCTTTAAATCACTCGGCATTACCTCTAAAATGCTGACGTCGCCCTCAAGTTGCTCGGCAGTTGACTCTAAAACTCCGACATCGTGTTAAGTCGCTCGGTGTTACCTCTAAAACGCTAATGTTGCCCTCCAGTCGCTCGGCGTTACCTCTAAAACGCCAACGGCGCCCTCCAGTCACTCGGTGTTACCTCTAAAACGCTGATATCATGCTCAGTTGCTCGGCGTTACCTCTAAAACGCCGACGTCGCTCTCAGGTCACTCGGCAGTTATCTCTAAAACTCCGACATCGTGTTTAGTCGCTCGGCAGTTACCTCTAAGGCGCCGACATCGTCTTCAAGTTACTCGGCAGTTATCTCTAAAACTCTGACTTCATCTACAAGTCGCTCGGCGGCTACTTCTAAAAGCATCAGTATGATGCCCGAGTTATTCACCTACTGTCTCAAAGGAATCAACTTCACGAAAAAGCCGGGAAGAGGAATGATTCAAGAACTTCGAGTTATGAACGTCAAAGAGTAATCATTACAGAGAAACCAACATCAGTTCATTCATTAAAGGGAAGATAACATACTTACAAATCAACTCTTTGCGAGTTGATACTTCCCTACTCTTACTACATTACATTACTACTATCACTACACTACGCTATACTACTCTACATTACTACTACATTATTCTAACTATACTACACTATACTAATATCTAAGAAGACCAGTGGCGCCTAGCCACTGGCCCTGCCCCTGCTGCCGCCACCGCCGCCCTTGGTGCTGCCCTTGCTGCTGCCGCCCTTAGTGCTGCCCCTGCTGCTGCCGCCGTCACCGTCCCTGCCGCTGTCGCCGCTGCCCCTGCCGCTGCCGTCGCCGTCGCCACCGTCGTCGCCGTCGTCGTCGTCGTCGTCCTCGTCCTCGCCGCCGCCGTCCGAGTCCTCCTCATCCGAGGAGTACTCCGACTCATCTGAGCCCTCGAGCCCGGAGCGCTCGACGACCCGGATGTATGTCCAGACTTCCGCGGCTATCCCCTGGGAGTCATCCGAGTCATCGGACGACGCCGGGGGAGAGACGGGAGCCGGAGATCCCTCGGACTCGAAGGAGAACTCCTCCTCCGAGTATTCCGAGTCACCGAAATCCTCCGATGGAGGAGTCGGTTCGCGCTTGCGCTTGTTACTCTTGCCCATTGCAGAAGCAGACATGGAGAGAAGAGAAGGGAGCAGTAAAGAGCAGCGAGGAGATGTGAAAAAACCAGAGAGGCAACGACGTTATTTATAGAGGGAGATGGCAACCGCTCACCTTCAACCGCGGTCACTGAACAGTCACAAAGCATTCAATAAGCACTTCCACCTGTCTGAAGACACGTCAGGTGGGTGACGCCGTTTCATGCAACTCTACACCCATTGGGACTCCAGTCAACAGCGCGGAGGATATGATTACACTCGCCGTCCCATCACATTACTACTCAGAAGCAGCCGGCTAAAACACTCAGCGTACCAAACCGTTCCTTGCCCACACCCATTGGGGGGGACGCCCAGGAATTATCAGTATATTTTTCAAAACGGTCACATCTGTACAGGGCACGCAGTGAATACCTCAAGACAAAAATGAGATATCAGTAAGGATCAGAGGAAAGCCAAATATAGCCAGCAAAGTACAAGATATGGCCGACAGAAGCGACATGAAGACTAGATAGAGAACGTCCATCAAACGTCCAATCAGTCGCAGAAGCAAATAAATGGCACTACCTAACAAGATATGGATGGATTGCAAACTCGGCTGCTAAAGACAAAATATACGCTGACCTCTGCAGCAAAATATTGATGACATAATGCTGACCTCTAAAGCATAATGCAAATAGCTTCATGCTGATTTCTACAAGCGAAAGGGATAATTTTCAGCAAAGAGGCACGAAAGGAAGACCTTCGAATGGATTATCCTTAAAAATCCATTTGAAGGTCGGGGGCTACACCCATTGGGTGCACCTTCGGTGCACCCCATGGATTATCATTCCAAGCTGAGATAGTGCCGACTTCTAGGGTGTGGGGCAAGATTAAAAGGCCAGCCCTCAACTAAAATGCAGGAGCACAAATGGAGATAATTTCTGGGAAAGACCTTCGAGTGGATTATTTTCTAAAAAATCTACTCGAAGCTCGGGGGCTACACCCATTGGGTGCACCTTCGGTGCACCCAATGAAGTTCAGAATCCTACAAATTGGAATGCCGACCTCTAAGGCACAAGCACGAAACTAGGCTTTGGGTCAACGAGTGATCGGAGCAGGATAGGTCAACAGGAAGCCATCTTTTTTCAAATCACCTGCAAGCTGGACCTGGGATCTTCGGGTTGATTACCTCTAAATTAACCCAAAGATCGGGGGCTTGTGGGGGATAGATATCCCCCGGGTCCACTAAAAGAGTAAAAGACCTCACGAAAGGCCCAAGGGCCCAATAAATCGTAAGGTCATTCTTTCGTGGGCCTGGGGAGAAACAGCCAGCGAAGCAGAACGACATGAGGCCGGATTGGTGCAAACCCGGACGGCCCACAGCGCCGAGCGAGTGATCGTAACAGAGATCCGACTTTCCCGCGCTGGAGCCTCCATGCAACGAAGCCGTGCGAGGATAAGTCGGCGAGGGTTACGTAGGGATAATCTTAAGAGGTTCACTATCTTTTAGCTACTTGTTGTTATCTTATCTACATGTACTGCCCCACGGTCGAGTATATAAGGCCTAGGGGGCACCCCTTCAGAGGGATCGACTTATCTTACTTAGCCACCCACATTGACTCTCTGTGTCCTCAATCCAGAGAGTCCTCTTGTAACCACGCTCACCAAGCATACTCACCAGGACGTAGGGTGTTACGCATCTCTAAGCGGCCCGAACCTGTAAATCTTGTCCACTGTCCCCCGTGTGATCGGCACGAACCATTTTGCTACAGTCGTCGACACCGTCCTACTCCTAAAAACACCTTGAGGGGCAACCCCGGGTGTGCGGTCGGACCCAAAACACCGACATCGGGTACCTCGTTGTCGGGTCTGGCTAACTTTGGAGGCTCATCCCCTTCAGCCGGGTTGGCGTTCTCTTGATTCTGAGACGATTGGACTCAGGACGGACGACACCGTTGAGGCAGCAGCCATGAAGACCCTGACGACTTTCTGTGGCTACCATCCCCCGGAGATGGTGATGCACCCCTTGGGACTCTTTCCTGCTGAGAAGAAGGATGATCCCATGTGGTGTAACCGCGTGAGCCATGTAAAGGATGTGTGGGCGATGTATCCTGACTTGGTTGGGAGGGTCACTGTTCAGTGCATGAGTGCGTTGTACCGCCTCCAGGCCCTTCAGAGCGATGCTATGACACTTCTTGCTAACACCGCTCAGACTGCCAAGCTCACTCTCGATAGTCGGGAAGATTTTGTGGTCGACCTATCCACGGAGTTGGTGGAGAAGGATCTGCAGGTGGAGAGGCTGAGCCAGCGCATTGCCACCCTGGAGCAGCAGGTGGAGATCCGAGACAACACTATTGATGTCTTGGAGAACCAGCTTCACGATGTGCAGAGAGAACTCGAAGAAGCAAATGACCACTTGGACATGCACCACTTGGAGATGGAGGCCAATGAGGCAGGAAGCGAGGGAGAAGAGGCTCCCGAGGAGCTAGGACCAGCCCCTGGTGTTAATGGGACTACCTCCGCGATGCCTCCTTCACCCGTATCCAGTGTCGCTTCCACCGCTCAGGGTTAAGCAGTCGCTTCGACACTTTTAGGCGGATAGAAACCTATGCGAGCTTAGTAATATCACATTTTGGGACTAGGCTTATGGGTACTTTCCCCTGATTGATGTAACCCTATAAACTTTTGAAATCTGTGGGATCTTTTGTCACCATGTTATCTTCATTCCGAACCTAATATTATGATTATGGCATTTTTCCTTCCATATGAGATGATATCTTGTCGTTCGAAACTGTGAGTTGGGATAACAATGGCTACAATCTCTGTTTTTAGATGGCAGCTAGGCAGCGTCGCGGGCAGAATGAGCCGGTTCCCCCGCCACCTCCTCCAGCTCCCACAGTGCAGGAGCTGATGGCCCAGCAGAATGAGATTCTGCGACAGCTCTTGCAGCGCCAGCCCCACCCTCAGCAGCATGGTGGAGGCCAGCATCAGCGACCTCCGGCTATGGCAACATACCAGGAGTTTATGAGCACGCAGCCGCCCTTGTTCACCAAGGCAAAGGATTCGTTGGACGCCGACGTATGGCTTCGCGTCGTCGAGTCCAAGTTTCCCCTTCTCACGGGAGACTGCCCTGATGAAGCCAAGGCTCGCTTCGCCGCACAGCAGCTTCGCGGCCCTGCTCGGACTTGGTGGGACCACTTCCGTGCTATGCTCCCCGCTGATCGTGAAGTATCTTGGGAGGAATTCAAGACTGCCTTCAGAGGACACCACATCCCAGCTGGCATTCTTGATCGGAAGTTGAATGAATTTCTGGCCCTTAATCAAGGAACCCGCACGGTACTGCAGTATGCGCAAGCCTTCAACGACTTATGCCATTATGCGGGGTATCATGCTGATTCTGATGAAAAGAAGAGGGATCGCTTCCGCAGAGGTCTCAATACCAAGCTGCGGGAACGACTCAACACTGTCTGGGCTGATAGCTTCAATGAGTTGGTCAACATGGCCATCTCCCAGGAGGATTGCATTGTTGCTCACCGGGCAGAGAAGAAGAGAAAGGCACCAATGGCAGCACCATCCGCTCAGGCTCAGAGGTTCCAGATTGTTTCTCACAATCAGAGCAGGGGTTTTCAGCAGCAGGCAGGCAGATGGGTGATCAGGCCACCTCAGCAGCAGCAGCAGCCGGCACCCAACCGCTTTCCAGCTCCCGCCCCAAGGAACAATCAGCCTTCGCAGCAGCAGCAGTTCCGCCAGGGCAATGGGAACAAGTGTTTCACTTGTGGCAATGTGGGCCACTATGCCAAGAATTGTCCCAGGAACCAGCAGAGGCAGATGCCAGCACCGAATCAAGACAAGGGAAGAAAGCAGAAGGTGCAAGTCAGGCAAGGGAAGCTCAACTTCACTACTCTGGAGGAAGTACCTGAAGGAGCTCCTATCATGACCGGTACCTTTTCAGTTTATAATCAACCTGCTTTAATTCTGTTTGATTCTGGTGCATCTCATAGTTTCATTAGCCAAAAGTTCAGTGCTAAATGTAAACTGCCATTCTCTCACTCAAAAGGGTCATTCATGATAGTCACACGTGGGGGTAAAATTTCAACTAATCAATTAAACCAAAGTGTGCCTATTCAACTGGGAAGCCACATTGTCAAAACCACTCTTCTAGTGTTGGGATTGGAAAATGTGGACATTATTCTAGGAGCAAATTGGATGACCTTGCACCAAGTTGTGCTTGATGTAGCCAGTCGTACCGTGGAAGTTAATTCTCCATTCTGCGGGAATTTCACTTTAATTCTGCCTAGTCAGGGTTCTTCTCAGTCATGTGCTTTCTCTATGACGGAGTTACCCCTGAAGAAAATCCCAGTGGTCTGTGAGTATGCAGATGTCTTCCCTGATGAATTGCCAGGAATGCCACCAGACCGGGATATTGAATTCGCCATCGAGTTGCAACCGGGAACGGCCCCAATTTCCAAGAGGCCCTACCGAATGCCACCCGCTGAGTTGGCAGAGTTGAAGAAGCAATTGCAAGAGTTGCTGGATAAGGGTTTCATTCGCCCAAGCACTTCGCCTTGGGGATGTCCAGCACTATTTGTGAAGAAGAAGGATGAAAGCTTGAGGCTGTGTATAGATTACCGCCCTCTTAATGCGGTAACTATCAAGAACAAGTATCCTTTGCCTCGTATTGATGTTCTCTTTGACCAGTTGGTCGGGGCCAAGGTATTTTCCAAGATAGACCTTCGCTCTGGCTACCATCAGATCAAAATACGAGCAAGTGATATTCCGAAGACGGCATTCTCAACCAGATATGGGCTATATGAATTTTTGGTGATGTCATTCGGGCTGACAAATGCACCAGCATATTTCATGTATCTGATGAATTCTGTTTTTATGCCGGAATTGGACAAGTTCGTGGTGGTTTTCATCGATGACATTCTGGTGTACTCAAAGAACGAAGAAGAACATGCCGGGCATTTGCATGTAGTGCTTCGACGTCTGCGAGAGCACCACCTTTATGCCAAGTTATCCAAGTGTGATTTTTAACTAAAAGAAATCAAATTCTTGGGTCACACTATCTCTCAGGCTGGAATAGCTATGGATCCTGATAAAGTGCAAGAGGTGATGAACTGGAAGCCACCAACGACTGTTCGCCAGATTCAGAGTTTTCTGAGATTAGCTGGTTATTACCGAAGATTTATTCCGGACTTCTCTCGAATTGCGAAGCCTATCACTGAGTTGCTGAAGAAAGAAGTCAAGTTTGTGTGGAGTCAGAAGTGTGAAGATGCCTTCCATGCATTAAGGCGGCATCTGACCACAGCACCAGTATTGGCGCAACCCGACAGCAGCAAGCCTTTTGATGTATACTGCGATGCCTCTGGCACCAGGCTAGGTTGTGTCTTGATGCAAGACAACCGAGTCATTGCTTATGCCTCAAGAGCACTCAGGCCTCATGAGCAAAACTATCCCACTCATGACCTCGAGTTAGCAGCAGTGGTTCATGCATTGAAGATGTGGAGGCACTATCTAATGGGAACCCACTGCAACATCTTCACTGATCATAAGAGCCTTAAGTACATTTTTACTCAGGCTGATCTCAACATGAGGCAGAGAAGATGGCTAGAGCTGATCAAGGATTATGACCTGGAGGTACATTATCACCCAGGAAAAGCTAATGTGGTAGCAGATGCCTTGAGTCGGAAGTTGCAATGTAATTGTATTCTGATGGATTCTCGCATTAACACCTTGTGTGATGAGTTGAGCAAGATGCAAATTGAAGTGATTCCTTTTGGTTCCTTGTCTCACATTTCTGTTGAGCCATCTTTGCAAGACCAGATTATCATGGCCCAGCTCAGTGACAAGGGAGTGCAGATTATCAAGAAGAATCTCCATCAAAAGGTTGAGAAGTATAATTGTTTCCGCCAGGATGAGAAGGGTGTGCTATGGTTCAAAAGCAGATTGGTGATTCCTAAGGACCAGGACCTCAAGAGGAAAATTTTGGATGAGGCTCATCTCTCCAAATTCTCCATGCATCCGGGAAGCACCAAGATGTACCATGATCTGAAGCCCTTGTACTGGTGGACCAGGATGAAGAGGGAGATAGCCCAGTATGTATCAGAATGTGACACCTGTCAGAGGATAAAGGCAAGCCACTTGAAGTCATCTGGAGCCTTGCAACCACTGTCCGTACCTTCGTGGAAGTGGGACGACATCAGCATGGATTTCATTGTGGGTCTGCCCAACACCTCTCGTCATCATGATTCAATTTGGGTTATTGTGGACCGATTGACGAAAGTGGCACATTTTCTTCCTGTGCACACCACTGATAAGGCTCAAAAATATGCAGAATTGTATATTGACCGGATCGTGTGTTTGCACGGATTACCTCGGACCATTGTTTCTGACCGAGGAGCCCAATTTGTTGCCAGATTTTGGGAACAATTGCAAGAGTCTTTGGGAACCAAGCTAATCAGGAGTTCAGCTTACCACCCACAGACTGATGGTCAGACGGAAAGGGTAAACCAAATTCTGGAAGATATGCTGAGAGCTTGTGCGATCGATTGTGGCAAGAACTAGGATAAGCACCTCTCCTTGGCAGAGTTTGCTTATAACAATAGTTATCAATCCAGCCTAAAGATGGCACCTTTTGAAGCTCTCTATGGAAGAAGGTGCAGGACACCACTCAATTGGTCTCAACCTGGTGAGAGAGAAGTTTTTGGACCTGACTTAGTGACTGAAGCCGAAAGGAAGGTCAAGCTAATCAGGTTGAATCTAGAAGCTGCTCAGGCCAGGCAGAAGAGCTACCATGATAAAAGAAGGAAACCTCTCCAGTTCGAGGTGGGAAGTTTTGTATACCTCAAGGTATCACCCACCAAGGGAGTGCAGAGGTTTGGGATCAAAGGCAAGCTTGCCCCTCGTTACATTGGACCTTATGAGATCATCGAAGCATGTGGACCCGTGGCATACAAGCTGAAGTTACCTTCAAAGATGTCTGCCATTCATAGTGTATTCCATGTATCTCAGCTGAAGAAGTGTGATCGATTGCCGACCGAGATCATAGCAGAGCCAGAATTGGAGATAGAGCCAGATCTATCGTACCAAGAGTACCCCTCCAAGATTCTGGATTGCAAAGAAAGATCAACTCGGGCTAAATCGATCAAGATGTACAAGGTCCAGTGGAGTAATCACTCAGAGGAGGAAGCTACTTGGGAAACCGAGGAATTCTTGAGATCCAACTTCCCAGATTGCCTACCTAAGGAAGCTGGTACGTAATCACCCCAACCCCTCCTCCTGCCTTTCGAATCTAATTTCCAAAAATATGATCTTAATTCAGAATGAAGTAACTGTGAAGTAAAACTTAAAAGGACTTCCTTCTGAAGTTGCAAAGAGAATGACATTCGAAGAGCAGTTTTACCCTAATAATAGCAACACTCACCCAATTCCTATAAGTCTCACCCTTTGCTTCACCCTGGGAGGACTCTGGCCCGAATCTCGGGACGAGATTCCTTTAAGGGGGGAAGGCTGTGACACCCCAGTGTCACCTAGGGTTTCTCTCAAATACCAACCCAAGAACCATTATTTCATGTAAATCAAAGTAAGCATGAGCATCAAATTAATATAAGTAAGAAAGAAATATACTTAAAAGTATCATGATCAAAACAATTGAGTCTTTTAAAAAGGTAAGAATGTGCAACCCTAATAAAAACCCTAAGTGAGCCCCATGAGCAAAATTCAAGAAACTAAGAAAAAGGGGTATGAAAAGTTTAAAATTTTGACTTGAGCCAATTATAAAAATTTAAGTATGTTTATTAAGCAACAAGAAATGTTGATAAAGCTTAGCCAAAATAACTCAAATAAATCTCCAAATCAGCCCTTAAACTATGAACCCTTGGAGAAATTCAGATTTCTGAATTTCTGAATTTCAGACCTCTTCCCAAAGATCATCTGCGTTCTCTGTTTTTCGAAACTCAAAGCCAGGAGATCCAAATATCAAAGTTGTGCCAAATTCCCTTGAACACATCCTGGAAAAGTTTGAACTCAAACCAAATTCATTTGACACGGTTTTGGCGCAGTTTGACCTCGGGACCAGGCATTCTGACACTGGCACCTTGGTGACGCTACAACTCCCTGTCCCTAGCCTAAAACCGTGCGACGTCCATACACAAAAGACAAAGCTTGGTCAGGTGAACAAATCCTTCACAGCGATCTTGCACAAATTCGCGAAGATTTGCTCCCAATCGGCGCTTGAACAGGGGCAGAGGCAACGGGAACACATGTTCGACCGTGGCTGACACCCCTGGTTCACGCCCATTCGCGCACCGTGCCTCCCAGTGCACGCCCGCGCGCGCTCACCTGTCCACGACCGCCCGTGCACCGCGTCGTGCCTATAAAGCCTTCCCAGGCGCGCCCCACTTCGCCCCGCACTCACCCTCACCGGCCAACCACTTTCCCTTAGCTCCGGCGAGCTGAATTCCGCCCGCCATTGCCGCTAGAGCTTCGGCCACCGTGGCCAGCCCACTCCAGCCATCCTCTGGGCAAGCCAGTGCTTCGGCTAGCTCCGCTAGTAGCCCGTGAAGCTTGCCAAGCCCTCAGACCCGGCCGGACTTCACCGGAGGCCCGAGATCGACCTCACCGGACTTCAGTCTTCCGCCGTCGCGCGTGGACCGACCTATCCAGTGAGTCTCCGACCGATTCCTTGCACTCATATCTTCTCTGGCACCCCGTGAACCTCTCTGACCCATCCAATTGCTCTATCTCGCCGTGACCAGGCCGGACTCCTCGCCGCCGACGAGCATCCCCGCCTGCGCGCGTGGACCGACCGACTCCGGCCATCTCCGACGGCGACCCGCACACCGTTGTGATCCCCGAGACCTCCCCTACGTCCTCGACCACTTCACCGGAGCAACCTCGCCGCTGGTAAGCCCCTCCGCCCTTTCTTCCGCCGCGGTTACTGTTTAAGGTAGAAGAAGGACCTCGGGTTAGGATTTGTAGAACCCGAGGGGTTTTCTGTAACGTCAGTGACTCATGTGAATAGTAGCCTAAGGACTGATCCGCGAAGAAAACTTAGAAAACCCGCCAGGGACCCCAGTGCAAAGTGGATTTCCATTTAATCAATTCTGTTAATCTTTTTAATGACCAGAGAACTTAGAAAATCCATAACTTGATGATTTCTTGATAAAAAGTTGTCAAACTAATTTTGCTAGCTCCTGAATATTATGAGCTATCATTTAAAAATGATAAACCCTATGCTTTCTGTTCTAAATTTTAGAGTTTAAAATTAAAAACATAAACCCACTAAACCTTGTTTAATTAAGGAAAATTAGTTTTTCTTCTGTGCTGAACTTAAGAAAATTTGTAGATGTTCAAACCTCATTTAGACACTGTTTAAAAATAGTAGGAACCCCAGCATTAGAAATTATGATGTAGTTATTCATTTAAGGCTATTTTGTCCAAAACTTAGAGAAAATCATAAAGGCATTAGAAATTATTGAACAGTGATTAAGATTATTTTTCCTAGTTCACTTATGTAACAGAGAACCTAGGAAAAATACAGAGACCATTAATTTGGACCAGTTTTAAATTAAAATGTTTTATTTAGCCTTATTTGGACTGAAAATCAATTATTAGAGTGGCAAAACTATAACCAATGTAAATGATAAAAATCCAGTGGACTTACAACCACCAGAGCCCCACTACAAAAATAAAGAGCACCTCAGCCCAACTCTTTAAGTAAGGAAAATAAATACAAAGTGATAATAAGGCATTTTCCCAATAAATCATGAACAACCTCTATTAATGTGATAATGGACAACCAAAAATTAGCTAAGTCCATAATGAGATAAACCACCAGAGAAAAATGCAAACCCATGAAAAAGAAGCAAACTCCTACCTATTGCTAGTGTTTTATGAGGAAGGCCACTTAATTCAAATAATACATACCACCCCTTCCCTTAAGCAAAAAGATGCCAAATTTCAGAATGATTGCTCTTGCACAAAATAATAACCAAGAAAAATCAAGAACTCTGTTGTTTGATGTGTTTCAAATATAGTGTTAGTAGAAAGCACCCAATTGGCTAGAAACTTGAGAAAACCATAGAAAAATAATTAAAAGGTATTAATGACTAGAAATTTGTATCGAGTCATATTATAACACCTAAAAGCCAGCAAAAATGAGTTTTAGAGAATTACCCACTGTTAAATAATAGTTGTAGTTCAAAGCACCCCTTCTGCCCTAAAATTTGGTAATTTTGTCCAGAGAAAACTACTCACTTTCTGATCCCCAAATTTTGAGACAGAGAAACATACACCAGTACCCAGCCACCGTAAGTTTTGCAGAATTTTTAGAATTTTATAAAAGCAACTTGTAGTTCAAACCTACTCCAAAATATTAAAGAGAATAAAAGAAAAGGAAAGAAGAAATAAACCCCACCCCAATAAGTCTAACTTGAAAGCTTATCAATTCTCCCTAAGACTTAAAAGGAATTCAGTGGAACCCCAAAAATTTAATCTACTACTTACCTTAGCTAAGTTTAAACCAAATTACCAAGTATACCACCCAAGGGACTTATATAAGCAAAGTTAACCTTGTTTAGCTCAAGAAAGATCATACACCTTAAAGTTGTGATTTCTAAAAGCACATATCATATCATGCATATATCTTACTCATTGCATTTATTAGATTGTAATCTTGCCGACGGAGAGTACGTGCTCATCCCCGAGCAAGGACCTGTCCAAGAGGAGGACCAGGAGCAGGCTTCAGAGGCTGCTATTGAGGATCTCCCCGCAGCCCCAGCAATTGAAGGCAAGCCTCGGTTTTATGCATAACCGTATTATTATATGCTACTTTACTACATTTAATGCTTGTAGGATTGAAATGTGCACTTAAGTGTAGGAGTTGCTTGAAACCTCTAGTTGCATGAACTTAGGATTCCTTTTTGAGATGAATACTAGTATGCTAGGTCGAGTAGCTGCTTGCTAATCAGGATCTCGGTAGAAGTCGAGTGATTTTTCTAGCACTCGCGCGAGGTCAGGAATAGATTGTATTCATCTTGATAATGGGATATATGTTAGTCTATGGATTTGGATCCAGGGAGGATGCCTTGTCCATGAGACGGGAAAATGAATTACGGATTAATGTGTGGATACCTGAGTCAAGCTTTTGAACGTACTAAGCACATGCCGAGAAAAATGGTAACCGGTAAACCTAGTACCTGATTGAAGCCGGGCGCGGACTTTATCCCTCATGCGACCTGAGACTGGGTCTCCCATGCTAGCTATGGTGGGTACAAGTGCGGTCACTGCACGGCGGCAGCCGGGGTCAGTGGAGCATTGTATGCCAAGGCGGTGAGGCCTGGACGCGAACGGGGAATCGATGGGGACTGTTGTCATGTGTGGGGTCAGAGTACCCTGACATGCCGTGTGTTTAGGTTTACCTTGCAAGGTTAAAACTCGATTCGAATCGTCTGCTTCTCGCAGCTAATGAGACTGCTTGATTCCTTGTACTGCATCGAGTAAGAAGTGAAATGTGGTTACATGAGATAACTTGTTGATTGAACAAATTGATTGTTACCATGTATGCTTAGAAGGAGCAAATCTAGCTAAGTTAATGATGATAGAATTGGAAAAGCTAAAATTTGCTTTTAGAAACAGCTAGTGCTTTTGGCAAACCAAACCCCTCAGCCAAATAGCTGCATAGTCTAGAGGTAGAGGAGTAGACTCCTCACACCGGTTAAGTCTAGCTGAGTATTAGTATACTCAGCCTTGCTTGTGGCACAATTTTTGCAGGTACCATTCCGGAAATGGTTGATGGTGTGACTTGGCCTACCACCCTGCCACCGGGTTGGACGGTCGAGTGGGATGTTGCTCCGGCAGGAGAGGAGTAGTGGGCTAGGCCTTGCCCATTTCCTCATTACCGACGACATCGATTATCCGCTGCACTTTATTTTGTGAACTTTATTGCTACTCAAAACTCCGATTTATGTAATAACACAGTACTTAATTTGAAGTTTCCTGTTTTATTGTATTTCTTCTGTGACTCACCTTCGAGTGAGATTGTGGAATTTGATCCTGGTTAAGTGGCTCTATCAGACTAGATCTGAGGGACTGACGGGTTACTCCGATTTAAGTGTGTTACGGCCCCTGAGGCGTGACTTAGGCACTTAAGCTGGAATAATTCGGGCGGTTCTGCCACAATGCATATCTTATAGAAGTTTAAATTGGTTTAATTCCAAGCAACCTTTGCACTTACCTTATGCAAACTAGTTCATTTCTGCACTTATATATTTGCTTTGGTTTGTATTGGCATCAATCACCAAAAAGGGGGAGATTGAAAGGGAAATAGGATCAAACCTTTTTCCTAAATGATTTTGGTGGTTGAATTGCCCAACACAAATAATTGGACTAACTAGTTTGCTCTAGAATATAAGTTCTACAGGTGCCAAAGGTTCAACACAAACCAATAAAAAGATCCGAGTTAGGGTTCAAAAGAAAGGAGCTAAAAGGAAACCGAAGTGTTCCCTGGTTTGGCACACCGGACAGTGTCCAGTGCACTAGGGGCCGAACACTCCAAACCCCTCAGCTTCGGGTTTCTCAGGCGCAGCTCCGCTATAATTCACCGGACTGTCCGGTGTACCACTGGACTGTCCGGTGCACCAGCGGAGCAACGGCTATCTGTGCGCAACGGTCGACTCTGACGGATGAACAGTGCAGCACAGTAATGCGGCAGAAGTCAGAGCAGAAGGTCAGAGGGGCACCAGACTGTCCGGTGTGGCACCGGACTGTCCGGTGCCGCATGAGGACAAAGCCTTCAACGATCGACCAGCTCCAGGCCCTAACGATAGGGTGACGTGGCGGCACACCGGACACTGTCCGGTGGCGCACCGAACTGTCCGGTGTGCCCATCGCTAGCAGCCTTCTCCAACGGTTACAATTTGGTTGGTGGCTATAAATACCACCCCAACCGACCACTTCAAGGTGTGGGAGTCCGAGCAACATTCCAAGTCATATAGTTGACATATCCAAGCCCTCCCAACCACCTCTATTCATTGATCCATCCTATACACAAGATTTAGACCACTACAACCAACACAAGTGCCACAAAAGAGAGATTCTCGTGTGAGTTTAGCAATAGAGCCTTGTGAGAATCATTGAGAGAAAGTGCGTGCTACATCTTGTGATCATTCGAGCGTGGAGTTTTGACTCCCATTGAACTTCCTCCAAAGTTTTGGAGGCTTGTAAAGCTAGCAAGAGACACCTAAAAGTGTGGTGATCCTTGCGGGGTCTTAAGTGATCCTTGAGAAGAAGAAGAGCTCGCCGGTCTTGGTGATCGGTGGAGAGAGGGAAAGGGTTGAAAGAGACCCGTCCTTAGTGGACTCCTCAATGGGGACTAGGCCTTCGAGGGCCGAACCTCGGTAAAACAAATCACCCGTGTCTCTTGTGTTTATTGTTTGTGATTTGTTTGTTCTCTCCCTTTCAAAGTTCTCTTGCGCTACTCTTTGCGAACATTATTTTGTTGCTTCAAGTTAAATTCACATTTAGAGAAGCAACGCCTTGCAAGAAAGAACTTGTGTTTCTTCTCTTCTTATCTAAGCCCTCTTGCATTATTCTCCACCAACATTTCTAGTAGTATTGCTATTGATTAAATTCTGCACTCTTTGAAAACAATACTCGTTGCAAGCAAAGGACTTAGTTTTTATACTCCAATAATTGTGAATCTTGTTCTAACGACTAATCAAGGGATCTAGTTTGGATTTAGAATTATAATTTTCAGGTTTAGCCTATCCATCCCCCTCTAGGCCACTTTCAAGTTTCCCTCCATGTGGTTCGCATTGCTCTCTGGATCGTGTGGCACCTTTCAATTTGGGTTTGGGGGATGAATTCCCTAGACACGATTGCTCGGTGGGTGGCGCCGTCGCTGGAGTAGTTGTCCGTCACAGACGGTCGCCTGGAGGTAGCTGTTGTGTTATGAACCGTTGACACGCTGCGCGACGGCGGAGATTAGAAGCTACAGTACCCCTTTGCGTCTTGATGCTGGATCGTTGATCCATGGATTGACGGAGCAGATCAAGGCAAACCTCACACACCCGCTGCGTTAAATCTGAACCGTAGGTCGTAGATCCAGCGTTGGCGGTTGGATCTGGATACATAAACGTCTACACCGTTAGATCTTAATCCGAAGGTCCACACTACATTTCGCTCGATTGGCTCGGGATCTAATCTGGGCCACACACATTAGATCGGACGGCTGAGGCCAACTCATACCCCTTCGCGGGTACGTTTTACAAAAAGAGACCCCATAGAAATTAGATATAAACCCGCCGTCCCGAGCACTGTTGACTGGATCTGGGGATTCTTTCGAGAAAGCCCCTGAACTTCTCTGTAATTGGCGCACAGTGCTGAGAGTTAGTAAAATCAGAGAAATTGATTTATAAAATGAATTTCTTATATAAAAACAATTCCATAATCTGGTTAAATCCATAGAAAATTCATATTAAGTCCAAATGAGTCCATTCCAATTTCTATAATTTTGTAATATTATTGTTTATGACCTTGTGCCTCTGTTTTGACCTGAAAGGCACATTAAAATTTATATTCTATTTAATCTTGTACAAAACACATAAAATCTGTAGAAATTCGTAACTTAAAATCTATAACTCCGATTTGATCCATTCAAGTTGCGTTAGTCTCGTATAAATATTTACTATGCAATAACAACACTTCGTATACCACGTCTCATTCATTTATAATTAGGTCTTATTTAACCTATGTTGGTTAGTATTGTTAATCTACTTACCATTATAATCTACTAAAATATGATCTAAGGTCAATTTATAATTTGGATTAAAGTGTAGATAGTTATTTATAGAATAACCTATCATATGATTTATACTAACCAAATTATAATATAGTTTGACATTTCAATCACACAGATCTTTAATAAAATCATAACTCCTTAATTGTAACTCTGATCTTAGTAGTTCTCGATCCCACGATCTCGTAGCGACGCCTAGATTATTATTATGCAGTATGTTCTTATGTTTGGTGTGATGTTAATTTTATCTATACCATGTTTGTTTGTATTGCTACGACTATCAGTGAGGTCACGGGGATTTGAAGAATCACCCTGGTAACTTGAATCTCAAGTGCCAGGCAAGTTGTGCCCTTGATCCACTTTTGTTACCCAATAATATTCTTTATTATCATTGTTCAATGCATAGGTTTAATTTTGATGGGACCAAATAGGTCACCCTAGTCTGTTTATCATTTTACCCTTGTTTACCCCTGAATCACTTGGGTAGTTCTGCTATTGCTTTATATGGTTTTGGGTTAACATTTCATTATATCCATGTTCCAATTATTTTGTTATTTTATTTATGTTCATGTCAAGATCATTATTTTTAATTGGAACATGGAGCTTAACTTGAGAAACATGTGCCACCACAAGGGTGGAATGGGACGCCCTTGGCTGACTAATTAGGAAAGCTAGTGGAAGAGTACCTTACCAGAAAGGGGCAAGGGCAGTAGGTGAGTTGCATGCAAAGAGGTTCTCCGGTTGATTTTGCTACGATGGCGATCAGACGAGGGATTCTTGCAAGTGCTCTTCCCATAAATTGTAGCGGGTTTTCGGAAGCTAGTGGAACTTTATAAAGGCCTCGTAGTGGATCCCTAGCCATTCACCTTAGTAGTGTCTAAGGGTCTAGCTAACCCTGGCTACATGGGATACACGACTTGTGGGTACAGGGTACAACCTCTGCAGAGTGTAAAACTGGTATACTAGCCGAGCTCACGGTCATGAGCAACTCAGGACTCTCGCATGATTAATTTATGGTATTTAAATTCAATTTGTCATTTGCATTGCATGGGATTATTTATTAATTTTGTTCTATTACTTTTATTAAGGTTTGGTATTTACTTACATCTAGTAACTGCTAATAAAATTTTGACCAACTGATTAAAAGCAATGCTCAGCTTTAAACCCTATTGTTGATCAGCCTTACACTTCACATGAACTCCCACCTTTGGTGAGTTCATGCCCACTAGTTTCCCCACAACTTGTTGAGCTATGATCATGTGTGAGCTCACCCTTGCTATCTCACACCCCCCACGGGAGAAGAACAGGTGGTTCAAGTGGAGCCACACAACGAGGAGTTCGATTCGATCTAGGTGGCGTCTCCCAGTTGACTTTCTAGCGCCAAGGATGATCCTTAGTTTGTTTTATATTTATAATTTATTTTGTAAGTCTTCCGCTATGTAATAAATACTCTGATTATATTGTGACATTTATCTCTATACACTATGTTATTATATATGTTGTCTCCTTTGGCGCATGTATGAGATGCACCTGGCTTTGTCCCTTAAATCCAGGTGTGACAAGAAGTGTACGACAACGCCTGGAATATAGAATAGCTACGTCACTTTTACCCTTAGGCATACAAGCCTAGGCCTATTTGTGCTATGTTCTGCATATTTAATAAAGAATGGTTCCCAAGAGAGGCTCGGCCTTGCTTTCAAAACCGAGCTTCCCATGAAGGCTAGAAGGGGAACCCCTAATCTATGTTGCCTTTTTTCTCGCAGTTTTGAAAAACAAACACGTTTCGTCGCCTCACCCTAAGTTGTAATGTGAAAACCCCTGGGAACTGAGGACGTCCCAACTAAGGAAGAATAGTCGAGCCACTAGAACAACTACGCCTCAGGGATACGGTTTCCTCACTCACTACTCTCTTCCCAAAGGGAAACTCGTGTTCTAATGGGAACACCATCGTAGGACTAAGGAAACAGGCACAAAATAGCGGAAAACACACAACAAAAGGATATGAGTTTAAACACTTAGTATCTGCAAAAAGTCTTAGCATATATTACAAAAAAATGATAATTCCTCGCAGGGCTAGAGCCATCTTTCATGCCACTGGAGGAGGTCCCGCATGAGGCTCGGCGGGCGCAGGCGACGGGGGAAGAGGCATCGCCTCGTCGTCAAAGTAACGAGCCAGCGAAGTCCCCAGCCCCTCGACAACGTCCATCAACCTCTACCCTTCGGTAGCAGACAGCTCGGGCTCGTCAGGGAACACGAAGCCATCGCACACCCACTAGAGGTCGATCTCATAGTGGGAAGCGACCACTACCAGGGCCCGCTTCACCCCGAGGTGGATGGCCCCACGAAGCTCACCCCATATGAAGTCGCCCAGGGCTTGCATGCAAGGCTGCATGGCTCCACCCCGAGGCACACCCACCACATCGAGGTCTCTAAAGAGGCCCGCCACCGCCTCGGACACCTCCATCAGCTCGGCCCCCCGTTGCTTCAAAGTCCGAGACACGCCCTCCAAACTCTTCTCAAGACCAAGAAAGTGGACGAAGGGGTCAAGACAAAGCTAAGACAAAGAGCCAAACCCGAGAAGCAAAAACAAGACGACAGCAACACACCTTCTATCCAGGCGCTCAGAGCCTAACCTGAGGACTGTTCGTGTGACACCCCAGTGTCACCTAGGGTTTCTCTCAGTGCTAACCCCAGAAATCAACATTTCATGTGAGCCAAATTGAGCATGAAGCATCAAACTAACTTGAGAAGAAAAGATCTACTAAGTGTATATCTAAAGAATCATGTCCCAAACAAATAAGATTTTCAAAAAGGGGAACATGTTGAAACCCTAACACCAACCATAATCAAGCTATCTAAGTAGAAATAAAGAAAAGGGGTAAAAGACCATGAGAAATGTAAAATCATGGCTTAGGCCAATTATAAACATTGAAATATACTAAATAAGCTACAATAAATATTATGAAAGCTTGGCCAAAATAGTATAATAAAAACTCCAAACAAGCTTCTCAAGTGAGGGTTCGATAGGGATTTCTGAAATTCAGAATTCTGAATTTCAGCCCTTGAGCCAAAGACCGAGCGTGTTCACCTTGATCCCTAGCTCAAATCCTAATGACCCCATTAACAAAATTGTGCCTAACTAACCCCTCTACCTCATACAAGAAGATGGCATCGGGACGCGTGCTCTAGACACGTCAAACTCGGGATCTTCTCTCTATGCGCGGCAGTGAGACAAACCCGATTTCTCCCCTCTCTATCTCTTGATCCAGTCAACAAAACCTGCAAGCCTCCACACACAAATGGCAAAGGAATGTCAGGGGAAGAGATCTCTCAATAGGATCATGACCATAATCTCAAAGATTTGGAGCCAATCTGCGCTTGAACTCGACCTCTCTCTGCGCTGCCTCGTGCTCGACGTCGTGCCAGGCACCAGAGCGCGCACTGGCGTTCGCCCGCGCAAGCCCCGAGCACTTGTCAGAGCCCCGCCCTCAGTCGTGCCTGCCCGCGCCTATAAAGCCTTCCCGGGCGCGCCTTACCTCACCTCGTGCTCACCTTCGCCGGCCAGACACCCCTCCTTAGCTCCGGCGAGCTTTGTTCCGCCCGCCATTGCCACCCGAGCCTCGGCCACCGTGGCCAGCCCACTCTAGTCACTTCCAAGCCACGCCATCCGCTCGGTTAGCTTCGCCAAGAGCTTGTGAAGCTTCCCAAGCTCTCGGACTCAGCAGAACTTCACCGGAGAACCAAGATCGTCCTCGTCGGACTTCGGTCGCCCGCCTGCGCGCGTAGACCAAGCAATCCGGTGAGTCGTTCTTCAATTCCTCGCACGCACACCTTCCTTGATCCCTAGTGAAGCTCTCTGACCCGTTTGATTGGTCAATTGTGCCCTGGATAGGCCGGACTCCTCGCTGCCGATGAGCTCCCCCGCCTGCGCACGCGGACCGGCTGACTCCGACCATCCCCGACAGCGACCCACACATCGTCGTGACCCTCAGGACCTCCCCTACACCCTCGACCACCTCACCGGAGCAGTCTCGCCGCCGGTAAGCCCCTCCGCCCTTTCCTCCGCCGCGGGTACAGTTAAATTGGGGGAAGGACCTCGGGTTAAGTTTAGTGGAAACCTAGGGGTTTTCTGAACTGTCAGCGACACATTTGAATAGTAACCCAAGGACTAGTCTGTAAGGAATTTTGAAAACACCCGCCAGGGACCCCAATGCAAAGTCGTTTTCCATTTAATCATTTCTGTTTAATCTTTTTAATGAACAGAGAACTTAGGAAATTCATAACTTGAGAAATATTTAACCAAAAATTGTCAAACCAATTTTGTTGGATTCTAAATATTATGGACTACCAATTAAAAATACTGAACCCCATGCTTTTTGTTTTAAATTTTAGAGTTTGAAATTAATTATAGAAACTGACCAAACCTTATTAAATTAAAGAAAATTAGTTATACTTTTGTGCTGAACCTAAGAAAATTTTTAGATGTTTGAACCCCATTTAAACACTGTTAAAAATAGTGAGAACCCCAGTATTGAAAATTTAATTAGGGATATCTATTAAAAGCCATTTTTGCCCAAATGTTTAGGAAAATCAGAAAAGCATTAGAAAATAATGAACAGTGAGTGCAATTATTTTTCCTAGCCTACTTGAGTAACATAGAACCTAGGAAAAATAAAGGGACTTCTAGTCCAAAACAGAATCAAAGTGAAATGTCTTATTAGGCATTAATCAAACCAAAAAAACAATTATTAGAATTATAAAAACAATTTCAAAATTAATTATAAAAATCCAATGGACTTGTAACCACTATAACTCCACTACAAAAATGATAAACACCCCATCCCATCATTTTATTATGGTAAACAAATAGAACTTAATAATGAGTCATATTTTAATTAAATCATGAGCAACCCAAAAATGGTGCAATAATAGGCAAATAAAATTTTGCAAGGTCAATAATGAGATAGGCCACCAGAGAAAAATACAAAACCCAATTGGAAGCTGCAAAATAATACCCTTTGCCATACTTCATGAAAAAGGCCATTTAATCCAAATAATTCCTACCACCCTTCCCTTAAGCAAAAAGATGCCAAACTTCAGAATGATTGCTCTTGCACAAAGAAGAAGCTAGGAAAAATCAGAAATCTGTTGTTTGATATTTTTCAAATATAGTGGTAGTAGAAAGCACCCCTTTGGCTAGAAACTTTAGAAAATTATGGTAAAATAACTAATAAGTATTAATGGCTAAATGTTTGTACAAAGTCATGTCATTACATCTAAATGCCAGCAAAAATAAGTCTTAGAGAATAACTTACTGTTAAAAGGTAGCTGTAGTTCAAAACACCCCTTCTGCCATAATATTTGATAATTTTGTCCAGAAAGAACTATTCACTTTTTGAGCCCCAAATTTTAGGACAGAGAATTATACACCAGTAAAAAGCCCCTGTAATTTTTGCAGAAGTTTTGGAAATTTATTAAGAGAACTTGTAGTTCAAATCCACTCTTAAAAATAAAAGAATAGAGGGAAAGAATATGAAAGATAAACCTCGCCCCAATAAGTTCAACTAGAAATCTGGGCAATTTCTCACTAAGACCTTAAAAAGAATTCAGTTGAACACCAAAATGAACTGACCAATTAGTTTAACTGAGTGTGATCTAAATTACAAAGTATACCACCAAAAATCTTTAATAGCAAGATTAAACTCTATCTGATTTAAGTGGATCTTTCACCATCGAAGTTTAATTGCTGAAGCACATATCATATCATGCATGTATCTTACTCATTGCATCTGTTAGATTGTGATCGCGCTGACGGAGAGTACGTGCTCATCCCCGAGCAAGGAACTGTCCAAGAGGAAGACTAGGAGCAAGCTCCCGAGGCTGCCATCGAGGATCTCCCCGCAGCCCCAGCTATTGAAGGCAAGCCTCGGTTTTATGCATAACCGTATTTATATATGCTACTTTACTACACTTAATGCTTGTAGGATTGTATTGTGCATTTAAGTGTAGGAGTTGCTTGAAACTTCTAGTTGCATGAACTTAGGATTTCTTTTGAGATGGATACTAGTATGCTAGGTCGAGTAGCTGCTTTGCTATTCAGGATCTCAGTAGAAGTCGAGTGTTTTTTTCTAGCACTCGTGCGAGGTCAGGATGTGATTGTATTCATCTTGATAACAGGATATATGTTGGTCTATGCACTTGGATCCAGGGAGGATGCCTTATCCATGAGACGGGAAAAAGGAATTAAGGATTATTGTGTGGATACCTGAGTGAAGCTTTTGAACGTACTAAGCACATGTCGGGAAATATGGTAACCGGTAAACCTAGTACCTGAGTGAAGCCGGGCGCGGACTTTATCCCTCACTTGTCCTGAGGATGGGTCTCCCATGCTAGCTATGGTGGGTACAAGTGCGGTCACTGCACGGCGGCAGCCGGGGTCAGTGGAGCATTGTATGCCAAGGCGGTGAGCCCTGGCCACGAACGGGGAATCGATGGGGACGGTTGACATGTGTGGGGATGGAGTGCCCTGACATGTTGTATGTTTAGGTTTACCTTGCAAGGATAAAAACTCGATTCGAATCGTCTGCTTCTCGCAACTAATGAGACTGCTTGACCCCTTGTACTACATTGAGTAAGAAGTGAAATGAGGTTTACATGAGATAACTTGTTGATTGTACTAAATGCTTGTTACCATGTATGCTTAGAAAGAGCAAACTTAGCTAATCTAATGAGGCTAAAAATTGAAAAGCTAAAACTTGATTTTAGATACAGCTAGTGCTTTTGGCAAGCCAAACCCCTCAGCCAAACAGCTGCATGGTCTAGAGGTAGAGGAGTAGTTTCCTCACACCGGGTAAGTCTAGCTGAGTATTAGTTTACTCAGCGTTGCTTGTGGCATAATTTTGCAGGTACGCTTCAGGACATGGTTGATAGTGTGACTTGGCCTACCACCCTGCCACTGGGTTGGACGGTCGAGTGGGATGCTGCTCCAACAGGAGAGGAGCAAGAGGAGTAGTGGGCTAGGCCTTGCCCGATTCCTCGTTTTCGACGTTATCGTTTATCCGCTGCATTTCATTTTGTGAACTTTTATTCCGCTACTTGAAAAACTCTGATCTATGTAATAATTTAGTACTTTAATTTGAGGTCTTCATGTTTTATTGTATTTCTTCTGTGACTCACCTTCGTGTGAGATTCTCGTAATTGATCCTGGTTAAGTGGCTTTATCAGACTAGATCTGAGGGACTGACGGGTTATTCTGATTTAAGTATGTTACGGCTCCTGAGGCGTGACTTAGGCACTTAAGCTGAAATAATTCGAGCGGTTCTGCCACAGCTGGTATCGGAGCAAATACCACCACAGAGAAGGACAATAAACCATGAATACTAATTTTCAAAATCTAAAACTTGCTTAGAAACTGATAAGAATCGTCAGGACTAGAACGCTAGACCTAGGACGAAAGGCCTTAGGGATAGTGGGAGAAATAGGTGGCTAAGTAAGTAGGCCCTGTGGGCCAGTACTTAGATTTTTAAAGGATGTCTTAGGAGCACCCTTATTTCGGAGAGGAGCCGTTATTCTTTTCAGCATGCATGCATTATAAAATTTGAAGGATTAAGAATTAAAGAAGTAAAAATTCGAGCTAACCCGCTTCTTTTCAAACCATCCAGGCTCTTTATTTTTCTTCCTTCCACCATAATCTTTACATCTGATACCCTTCCACAGATGAATTCACCCACCCCCGCCAGCGGAGGAGACACTCGTTTCAGCTCTGACTTCCTCTCTCACGATGGTTTTCCTTCCATCTTGTGGGAAGTGCTTAACTCCGCCGGTTACCCTACGCCCCCTTTGTACATAGTGCAGTTGTATGAGGAGCATCGGGTACCTCGTTGCCGAGTCTGGCTGACCTTGGAGGCTCATCCCCTTCAGCCAAGTTGGTGTTCTCTTGACTCTGAGATGATTGGATTCAGGGCGAATGACACCACTGAAGCGGCAGCCATGAAGACTCTGACGACTTTCTGTGGCTACCATCCCCTGGAGATGGTGATGCACCCCTTGGGACTTTTCCCTATTGAGAAGAAGGATGACCCCATGTGGTGTAACTGTGTGAGCCACGTAAAACATGTGTGGGCAATGTATCCTGACTTGGTTGGGAGGGTCACTGTTCAGTGCATGAGTGCGTTGTACCGCCTTCAGGCCCTGCAGAGCGACGCTATGGCACACCTTGCTAACATCGCTCAAACCACCAAGCTCACCCTCGACAGCCGAGAAGTCTTTGTGGTCTACTTGTCCTGCGAGTTGGTAGAAAAGGATTTGCAGGTGGAAAGGCTGAGCCAGCGCATTACCACCTTGGAGCAGCAGGTGGAGATCCGAGACAACACTATTGATGTCCTGGAGAACCAGCTCCACAATGTGCAGCGAGAACTCGAAGAAGCAAATGACCACCTGGACATGCACCACTTGGATATGGAGGCCAATGAGGCCGGAAGCGAGGGAGAAGAGGCTCCCGAGGAGTTAGGACTAGCCCCTGGTGCTAATAGGACTACCTCCGCGATGCCCCCCTTCACCAGCATCCAGTGTTGCTTCCACCACTCAGGGTTGATCAGTCACTTTGATGCTTTAGGCGGATAGAAACCTGTGCGAGCTTAGTTAATGTCAGATTTTGGGACTAGGCTTACGGGTACTTTCCCCTAATTGATGTAACCCTTGTGAACTTTCGAAATCTGTGGGATGTTTGTAACCACGTTATCTTCATTTCGAACCTAATATTATGATTCTTGGCATTTTCCTTCCATATGAGATAATAGCATGTCGTTCGAAATTGTGAGTTTGGATAACATTGGCGACAATCTCTGTTTTCAGATGGTAGCTAGGCAGCGTCGCGGGCATAACGAGCAAGTTCCCCCGCCACCTCCTCTAACTCCCACAGTGCAGGAGCTGATGGCCCAGTAGAATGAGATTCTGCGACAGCTCTTGCAGCGCCAGCCCCACCCCCAGCAGCATGGTGGAGGCCAGCATCAGCGACCTCCGGCAACGGCAACCTACCAGGAGTTCCTGAGTACACAGCCACCCTTGTTCACCAAGGCAGAGGATCTATTGGACATCGATGTGTGGCTCCACGTTGTTGAGTCCAAGTTTCCCCTCCTCATGGGAGACTGCCCTGATGATACCAAGGCTCGCTTCGCCGCACAGTAGCTTCGTGGCCCTGCTCAGACTTGGTGGGACCACTTCCGTGCTATGCTCCCCGCTGATCATGAGGTGTCTTGGGAGGAATACAAGACTGCTTTCAGAGGGCACCACATCCCAGCTGGAATTCTTGACCGCAAGTTGAATGAGTTTGTAACATCCCAAAATCCCAACCCAGGTTTGAAACCCTAATCCCCCCTTCATTTTATTCTTCTCCCTTAACCCTACCCCTAGGTCACCCAATCATTTGCATGCACTTAAAATGATTTGAAGCACCTCACATAAACCATATTTACCACCAAGTTCATTTAGAGAATTTTTGTTAAGAGAAAAAGAAACAAAAGACACAAAAGTAGAAAAGAAAAAGAAAAGAATTAGAATAAGAAAAGGAAAAGGAAAAACCCTCTCCCCTCCCTCGGCTGGGCCGAATCCCAGCCCAGCTCGCGCGCGCTCGCTCCCCCCCCCCCTCTCTTCCGGCCCAGGCGGCCCAAACCGCGCGCCGCTCCCGCCCACTGACCTCCGGGTCCCGCCCGTCAGCGCCTCACCACTCTCTCTCTCTCTCGCGCGGACCTCTCTCACTGGCAGCCCGACCCCACCCGTCAGCTCCTTCTCCCCCGCCCATCCCTCACCGGCGCGATCGCCGCCGAGCGCCCTCGCCTCGTCACCTCGCCATTAATGCTCGCCAGCCTCCGCGACAACCCCGCCACTGTGCTTGAGCCGACCTCTCACCCCCCTCAGCCTGCCCGAGCCGTCCCAATCGGCGTTAGCGCCATTCCCGTACCCATGGCGAGCTCGCCGGTGCTCGCCGTCTCCCCATCCCCCTCCCTCCCCCGAGCGCCTATAAAAGGGCCCGCTCGAGCCCCGTCTTCGCCACACAACTCCAGCCATCCCCACTGCCCTCCTCCCCGAGCTATTCAAGCAAGCGCCGCCGTGCTCCCTGCCTTGCTCTGGTGAGCCCCCTTCCCCTCTCTAGAGTCTCTCTGTTCAATTAAGTTATGGCCGAAGCTCCGCCACACGCTCGCGATCACTAGGCACCACTTTGCCTCCCCTGTCGTGGCCGAAAACCTCACCGACGGCTTCGCCGCCGCGGGCACCCGCCACTGCGCTGTGGACCGGCCGCCATAGGCCCCCGCAGGCCAAATTCGCCCCACCATCGTGACCCCCTCCAACCGCCCGTGCTTCGCCACCACTTCCCCGCCGGAGAACCGGACCGACGGCGGAGAACCGCCGCGGAGTTCGCCGCCGACCGGCCCCGGTCGAGCCCCTTCCCCCTCCGTTGCCGAGTGACGCCGTCATCCCCCCCTTCTCCCTGGCTGGTGGGCCCGCGCTACAGCGCCGTCCCCGCCGCCGTTCCCTCGCAGCTAGGCCGGCTGGGCCGCAAGCGCGCCCGCGCCCGCGCGCCATGTGGGCCAAAATTCCCCCCCCCGGCCCAGTTGGATGGAGAATCCCTTTTCTTTTTCTTTTCCTATTTCCTTTTCTCATTTTCAAATATATATTTAGATACTAATATTTTATGCACCAAAAATTGTCTAAATAAATTATTAGGGCACAAAAATAATAAAGTATAACAATTTGCACACCCCACAAAGGTCACTATGTTTGATGTATTGTTATTGTCTATGTTTAATTAGCGGAAGAGGGATCCGATCCTCCGAAACTCTTAGCTCCAGAAGAAGGGCAAGAACCCGACCCCTCCGAGATTAACCTCTTGTGCCAGGAAAGCTTCGACGAAGGCAAGTCCATCCTTCCCTTGATGCATTATTTACCTATTTCTCTCTACCACTGCCTAAGCCTGGATTATGGGATGGGAATCAAATTGCATGGTACGCATGAGAGAGCCCGCATTAACTATTACTTCGATTAAAAGATATGGGACAAGTGAAAAGGGGTATAAGTGAAATGTTTTCCAAAAGAGTGCGATGAAGGGTACTCACCCTCATCACCTTGTGGAGTAGGATGATCAGGGACTCCCTGGTTTAGGGGAGGGCCTAAGGTGTTGGCTCAGCTGGTTTAGGCGTGAGCAGAAGGATCGTCCTCTCATATAAGGACCGGTTTGTCACTTTTCATTACCTGTACTCTCAAAAGTACAACCACTCGAGGTTGTGTGGGCAGCCACTCAATCTAAACTCGTACGGTCCAACCCCAGGGTTATGAAGGCTGGGGTAGCACCGGGAGGATAAGGAGGGGGAATGTTTTGTCTGGTTTGGACATGGCGGTGGCCTGACTCCTTCCGGTATAACCGTTAAGGTTCAGACGTACAAGGAAGGAAAGAGTTTCGGATTCGGGTCTCATTGGCCATGAGATCGCAGAGCCGGACTAGTGGGTAAAGTGTACCCCTCTGCGCAGAGTCTAAACCTATTCGAATAGTCCGTGTCCACTGGTATGGACGAGTCTGGTATGGTATGACAATTAGTGTTTCTACTACAACTAGGAACAGGGAAATGTGTGTGTATGTTCTGGAAAGAAAGTAGTACCACGGGAGCGGGAAGCTCAGTGGTGGTCAAGCAAGTGTTACTTCTATTTTGTCTTGGGAAAACCCTAACCATTGAGTACTGCCTTTCTCTGAAAAAGTATGAGTGACTTCAACTCCACCATATAAAGCATGTACAATATAGGTCACTTTCTCTTTACGGGAGCCGAGTGGGCTTGCGGAATACCTAGTGTATTCACCCAGATTTATTTATGTTTTTCAGCAGCTGAAGACTTCTTTTCTGCTATGCTTGATTGATGGGGCTGTGTCTTCACCCAGTTCTGCATGTGGCCTGGGCTATTTTATCTTCCACTGCGCTTTATATTTTCTCGGCTCACTTTCGAGCTTGTATCCCCGGTATTGTAATAACATTATTCAGACTCTGTAACTATTTGAAGTAATGAATGTGGTTACTAGCCTCCTGGGACTAGTAATTGTATCACATTTGAGTCCCAAAGGATCGGGACGCTTCAGGTGGTATCAGATCCTATAGGACTGGTCGTAGACCACAGCCCTGACCTTAAAAGTTGCCTTAACAAGAAAACACCTCTTACCTCCAAGAAACACTCTTTCCCCTTTTCCCCGATATTAATAGACCTTTCTTTTCGTCTACCAGATGGAAAACCCCTGGGTGATTAGGACTTCCTATTGCTCAGAGGAGGAAGGCTTTCCTCACCTTCTTCGGAGCTACGCGCTACGCTTGGGGATCCGCAAGAAACCCGAATATGTCTGGAAGGAGTACCGTGAAAATGGAATGGAAAAGTGCTCTATGGTGGTCTACTTGGGAGAAAGCCGGAACTACCCAAACCACCCTCCCTTCCAAATTACTTTCATCGGGCACCGCTTCCTAGACACTTGCCAGAGCGTTGCTCGAAAAGCCCTCAAACAACTGTGCCAAAACTATAGCCGAGAGATCTTTGAGACCCCCCTCCGATATTTCCCACCCAGCAACAAAAACACCCCCACCTGGAAGAAAAGACTCCAGGCTCTGTCAGGAGGATATCCCATAGAAGATGATCCCACTATCGTCTACATGGCCGGATACCTCCACACCCTCGACAACCACTACGATGAGCTCTCCTCCCACTGTACCCACCTAAACTCCCGAGTGGAAAGCCTAGAGCAGCAAGTCAAGGAGCTTAAGCAAGAGAAGGCATCTCTCTAGGAGAGTCTCAGCCTAGTGGAAGGCGAGGAGGCCAACACCCGTGAGGCCTATCGAACCTTGAAGATAGACTTTGACAAGAAGCTAAAGGCACTCACCCCCAAAAAGAAGATCCAGAAGAAGACCACTAACCAAGGATGCCAGACAGAGAAGAAGAAGAAGAAGGCCCCTCTAGCCCTACCTCCCCCCAGAATAGATGACTGGTCCGACGAAGAAGATGTATCCCTAGCCAGCCTCGATGATCTTCTCAAGGCATTTGGGGACACCTTAGACAAGGAACTCGCTAGTACCTCGAAGAACGCTCTCGTGTAGTCCCACCCGTAGTAATCTTATGCTTGTAATGTGATGGTGTAATGAATAAAATGACTTGGTTGAAAACAATTTGCATGTGCATGATAGTGACTCTCTCCCCTGGCAGATGGCTTCGGATAAAACCACGCCTACCGCCTCAGGGATTGGAGCAGGTTTTCCCCGAAGAGCTGAAGGGGAAGTCGTTAGAGAAGAAAGTGAAACCCACCTCCCCGCACCTCCACCCCTACCCCTAGACCTAGCCCAAGTTCTAGCCAATCAGACCCGACTCATCGAGGTCCTCACTCGAAATCTGGAAAATCAACGGCCGAATGGTGGAAGACCGCAAGACAGAATGGGGGACTTCCTAAGACTCAAACCTCCCACGTTCGCCGGATCCAGCAACCCCCTCGATGCAGACGATTGGTTGCGCACGATCAAAAGGAAACTGGAAGCCATTGGTTGCCCAGAAAATCAGCGTGTTCAACTAGCTGCCCACCAACTTTCTGGGATGGCCTTAGCCTGGTGGGACACCTTCAACGTCACCATCAGAGATGCTACCTGGGCGGAATTTGAAGCAGCTTTCTGGGAGCACCATGTGCCCCAAGGACTGGTACAGCTTAAGGAGGACGAGTTCCGAGAATTGACTCAAGACGGAAGATCTGTCAGCAAATATGTGCACAAGTTCACTGAGTTAGCCCGCTACGCGCCAGATGATGTCAATACCGAGAGCAAAAAGATGGCCCGTTTCCTGAAGGGACTCAGGCCAGAACTCAAGACAATTCTGGCTAGCCAAGACTTCCTCAACTTCTCTCACCTTTCCAACAAGGCCATGCAAGTTGAAAGGGCTAAGGAGGAAGAAAAAGGATATCTCAAAAGAAAGTTCCAGGTTCTCCGGGCACAGCAGCAGGACCGGCACCAGAAGACTCGATCATTTGGGTTTCCACCCAAGGGGCCCAACTTCAGTAGACCAGCTGGACCCACTCCGTCATGATTCAGCCAGCAGAGTCAGAGCTCTTTCCATTCCCCCTCAGTGGCAAGCAACCAACCTCCGGCAAATGCATGTTGGCACTGCGGTGATCCAAGTCACTTCAAGAACAACTGTCCGCAGCTGAAGCCACCAGGACCCGCCTACTCCAACTCGGTGAATGGCCCCAAGAATACCTCGGCATCCGCCCCCAAGACACCCTCCGTCGCCAGCCAGCAGAACAAGACTCCGTACCAAGGGAGGGCACGTGTAAATCACGTCGATGCCTAGGAAGCTCAGCAGGCTCCGGGAGTAGTACTCGGTGAGTTCCTCGTTGAATTTACTCCTGCTGCCGTACTTTTCGATTCTGGAGCATCCCACTCTTTCATAGCCACTAGCTTTGTGGAAAAATATGGCATTCCCTCTACTCCTCTAGAGATTCCCTTGGTCACTCGAACCCCAGGGTCCGACCTCCTATGCCAGCTAAAATGCTCCCAAGTCAGAATCCTTTTAAGTGGGGTAGTATTCCTGGCAGACTTAACCGTCTTGCCATCCAAAGGAATTGATGTAATCCTAGGGATGGATTGGCTAACTAAACACAAAGGCATCATCAGTTGCGCAGACAAGACAGTCCTCCTCACCGACCAGCGGGGAAAGTCAGTCTCTTGTCAAGCCCAACCACCCACCAGTGACCCAATGATGTTCAATCTAACAACAGAAAGTATATCAGTAGTAGAAGAATTCATGGACGTGTTTCCAGAAGAATTGCCAGGAATGCCACCAGAAAGAGAAGTGGAGTTCTACATAGATCTAATTCCTGGAACAGCACCCATCGCAAAGAGACCATACCGCATGGCCCCAACCGAGTTAGCAGAACTGAAGCTTCAAATCTCAGATCTTCAGCAAAAAGGGTACATTCGTCCCAGCTCATCACCTTGGGGAGCGCCAGTCCTGTTCGTCTCCAAGAAGGATGGAAGCATGAGAATGTGTATTGATTACCGATCGTTAAATGAAGTTACCATCAAGAACAAGTATCCACTTCCTCGGATTGACGACCTCTTCGATCAGCTTCAAGGAGCCAAGTACTTCTCCAAGATAGACCTAAGGTCTGGTTACCACCGATTGAGGATCAAGGAGGCAGACATCCAAAAGACTGCATTCGTCACCCGGTACGGGCAATATGAGTTCACAGTAATGCCGTTCGGACTGACAAACGCACCCGCCTTTTTCATGAACCTCATGAATAAAGTGTTTATGGAAGAGCTAGATAAGTTTGTCGTAGTCTTCATCGACGACATCCTTATTTACTCCAAGAACCGTAAAGGCCATAAGCGTCACCTTCGGATCGTCCTTGGAAAACTCAGAGCAAACCAACTTTATGCCAAACTCAGTAAATGTGAATTCTGGTTGGAAAAGATAGCCTTCCTTGGGCATATCTTAACCGCAGAAGGAATAGAAGTGGACCCTTCCAAAGTAGAAGCAGTGTCAAAATGGAGGCAACCAACCAACGTCAGTGAAGTTCGAAGCTTCCTAGGAATGGCAGGGTATTACCGCCGCTTCATCAAAGGATTCTCCAGCATAGCAAGACCAATGACAGAACTTCTCAAGAAAGACCATAAATTTGTGTGGACCCCAAAATGTGAAGGAAGTTTCCAAATCATAAAGGAGAAACTCACAACGGCACCCGTCCTATCACTGCCAGATATCCATCAAGATTTTGTCGTCTTCTGTGATGCCTCGAGGCAAGGCTTAGGGTGTGTGCTAATGCAAAACGAGAAAGTCATTGCTTACGCATCACGCCTACTCAAGCCGCACAAGCAGAATTACCCCACCCATGATTTGGAATTGGCAGCCATAGTGCATGCCTTAAAGATATGGAGGCATTACCTAATCGGAAACAAATGCCACATTTTCACCGATCACAAGAGTCTGAGGTACATATTCACTCAACCTGATCTCAACCTCCGTCAGCGAAGATGGTTAGAACTGATCAAGGATTACGACCTAGAAATTCACTATCACCCCGGGAAGGCCAACGTGGTAGCCGACGCCCTCAGTCGAAAGCCATTCGGAATAAAAGGGACCAACTTTCTAGAAGACTGGAAGAAAGAATCAGCACAACTAAATGCATGTCTGGGAAACAACGACAGCCTCGAAGTCAAACCAATGCTAGAAGACCTCATCTGCAAAGCTCAACGTCTAGACTCAGAGACAGCAAGGCTTGTGGAGAAGGCCCGCAAGGAACAACTCCCGGACCTCAGGACAGATGACCAAGGAGTCCTTTGGTTCAAACACCGTCTATGTGTACCAAAAGGGGAAACCCGAGAAGTCCTACTCAAGGAAGCTCACGACTCGGCCTACTCCATCCACCCCGGAACTACCAAGATGTACCTGGACCTCAAGACCAGATACTGGTGGAAGGGGATGAAGAAAGAAATAGCTCAGTATGTGGCCCGATGTGACATCTGCCAACGGACAAAGGCCGAACACCAAAAACCTGCAGGCCTATTACAACCCCTACCGATACCTGAGTGGAAGTGGGAAGAAATAGGCATGGACTTCGTGACCGGACTGCCCCGGACGCAGAAAGGAAATGACTCCATCTGGGTAATAATAGACCGCCTCACCAAGGTAGCCCATTTCATTCCAGTGAAAACTACCTTTGGAGGAGCCACCCTTGCCCGGATTTACCTCAAGGAGATAGTTAGACTCCATGGCATCCCAAGGAAGATAGTGTCAGACAGAGGAACCCAGTTCACATCCAAATTCTGGACAAGCCTTCAGAAATCTATGGGCACCAAGCTAGATTTCAGTACCGCTTACCACCCTCAGACAGATGGGCAGATAGAAAGGGTCAACAAAGTCCTTGAAGATCTGTTGAGAGCATGTGTGTTAGCTTTTGATAAAAGTTGGGAGTCCAGTCTAACCTACGCAGAGTTCTCATACAACAATAGCTATCAGGCCAGCATCAAGATGTTGCCATTCAAAGCACTGTATGGACGAAAATGCCAGACCCCTCTCATGTGGTCCAACGTGGGGGAAAAAGCACTAGAAGGACCTGCCTTTGTCAAAGAGGCAGAAGAGAAAGTTGCACTGATCCGCAGAAGGTTGCTTGAAGCTCAAAGTCGGCAGAAGAGTTACGCAGACAACAGGCGGAGGGAACTCCGATTTGAGGAAGGAGACTTCTTCTACCTCAAGGTTTCTCCAATGCGTGGTGTCAGGAGGTTCCAAGTGAAAGGGAAGCTAGCCCCACGTTTTGTAGGTCCCTATCCCATCATTGGCAAGGTAGGACCCACCGCATACCGCCTGGAACTACTAGAATCCATGTCCGACATCCACAATGTGTTCCACGTATCCCAGCTCCGCAAATGCCTGCAAGCACCAGAAAGTCACCTCGAAGAAGAGACAGTGCAGATGCAGAAAGATCTTCAATATCGTGAGAAACCAGTGAAGATTCTTGATTCAGCAGTCAGAAAGACCCGCACCTCAGAAGTAAAGCTCTGTAAAGTTCAGTGGAGCAGAGAAGGAGAAGAGGAAGCCACCTGGGAGAGTGAGGACTTCTTGAGGAGGGAATACCCTTATCTTTTCCCAAATCCAGTCTAATCTCGAGGGCGAGATTCCTTTAAGTGGGGTAGGTTTGTAACATCCCAAAATCCCAACCCAGGTTTGAAACCCTAATCCCCCCCCTTCATTTTATTCTTCTCCCTTAACCCTACCCCTAGGTCACCCAATCATTTGCATGCACTTAAAATGATTTGAAGCACCTCACATAAACCATATTTACCACCAAGTTCATTTAGAGAATTTTTGTTAAGAGAAAAAGAAACAAAAGACACAAAAGTAGAAAAGAAAAAGAAAAGAATTAGAATAAGAAAAGGAAAAGGAAAAACCCTCTCCCCTCCCTCGGCTGGGCCGAATCCCAGCCCAGCTCGCGCGCGCCCGCTCCCCCCCCCCCCCCCTCTCTTCCGGCCCAGGCGGCCCAAACCGCGCGCCGCTCCCGCCCACTGACCTCCGGGTCCCGCCCGTCAGTGCCTCACCACTCTCTCTCTCACGCGGACCTCTCTCACTGGCAGCCCGACCCCACCCGTCAGCTCCTTCTCCCCCGCCCATCCCTCACCGGCGCGATCGCTGCCGAGCGCCCTCGCCTCGTCTCCTCGCCATTAATGCTCGCCAGCCTCCGCGACAACCCCGCCACTGTGCTTGAGCCGACCTCTCACCCCCCTCAGCCTGCCCGAGCCGTCCCAATCGGCGTTAGCGCCATTCCCGTACCCATGGCGAGCTCGCCGGTGCTCGCCGTCTCCCCATCCCCCTCCCTCCCCCGAGCGCCTATAAAAGGGCCCGCTCGAGCCCCGTCTTCGCCACACAACTCCAGCCATCCCCACTGCCCTCCTCCCCGAGCTGTTCAAGCAAGCGCCGCCGTGCTCCCTGCCTTGCTCCGGTGAGCCCCCTTCCCCCTCTCTAGCGTCTCTCTGTTCAATTAAGTTATGGCCGAAGCTCCGCCACACGCTCGCGATCACTAGGCACCACTTTGCCTCCCCTGTCGTGGCCGGAAACCTCACCGGCGGCTTCGCCGCCGCGGGCACCCGCCACTGCACCGTGGACCGGCCGCCATAGGCCCCCGCAGGCCAAATTCGCCCCACCATCGTGACCCACTCCAACCGCCCGTGCTTCGCCACCACTTCCCCGCCGGAGAACCGGACCGACGGCGGAGAACCGCCGCGGAGTTCGCCGCCGACCGGCCCCGGTCGAGCCCCTTCCACCTCCGTTGCCGAGTGACGCCGTCAGCCCCCCCCCCCCCCCCCCCCTTCTCCCTGGCTGGTGGGCCCACGCTACGGCGCCGTCCCCGCCGTCGTTCCCTAGCAGCTGGGCCGGCTGGGCCGCAAGCGCGCCCGCGCCCGCGCGCCATGTGGGCCAAAATTGGGGCCCCCCCCCCCGGCCCAGTTGGATGGAGAATCCGTTTTCTTTTTCTTTTCCTATTTCCTTTTCTCATTTTCACATATATATTTAGATACTAATATTTTATGCACCAAAAATTGTCTAAATAAATTATTAGGGCACAAAAATAATAAAGTATAACAATTTGCACACCCCACAAAGGTCACTATGTTTGATGTATTGTTATTGTCTATGTTTAATTAGCGGAAGAGGGATCCGATCCTCCGGAACTCTTAGCTCCGGAAGAAGGGCAAGAACCCGACCCCTCCGAGATTAACCTCTTGTGCCAGGAAAGCTTCGACGAAGGCAAGTCCATCCTTCCCTTGATGCATTATTTACCTATTTCTCTCTACCACTGCCTAAGCCTAGATTATGGGATGGGAATCAAATTGCATGGTACGCATGAGAGAGCCCGCATTAACTATTACTTCGATTAAAAGATATGGGACAAGTGAAAAGGGGTATAAGTGAAATGTTTTCCAAAAGAGTGCGATGAAGGGTACTCACCCTCATCACCTGGTGGAGTAGGATGATCAGGGACTCCCTGGTTTAGGGGAGGGCCTAAGGTGTTGGCTCAGCTGGTTTAGGCGTGAGCAGAAGGATCGTCCTCTCATATAAGGACCGGTTTGTCACTTTTCATTACCTGTACTCTCAAAAGTACAACCACTCGAGGCTGTGTGGGCAGCCACTCAATCTAAACTCGTACGGTCCAACCCCAGGGTTATGAAGGTTGGGGTAGCACCGGGAGGATAAGGAGGGGGAATGTTTTGTCCGGTTTGGACATGGCGGTGGCCTGACTCCTTCCGGTATAACCGTTAAGGTTCGGACGTACAAGGAAGGAAAGAGTTTCGGATTCGGGTCTCATTGGCCATGAGATCGCAGAGCCGGACTAGTGGGTAAAGTGTAACCCTCTGCGCAGAGTCTAAACCTATTCGAATAGTCCGTGTCCACTGGTATGGACGAGTCTAGTATGGTATGACAATTAGTGTTTCTACTACAACTGGGAACAGGGAAATGTGTGTGTATGTTCTGGAAAGAAAGTAGTACCACGGGAGCGGGAAGGTCAGTGGTGGTCAAGCAAGTGTTACTTCTATTTTGTCTTGGGAAAACCCTAACCATTGAGTACTGCCTTTCTTTGAAAAAGTATGAGTGACTTCAACTCCACCATATAAAGCATGTACAATATAGGACACTTTCTCTTTACGGGAGCCGGGTGGGCTTGCGGAATACCTAGTGTATTCACCCAGATTTATTTATGTTTTTCAGCAGCTGAAGACTTCTTTTCTGCTATGCTTGATTGATGGGGCTGTGTCTTCACCCAGTTCTGCCTGTGGCCTGGGCTATTTTATCTTCCACTGCGCTTTATATTTTCTCGGCTCACTTTCGAGCTTGTATCCCCGGTATTGTAATAACATTATTCAGACTCTGTAACTATTTGAAGTAATGAATGTGGTTACTAGCCTCCTGGGACTAGTAATTGTATCACATTTGAGTCCCAAAGGATCGGGACGCTTCAGAGTTTCTGGCACTTAATCAAGAAACCCGCACTGTATTGCAGTATGCTCAGGCCTTCAATGACCTGTGCCAGTATGCAGGTTACCATGCTGATTCTGATGAAAAGAAGAGAGACCGCTTCCGCAGGGGTCTCAATACCAAGCTGCGGGAACGACTCAACACTGTCCGGGCTGATAGCTTCAATGAGTTGGTCAACCTGGCCATCTCCCAGGAGGATTGTTTTGTAGCTCACCGGGCAGAGAAGAATAGAAAGGCACCAATGGCAGCACCATCCACTCAGGCCCAGAGGTTTAGGATTGTTTCTCACAATCAGAGCAGGGGATTTCAGCAGCAGACAGGCAGATGGGTGATCAGGTCGCCTTAGCACTAGCAGCAGCCGGCACCCAACCGCTTCCCAGCTCCCGCCCCAAGGAACAATCAGCCTCCGCAGCAGCAGTTCCGCCAGGGCAGTGGGAACAAGTGCTTCACTTGTGGCAATATGGGCCACTATGCCAAAAATTGCCCAAGAAATCAGCAGAGGCAGATGCCAGCACCAAATCAAGACAAGGGGAGGATGCAGAAGGTGCAAGTCAGACAAGGGAAGCTTAACTTCACTACTCTGGAGGAGTTACCTGAGGGAGCCCCCATCATGACTGGTACCTTTTCAGTTTTTAATCAACCTGCTTTAATTCTCTTTGATTCTAGTGCATCTCATAGTTTCATTAGCCAGAAGTTCAGTGCTAAATGCCAATTGCCCTTCTGTCATACAAAAGGGTCATTTATGATAGCCAAACCTGGGGGTAAAATTGCAACGAACCAATTAATCCGAAGTGTGCCTATTCAACTAAGAAGCCACATTATCAAAACCACCCTTCTTGTTTTGGGTTTGGAAAATGTGGATATTATTCTGGGCACTAATTGGATGACCCTGCACCAAGTAGTGCTTGATGTAGCCAGCCGCATCGTGGAAATCAATTCCCCGTTCTGTGGGAGTTTCACCTTAATTCTGCCCAGTCAAGGTTCTACTTAGTCATGTGCTTTTTCTATGATGGAGTTACCTCTGAAGAAGATTCCAGTGGTCCGTGAGTATGCAGATGTCTTTCCTGATGAATTGCCAGGAATGCCACCAGACTGGGATATTGAATTCGCCATCGAGTTGCAACCGGGAATGGCACCGATTTCCAAGAGGCCTTACCGGGTGCCACCCGCTGAGTTGGCAGAATTGAAGAAGCAATTGCAAGAGTTGCTGGACAAAGGTTTCATTCGCCCAAGTACTTCGCCTTGGGGATGTCCAGCCCTGTTTGTAAAGAAGAAAGATGAAAGCTTGAAGCTGTGTATAGATTACCGCCCTCTTAATGCGGTGACTATCAAGAATAAATATCCTTTGCCTCGTATTGATGTTCTTTTTGACCAGTTGGTCGGAGCCAAAGTGTTTTCCAAGATAGGCCTTTGCTCCGGCTACCATCAGATCAAGATACGAGCCAGCGATATTCCGAAGACGGCTTTCTCAACCAGATACGGGCTATATGAATTCTTAGTGATGTTCTTCGGGCTGACTAATGCACCATCATATTTCATGTATCTGATGAATTCTGTGTTCATGCCTGAATTGGACAAATTCGTAGTGGTTTTCATCGTTGATATCTTGGTGTACTCAAAGAACGAAGAAGAACATGTCGGGCATTTGCATGTAGTGCTTCAACGTCTGCGAGAGCACCACCTTTATGCCAAGTTGTCAAAATGTGATTTTTGGCTAAAGGAGATCAAACTCTTGGGTCACACTATCTCTCAGGCAGGCATAGCTGTTGATCCTGATAAGATGCAAGAGGTGATGAACTGGAAGCCACCAACGACTATCCGTCAGATTCGGAGTTTTCTGGGATTAGGTGGTTATTACCGAAGATTCATTCCGGATTTCTCTCGAATTGCGAAGCCCATAACTGAGCTGTTGAAGAAAGAAGCCAAGTTTGTTTGGGGTTAGAAGTGCAAAGATGCCTTCCATGCATTGAGGCAACATCTAACCACCACACCGGTGTTAGCGCAACCCGACAGCAGCAAGCCTTTTGATGTGTATTGTGATGCCTCTGGCACTGGACTAGGTTGTGTCTTGATGCAAGACAACCGAGTCATTGCTTATGCCTCAAGAGCACTCAGGCCTCATGAGCAGAATTATCCCACTCATGACCTAGAGTTGGCAGCAGTGGTTCATGCATTAAAAATGTGGAGGCACTATTTTATGGGAACCCACTGCAACATCTTCACTGATCATAAGAGCCTTAAGTATATCTTTACTCAGGCTGATCTCAACATGAGACAGAGAAGATGGCTAGAGCTGATCAAGGATTATGACCTAGAGGTACATTATCACCCAAAGAAGGCCAATGTGGTAGCAGATGCCTTGAGTCGGAAGTTGCAATGTAATTGTGTTATGATGGATTCTCATATTAACACCTTGTGCGATGAGTTGAGCAAGATGCAGATTGAAGTGATTCCTTCTGGTGCTTTGTCTCACATTTCTGTTGAGCCAGCTTTGCAAGACCAGATCATCATGGCCCAGCTCAGTGACAAGGGAGTGCAAATTATAAAGGAGAATCTCCATCAGAAGACTAAGAAGTATAAATGTTTCCGCCAAGATGGAAAGGGTATATTGTGGTTTGAAAGCAGATTGGTGGTTCCTAAAAGCAAGGATCTCAAGAAGAAAATCTTGGATGAGGCTCATCTCTCCAAATTCTCCATGCATCCAGGGAGCACCAAAATGTACCATGATCTGAAGCCCTTGTATTGGTGGACCAGAATGAAGAGGGAGATAGCCCAATATGTATCGGAATGTGACACCTATCAGAGGATAAAGGCAAGCCACTTGAAATCAGCTGGAGCTTTGCAACCCCTGTCTATACCTTCGTGGAAATAGGATGGCATCAGCATGGATTTAATTGTGGGTCTGCCCAACACCTCTCGTCATCATGACTCGATTTGGGTTATTGTGGACCGACTGACGAAAGTGGCACATTTTCTCCCTGTGCACACCACTGATAAGGCTCAAAAGTATGCAGAGTTATACATTGACCGGATCGTGTGTTTGCACGGATTGCCCTGGACCATTGTTTCCGACCGAGGAGCCCCGTTTGTTGCCAGATTTTGGGAACAACTGCAAGAGTCTTTGGGAACCAAGCTAATCAAAAGTTCAGCTTACCACCCACATACTGATGGTCATACTGAGAGGGTGAATCAAATTCTTGAAGATATGCTGAGAGCTTGTGCAATAGATTGTGGCAAGAACTAGGATAAGCACCTCTCCTTGGCAGAGTTTGCTTATAACAACAGTTATCAATCCAGCCTAAGGATGGCACCTTTCGAAGCTCTCTATGGAAGGTGTAGAACACCACTCAATTGGTCTCAGCCTGGAGAGAGAGAAATTTTTGGACCTGACTTAGTGACTGAAGCCAAAAGGAAGGTCAAACTAATCAGGAAGAATCTAGAAGCTGCTCAGGCCAGGCAAAAGAGTTACCATGATAAGAGAAGGAAACCTCTCCAGTTCGAGGTGGGAGATTTCGTGTATTTGAAAGTATCACCCACCAAGGGAGTGCAGAGGTTTAGAATCAAAGGCAAGTTAGCCCCTCGTTATATTGGACCTTATGAGATCATAGAAGCATGTGGACCCGTGGCATATAAATTGACTCGGGCTAAATCGATCAACTCGGGCTAAATCGATCAAGATGTATAAGATCCAATGGAGTAATCACTCAGAGGAAGAGGCTACTTGGGAGACTGAGGAATTCTTGCGATCCAACTTCCCCGATTGCCTACCTAAGGAAATTGGTACGTAATCATACCCAACCCCTCCTCCTGCCCGTCGAATCTAAATTTCAGAAATATAATTTTAAATTAGAATGAAGTAATTATGAGACAAAAATTAAAAGGACTTCCTTCTGAAGTTGCAAAGAGAATGACATTCGAAGAGCAGTTTGCCCTAATAATAGAGCACCCACTTCTTGTAAGTCTCACCCTTCGCTTCACCCCGGGAGGACTCTGACCCGAATCTCGGGACGAGATTCCTTTAAGGGGGGAAGGCTGTGACACCCCAATGTCGCCTAGGGTTTCTCTCAGTGCTAACCCCAGAAATCAACATTTCATGTGAGCCAAATTGAGCATGAAGCATCAAACTAACTTGAGAAGAAAAGATCTACTAAGTGTATATCTAAAGAATCATGTCCCAAACAAATAAGATTTTCAAAAAGGGAAACATGTTGAAACCCTAACACCTCTAAGTAGAAATAAAGAAAAGGGGTAAAAGACCATGAGAAATATAAAATCATGGCTTAGGCCAATTATAAACATTAAAATATAATAAATAAGCTACAATAAAGATTATGGAAGCTTGGCCAAAATAGTATAATAAAAACTCCAAACAAGCTTCTCAAGTGAGGGTTCGATAGGGATTTCTGAAATTCAGAATTCTGAATTTCAGCCCTTGAGCCAAAGACCGAGCGTGTTCACCTTGATCCCTAGCTCAATCCTAATGACCCCATTGACAAAATTGTGCCTAACTAACCCATCTACCTCATACCAGAAGATGGCATCGGGACGCGTGCTCTGGACACGTCAAACTCGGGATCTTCTCTCTGTGCGTGGCAGTGAGACAAACCCGATTTCTCCCCTCTCTATCTCTTGATCCAGTCAGCAAAACCTGCAAGCCTCCACACCCAAAAAACAAAGGAATGTCAGGGGAAGAGATCTCTCAATGGGATCATGGTCATAATCTCAAAGATTTGGAGCCAATTCGCGCTTGAACTCGACCTCTCTCTGCGCTGCTTCGTGCTCGACGCCGTGCCAGGCGCCAGAGCGCGCACTGGCGTTCGCCCGCCCTCGGCCGTGCCCGCCCGCGCCTATAAAGCCTTCCCCGGTGCGCCTTACCTCACCCCGTGCTCACCTTCGCCGGCCAGACGCCCCTCCTTTGCTCCGGCGAGCTCTCTTCCGCCCGCCATTGCCACCCGAGCCTCAGCCACCATGGCCAGCCCACTTCGGTCACTTCCAAGCCGCGCCATCCACTCGGTTAGCTTCGCCAAGAGCTTGTGAAGCTTCCCAAGCTCTTGGACCTGGCAGAACTTCACCGGAGAACCAAGATCGTCCTTACCGGACTTCGGCCGCCCGCCTGCGCGCGAAGACCGAGCAATCCGGTGAGTCGTTCTTCAATTCCTCGCACACACACCTTCCTTGATCCCTGGTGAAGCTCTCTGACCCGTTTGATTGGTCAATTGTGTCCTAGATAGGCCGAACTCCTCGCCGCCGACGAGCTCCCCCGCCTGCGCACGCGAACCGGCCGACTCTGACCATCCCCGATGATGACCCGCACATCGCCGTGACCCTCAGGACCTCCCCTACACCCTCGACCACCTCACCGGAGCAGTCTCGCCGCCGGTAAGCCCCTCTGCCCTTTCCTCCGCCGCGAGTACTGTTAAATTGGGGGAAGGACCTCGGGTTAAGTTTAGTGGAAACCCAGGGGGTTTTCTGAACTATTAGTGACAGATTTGAATAGTAACCCAAGGACTAGTCTGTAAGGAATTTTGAAAACACCCGCCAGGGACCCCAATGCAAAGTCGTTTTCCATTTAATCATTTCTGTTTAATCTTTTTAATGAACAGAGAACTTAGGAAATTCATAACTTGAGAAATATTTAACCAAAAATTGTCAAACCAATTTTGCTGGATTCTAAATATTATGGACTACCAATTAAAAATATTGAACCCCATTCTTTATGTTTTAAATTTTAGAGTTTGAAATTAATTACAGAAACTGATCAAACCTTATTAAATTAAAGAAAATTAGTTATGCTTCTGTGCTGAACCTAAGAAAATTTGTAGATGTTCGAACCCCATTTAAACACTGTTTAAAAATAGTGAGAACCCCAGTATTAAAAATTTAAGTAGGGATATCTATTAAAAGCCATTTTTGTCCAAAACTTAGAAAAATCAGAAAGGCATTAGAATATAATGAACAGTGAGTGCAATTATTTTTCCTAGCCTACTTGAGTAACATAGAACCTAGGAAAAATAAAGGGACCTCTAGTCGAGAACAGAATCAAACTGAAATGTCTTATTAGGCATTAATCAAACCAAAAAATAATTATTAGAATTATAAAAACAATTTCAAAATTAATTATAAAAATCCAGTGGACTTGTAATCACTAGAGCTCCACTACAAAAATGATAAATACCTCAGCCCATCATTTTAGGTAGGGTAAACAAATAGAACTTGATAATGGGTCATATTTCAATTAAATCATGAGCAACCCAAAAATGGTGCAATAATGGGCAAATAAAATTTTGCTAGATCAATAATGAGATAGGCCACCAGAGAAAAATACAAAACCCAATTGAAAGCTGCAAAATAATACCCTTTGCCATACTTCATGAAAAAGGCCATTTAATGCAAATAATTGCTACCACCCTTCCCTTAAGCAAAAAGATTTCAAACTTTAGAATAATTGCTCTTGCACAAAGAAGAAGCTAGGAAAAATCACAAATCTGTTGTTTGATATTTTTTAAATATAGTGGTAGTAGAAAGCACCCCTTTGGCTAGAAACTTTAGAAAATCATAGCAAAATAACTAATAAGTATTAATGGCTAAAAGTTTGTACAAAGTCATGTCATAACATCTAAATGCCACCAAATATAAGTCTTAGAGAATAACCTACTGTTAAATGGTAGTTGTAGTTCAAAACACCCCTTATGCCATAATATTTGATAATTTTGTCCAGAAAGAGCTATTCACTTTTTGAGCCCCAAATTTTAGGACAGAGAATTATACACCAGTAAGAAGCCCCTGTAATTTTTGCAGAAGTTTTGGAAATTTATTAAGACAACTTGTAGTTCAAACCCACTCTAAAAAAATAAAAGAATAGAGGGAAAGAATATGAAAGTTAAACCTCGCCCCAATAAGTTCAACAAGAAATCTGGGCAATTTCACACTAAGACCTTAAAAATAATTCAGTGGAACACCAAAATGAACTGACCACTTAGTTTAATTGAGTATGATCTAAATTACTTAGTATACCACCAAAAATCTTTAATAGCAAGATTAAACTCTATCTGATTTAAGTGGATCTTTCACCATCGAAGTTTAATTGCTAAAGCACATATCATATCATGCATGTATCTTACTCATTGCATTCGTTAGATTGTAATCTCGCTGACGGAGAGTACGTGCTCATCCCCGAGCAAGGAACTGTCCAAGAGGAAGACCAGGAGCAAGCTCCCGAGGCTGCCATCAAGGATCTCCCCGCAGCCCCAGCTATTGAAGGCAAGCCCGGTTTTATGCATAACCGCATTTATATATGCTACTTTACTACAATTAATGCTTGTAGGATTGTATTGTGCAATTAAGTGTAGGAGTTGCTTGAAACCTCTAGTTGCATGAACTTAGGATTCCTTTTGAGATGGATAGTAGTATGCTAGGTCGAGTAGCTGCTTTGCTATTCAGGATCTTGGTAGAAGTTGAGTGATTTTTTCTAGCACTCGCGTGAGGTCAGGAATTGATTGTATTCATCTTGATAACGGGATATATGTTGGTCTATAGACTTGGATCCAGGAAGGATGCCTTATCCATGAGACCGGAAAAAAGAATTAAGGATTAATGTATGGATACCTGAGTCATGTTTTTGAACGTGCTAAGCACATGTCGGGAAATATGGTAACCGGTAAACCTAGTACCTGAGTGAAGCCGGGCGTGGACTTTATCCCTCACTTGTCCTGAGACTAGGTCTCCCATGCTAGCTATGGTGGGTACAAGTGCGGTCACTGCACGGCGGCAGCCGGGGTCAGTGGAGCATTGTATGCCAAGGCGGTGACCCCTGGCCGCGAATGGGGAATCGATGGGGACGGTTGACATGTGTGGGGACGGAGTGCCCTGACATGTCGTGTGTTTAGGTTTACCTTGCAAGGATAAAAACTCGATTCGAATCGTCTGCTTCTCGCAGCTAATGAGACTGCTTGACCCCTTGTACTACATTGAGTAAGAAGTGAGATGAGGTTTATATGAGATAACTTGTTGATTGTACTAAATGCTTGTTACCATGTATGCTTAGAAAGAGCAAACTTAGCTAATCTAATGAGGCTAGAAATTGAAAAGCTAAAACTTGATTTTAGATACAGCTAGTGCTTTTGGCAAACCAAACCCCTCAGCCAAACAGCTGCAAGGTCTAGAGGTAGAGTAGTTTCCTCACACCGGGTAAGTCTAGCTGAGTATTAGTATACTCAGCCTTGCTTGTGGCATAGTTTTGCAGGTACGCTTCAGGACATGGTTGATAGTGTCACTTGGCCTACCACCCTGCCACTGGGTTGGACGGTCGAGTGGGATGCTACTCCAGCAGGAGAGGAGCAAGAGGAGTAGTGGGCTAGGCCTTGCCCGATTCCTCGTTTTCGACGTTATCAATTATCCCCTGCATTTCATTTTGTGAACTTTTATTCCGCTACTTGAAAAACTCCGATCTATGTAATAATTCAATACTTTAATTTGAGGTCTTCCTATTTCATTGTATTTCTTCTATGACTCACCTTCGTGTGAGATTGTGGTATTTGATCCTGGTTAAGTGGCTTTATCAGACTAGATCTGAGGGACTGACGGGTTATTCTGATTTAAGTGTGTTACGGCCCCTGAGGCGTGACTTAGGCACTTAAGCTGGAATAATTCGGGCGGTTCCGCCACAGTTCATCCTCCAGAGACTTGGCGAGGAAGTTACGTTCCTCCGTCACCACCTGAGGTCCTCCTGCGCCTGCCGCAGCACCTCTTCACGATGGTCGCTTCTGCCTTCAGACCAAGGACCTCATCCCTCAGTCAACGGGCCTCCTCACGGTCGGTTGCACCTTCTTCCTTCAGTCACGTGCACCGGGACGTCAGGTCAGCCACTTCGACACTCCTCTGAGCTAGCTGCTCATTTGACCGAAGCAATGCGACCCGGTGATGTTGCAGCGCTTCCTAGACCCCCCGTAAACGGTGTAGGAAGACGGACTTAGCAATCGACCGCAGCATGAGATCCTGTAAAGAAACAAAACTCCCATCACCACATGCTAAGGGACAAGTAATCTCGACAAAGAAAAGGCCAACACCCTTACATGACCCTGTTCCTAAAACTCGGCCCAGACATCCCGCTCGTCGACGTCGTCAAGAATGAAATACAGATCGCCCTTGGTAGACACCCACGCTAGGGGCACCTTTGAGTGGAACGAGGTAGCCGACCGGGAACAGATGAGATCACCGAGAACCCCTGCAATTGGGGGCTTGACGATAATCGCGTCATTGCGCAGCAGCACGAAGGGTATCTTCCACCACCCCTCCGAGGTGCCGGCCTCCTCCTCGTGCCTCACCCCCAAGCTCGGCGCAGCTTTGGGGTGTTAGGGAGATCACACAGGAGGTCAGAGACCATGGGCATCGCGACACGCAGCGCAGCCTCCACCTCATCCTCGGAGGAGACAATGATGGCCCAGCCGGCGACATGGGATGCACGGGAGCCACCTCAGCCACAGTTGTGTCAGGCTCGACCGGTGCCACGGGAACAGGCGCAGCCACCTCACCACCATGCTGAGATGGCTCCTGGACAAAAGGGGGGTGGGACGAGGCCCCGCAGACGGGCCCACGCTGCGCTTCACCGCCTTAGTGGTAGTAAAGATGGACGCGTCGGCCCGGTGCTTGGTGCTAAAAAATAGAAACGACTGTCAAAAAAGATGGTGCGCAAGTAGACTTTCCCGCAGCATGAACACGTACTCAGAGACAGGTAAAAACAGATGTCTTGTCCTTCGGATCCTTGGCCCCTGCTGCCCCACCAATGATGAAGGCGGGGCAGTGGTCACCTCTTCTGCAACCCTCGGCACGGGGGGCCGAGGACGGGGCAATAGCCGGGGCCACCACGGACAGCCCCTCCTCCGTGTTCCCTCCAGCGGGCAACCGCTGAGGGTACCCCGCCGCCACACCCACGGGGATGACGACTTTCCATAGGATGGGGCGTGACTTCTTCCTCCATGACCTCTTCCGCCTCGGCAGGGACGAGAGCTGGCTAGGCGGATGCCCACGCTGGCCCCTGTGAAGGAAGGGCTGCGCCGCCGAAAGGGCCCATGGAGGCTGGCGCAGAACCGATCCCAACCTCGGGGTTGAAGCTAGCACGAAACTCTCCTCTCATCGTCGTCATCATCATCATCATCATCCTCCTCCTCCTCCTCATTGCTAGGAGAGGACTCGAGTGGGAGGCCCTCCCTCGCCTGCACACTGTGGTGCTTCTCCAGTGCGTCATGGGCCACCATCTTCTTGCGGGCATGCCTCTTCGTCTCATTTTTCTTCCGCTTCTGCTCTTTGGCCGCCAAGCGACACACCTACCTGGCTGCCGCGTCCTCTAGGACTGAAGGTCGAGCAGTCCAGAACCCCAGAGTCCCTACCGAGAGACAGGAAGGTAACACCGTGACGAAAAAGAAGAAGCAGAAGATCAAAAATAAAAAAACAAAAAACTCACCAAGGACACGTAGCCCTCATCGGGGCGCATCGGCACGATTGCGAAATAATCTGTCTTCCCCACCGTACCCTTCACTCGTCGGAGGAGTTCGTCGGTGGAGAGGGAATCCGAGGCCATCCGAGAACTTTCGACGGCGGCCTCGGGGGTTATCTCGTTGAGGCAGAGTCGATGGTCGGCTAGCGGCAGCAGCCGTCGCCGGTGGAAGGCTGCTACAACTCCAGCCACGGTGAGACCGAGGTCCTAGAGCTTCTGCAGTGCCTCCAGCAGCAGCTTCAGGTGGGTCTAGAGATCCCACGGTGGCCCCCACCTCCACTTCTCCTCCACTCCGAGGACGACATGGTGTGTAAACTCCGGCAGCCGCCCATCATCGTTACAGAGGTAGAACCATCGGCTCTGCCACCCCTTGTTCGATGAAGTAAGGGTGGCAGGGATGTACATCGCCACCTGATCCGAGCGTAGCTAGAGCGTGCAGCCACCGGTGTAGACAGCGTGGCGCACCTTCCTCACCTCGCAAGGGAGGGAGAAGGGCTCCGCGCGGAAGAGATGGAGCCACAGGTCCTAGTGGGGGCTCATTCCCCAGGAATCCCTCGCAGACGGCAGAGAAGATGGTCGCCTGCATGATGGAGTTAGGGTTGAAGTTGTGCAGCTCCACCCCATAGTAGTGCAGCAAGGATCACATGAAGCAGCTCACCGGAACTCCGAAGCCCCGTTCATGGAACGAGGCAAAGCTAATGATGTAGCCTGCGGGCAGATTCGGCACCTGCTCATCGTGCAGCACGATCCACTCGGGCTATGGGCAGGTGGTTCGGTGTCGGAGCAAACCGACGTCAACCAGCGCGTCTAGATCTGCATTGGTAATGGAAGACACGGGCCACAGATCACGGGGAGGAAGGACGGTGATCTTTTACGCCATCGAAACAAACAGAAGGCGAAGGGAAGGCGAAGAGCTCTCTGGGCAGGAGGCGAAAATGGCGTTTGGAGGTGAAGCATTGAAACTGCAAAGGTAACGGTCTGAAGCCCTCCCTCTCGGCCAGCTTTATAGGACGGACAGAGCCAGCAAGGTACGATTCGAAAAGCGGTTGGACGACTGCTGTTTCGAATTCTGCAAGCACGCGTACCGCGAAGGATCGGTTGGCAGGCAAAACGTCCCATCACATTAAATGATTGTGTCCCCTCCAGGGAAAAAACACGCTAAGCGCTGTTCCACACTCCACATCAAAAGGTACGCCCTCTCCCCTCGACTATACTGCCTCCTACTCCCCTCGGCGACCGAACCAGAAAGAAGTGTCATCTGCCTCGGGCGACCCCGCTCGAAAAAGAGCAACGAATTGGAAAAAGTCATCTTCTACCTCGGCCTGTCGCTTCGGGAAGGAAAAGGCATGGAAAGATAATGTTCATAGGTTCAAAGGTTCGACCCTCAGCAGGTTTCAAACGAACCGCCATAGGACTTTAGGGCTTTGAGCCCGATACTAATCAGGGGTTCAAAGGTTGGCCCCTCGAAAGGGCTCCAAAACTGGCCCAGAGCATAGAGTTAAGGATGACTATTGGTATGCCCGTACATGGCCTTAGCTCGGGTTGCGACCCGAGGTATCTTAAGACATATCCGAGAACCCCCAAGAGCGATTCGTGATGGTATCCCATCGTAGGGAGGCATCGAGACCTCGAACCCCATCGAATGGGTCTAGGACCAGGCGAATCACCCGCGGGTACTTTTGAGGCGTGTCTCCGGACCACAAGCCGACTCCAATCGAAAGGAGCTCGGACCCCCCGCTTGGATCACCTGTTAACAGCTCAATGGAAATGCCATGCTTGTTGCCCATAGAGGGTAGCATGACGCATTCCCCCTCTTCCTCCTTGTAGAGAGGCGACGAAGGGGCGTACGAACCACAAGACAAATCATCCCTTGATCGACCTATTGCTCCGTGCAAAGGCTCGGGGGCTGCCCTCGCAAACCGCATAAAAAATCTTCCACGGTCTAACCGAAGATCAAACGGAACCTATCAAAGAATTAAAGCCCCCGAAGGAGTCGACCACTCCTTCGGGGCCTCGGGGGCTACACCCGATGGGTGCGCTCGCGCGCACCCATCAGAAAACAAGCACGTCATGTCTCTTAAAAAGCGGCATACTCGCGGGTAAGCAGCAGAGCCTCCAAACAAGTACCAAAAGTATTTCCTTAGAAGGCTCGAGGGCTACTGTCGGGGCAGTAATTAGGGACACCCAAATTACCTCCTAACAAAAGCATTCAGAGACATAAGGACTAAACTCTCCAGGGGTGACAACTGAGCCACCTATAAAAAGCCGAGGCATCCCCCTGAGGGTCTCTCACCCCGAGCGGAGCTCCGCCTAACTCGACACCACTCACTCCGCCTCGCCAGAGGTCGCCTCAGCCCAGTCTGTCCTGCCGGAGCCAGCCTTGGGCAGATAGGTCAAGGCCGCTCGAAAACAGAGAGGGGACAGGTGCATTTAATGCGTGCGCCAACCCGCGCTGTGGCAGCGGAGCACAGTGGTGGACAAGACAGCGATCACGTCTAAGCGCAGCAGTATGATTACGCTTGTGCCAAACATTGCGCGCACGCCGCCTGACACCCTCCGATGGGACGCCTAATACAACAAGCCAAGTGGACGAGCCTTCGGGAGCAACCTCTCCGCTTCGCCCGACCCAAACTTAAGCCCTCAGGCAAATTCTTCGCCTCGCCCGAGCTCGGCCTCGGCCACCAACTACGCCGTGAATCCTGCAGACGGCCATTCCACCCGACTGTAGCGCACGTCGACTGACGGCTCGGCCAACACCTCGGGAAGTCTTCTGCATCAACCAAGCAAGGGCTCTGATCTCGATGAGTGCTGCAGAGAATCTCGACGTCATCGCGTGCCAGGGCGATGACGCACCCCGTAAGCAGGCTTTGGCCCATACCCCGACGCTATTACAACCACTACGTCATGGGTGGCCTCTCCCTTAGGAGCTCGGGTGTACGAACGACTTCCTGGCCTGGATCTCTACGGGAAGTCAGCAGACGCGAATCTACTGCACGGTTCGCCGTCACATCAAATGCCAGGACATATCTCTGTCAAAATACAAGACTCGGCTTCACCACGGACGCTCCCCTGGGTGTATAAATAGGGCAGTGGTCCCTCCATTGATAACCACAACACACGTAGACAAGTTCTTGCTTTCCAACTCGTTCTTAGATACTGGCACTTGCCTCAACTATCTCTAGGGACTTGGGGACTTCCCCTCTCCCGCTATGATTGTAAACCCCTACTACAGGCACCATGGTGCGAGAGTAATATAAGTCTCATCCCTCTGCTAGAAGTAGGGCCTCGAGAAGCCCGAACCAGATAATCGCTTGTGTCATCTCGCACACCATCTAGAGCCGGCCACACGGCACATTACTGGTTGGTTAAGGACCCACGGTCCAAACACCGACACCATGTAAACTGAGTTTTCTCATGGGAGTTTCCATGGTTTTGTAGTGCTTTCAAAAAAAGGAAAGTTCGTATACGGTTTTGTGTATGTGCAAGGTTTGGCAAGTTGGCATTGTATTGATAAGTAAGCAAGTTACTGTAATGATTTAAACTAGATTGTTTTGAAAGGAAATGCAAAGGATAAAGCAAATTAAACTTTGTATTAAGTTACCTGATTCATGAAAAAATTGTACTAACCTTCTGTCAACATTTTCTATGTTTCTCATTTCACTCACTGTATTTTTAGTTACAACTACACTGCATATGCTGGCAGATTTTTTTCATATATTACTTCTGCTGACATTTCCACCTTCATAGCAGCATCTCTACTAGAGATGGCCAAACGGGCCGCCCGGCCCGGCCCGGCCCGGGCCCGGTGAAGCCCGGCCAAAAACCGGGCCGGGCCTGCTGTGCCAGCGGGCTTAATTTTCTGTCCAAGCCCGGCCCGCAGCGGGCCTAAACGGGCCGGGCCGGCCCGTTTAGCACGAAAAAACGGGTCAAAAAGCGGGCTAAACGGGCCGGTAAGCACGTTTTAGTGTAAAAAAACCGGGCTTAACGGGCTTAGAGGTAAACGGGCCGTGCCGGGCTAGCCCGCCGTGCCTAGTTTCCTGTCCAAGCCCGCCCGCTTATTCTACTGTGCCGGGTTCGGACCGGGCCCAAAAAGCGGGCTTCGTGCCGGGCTCACGGGCCTCGTGCTTTTTGGCCATCTATAATCTCTACTACTATTTTATGTTTTTTGCATATAAATATATTTTATTATATTGATTTCGTAGCTAGTCACGGTCATATTCCTAGTGTGAATATATGTGTGTTAACATGTTTGCTTCACTCCTAGTGCATTGGTTTTCCAACTCGTGAAGTTTTAAATGCCTTATTAGCCGGCGATTTAAAACACTGAAAAACGAAGGATACAAAGGTAGAACACTTCAATCGCATACAAATTACATGGTACAATATATGGGTGTTGGTTTCTAAAAATACAGAAATAATAGAGAAGGCAAATCTGAGTTATATTTATGGTTGCAAGGTGCGAGCATATATATTACACGAAGGACGCGACCTCAGTGTGGTCCAAGAACGCGCCAGTGACGCCTCCCTTGGGCGCCATGGCCAGCATGAGAGCTCCCCGCGCGCCCTCCTCGACCGTCAGATGCCCAGACCGGAAGTTCATGTCCGTCTGGACGTAGCCAGGATGCACACAGTTGACGCACAGCGACGGGTGCTCCTTCGCAAGGATCCGGGAATAGGCGTTCGCGAGCGCCTTGGACGCCTTGTACGTGACGAACCCTCCTTCATTGGGCCACCCTCTCGAGCCTCCAGCTGCCCATCCTTGAAGTCCTTGAGAAACAGCTCTGACAGCTCGTCCAGCCTCTGTTCGGACAGGCCATCGATGCTGCTGAGCTCCTCTTTCAGTTCGTCTCCGCTGAAAAACTGGAGCAGGGTAGAGTTGTTACTGATCTGCAATGTTCTGAACTATTTTTCTTCTTCTTTTGTATATATATCAATGTTGCGGCACTTGATGGCCATTTTTACCCTGAGTAGTCCATAGGAGGATGACAGGTTAACGATCCTTCCATGGGACGAGGACTGCAGAAGAGGGAGCAGCGCTTTTGTGACAGCTTTGGTCCCGTGGTAGTTCGTCCGCAAGCACTTCTGTGCTTGCTCGTACGGTTCTGTGTTGTGCTTGTTGATTGCTTCGATCCTCTGCATGAGATCCATGCCTGCGAGCTGTTTCCACACGAGAAAATGCATTTGTATCTTTTTACTGCTAGACTAGACTTCTATTTTGTTCTAGTAATAAAATAGTACTACGTCCGTTTTCGAATATTTGTCGTCAGATATTTTATTTTTGAATTGAAGCGTGACAAATAAAAAAGAATAGAGAAAATATTTCTTTACTTTATTATATTATAGTGGGAGTTTCTTTATTCATATGTCGTCTGCGAATGCAGCGAGTGAAATAGAAGTTTAAAAAAGAGCAGAGTGCTGGGTTTCAAACCATGTTCTAATTACCGGAGCTCACAGCTATTTGTGTTCAACAAAGAATAGATATTGTGAATATTCTGAATATAGAAAGCATAGTAAAGTGAAACCGTTATTGTGTTCTCGGTAAGTAATTGTCACTGGTTAATTAACCAACCTCTTGACGAAAAGCTTCTGGATCGTCGACGTTACTTGTCGTTCCAGTAATTGCTGCATTGTTGACCTGCAAAGGCATAAATCGATCGACAACCACCAGTATTTTTAAAGAGTGTTGGGAGTGAGAACACGAATCCAGAAACTAATGAAAAACCACTCACGTGCATCTTTTCCTCTCATTTTTTTAAAAACTATTCACATCTACACTAGCAAATGAATGAAGTAGTGCTCTCTTATTTTTTTCTTTTTAATGTGTATAAAAAGACTAAGTTTTAACGTTTTCTTTTCACTTCTTTAATAAAATTCTCAGTAGGGGCCTCCCCTCCTGATTCTTCAAAAAAAATGAAGTAATGAACTGCACTACGCATAGCTAGGTCGCAGCTGCAGGAAGAACGGGAGATCAAACGTCCATGGCATACCAATATATCCAGCCTGCCAAACTTCTCCTCGATAAAACCAGCTAAGCGTGCAGCGCTCGACGGATCGCCGACATCCAGCTGATGGAAGACGACGTTGGGTAGCCCAAGCGTGCTGGCTGCCTCCGCGCCCCTCTCCGCGTCCCTTGCTGTCAACACTACGGTGACTCCACTGGAAGCCAGTTGCCTGCATATCTCTAGCCCAATTCCCCTGTTGCCTCCTGTGACCACAGCGACCCTGGCCGTAGCAAAGAAAGAAAAAAGGGATGAGATTATATAATTTAGATTATAATCCAGATTATATAATCTATAAGCTGAAACAAACAGGCCTAACATCATAGATTTACATGTGAGACTCGAGAAAGAGAATATCATGGCTCACTCTTTCTCAGATCGGCTGCCTGTGTCTCCTTCCATGTCAGTGCAGCTGAAAGCTGATTATTCTTGAGCAAGGTGGTGTAGAAGGTTACGCGTGTGTGTGGGTGGAGAGGAGAGTTTGGCAGTGAGATAAAGATCGGATGATCCGGTGCACGTTTTATAGCGCCGGCGGTCTTGGTGCTTGTTGGAGGTTCTCCTTTTCAAGGTGAGGTCACCCCTCTCGTCACTGCCAGCATTCCTTCTTTCCGACAAATAATAAATACATTGTATCAAGCTTTCCTTGACCGTCTGAAGAAAAAAAGAGGCTCAACATCAGCGAGGAGACGCCACGGCTTTCGTCACACGAAGTTTGCTCATTGGAGTCATTATTGTTCGATTTTTTAAACAATATTTTTCAATGATTATTTTTAAATATAGAAGCGATTGTATGAGAATTACAGATATAACACCCTATAGGCCATCGGGATGCTTGAATGGTAACAATAGGAGTTGGTATGTAGTGATATGAGTCCTTGTATGGGAAGAACCTCTATTTCAAGACCAACTATTTTGCTTCAAACCATGTAAAAAATACTCTAACACTCCGTTCGGATCATTTGAATTGAATTTCATTCTAATAACGGGCCGTTTGGATCCCTTCATTTTAGAGGAATTATAATTCACTCAATAAAGTAACTTATTTAGTTTGGAATTTGATATTCCACCGCTTTCTAAAGTTCAAATATAAGTCTATCTCAAATTCATGGGTGCAGGATGGGAAATAATTTTATGCATTAGTAGAATTTGTTTCTACTCTATAACTTACATGACACTCTTCGTTTTACTCCTCTATAGTAAAAATATAGTACATAAATATCTCCGACATCTTGCTAATAATAATATACAAAATATCTCCGACATCTTGCTAATAATAATATACAAATGTATTTTGTATAAAACCGAATTAGCTTAATTGATATATGCCTAAATTACTATTATTAGAATGGAATTCAATTCCAATGATCCAAACGAGACGTAATAGTAATTTAGGCATATATCAATTAAACTATTTCGGTTTTATATAAAATATATTTGTATACTATTGTTAGCAAGATGTCCGAGATATTTATATGCTATATTTTTACTATAGAGGAATGAGACGAAGAGTGTTATGTAAGTTACAGACTAGAAACAAATTTTACTAATACATAAAATCATTTCTCATCCTCCACTCCATGAATTTGAGATAGGCTTATATCTGAACTTTGGAAAGTGATGGAATGTCAAATTACAAACTAAATAAGTTATTTTATTGAGTGAATTCCAATTCCTCTAAAATGAAGGGATCCAAACGCCCCGTAACACTAATACAACCAAAAAAAATACTCTTAACACTAATACATACTAGGGCCCTGTTCTAAACGGCTAAAATTAATAGTTACCAACTAAATTAGCTAACAGGTTTAAAACGGGTTAGCTAATGTAGCAACTAATTGTTAGATATACTACTCAAATAGCTATTAGTTGTTAGCTGCTCCAATCCAACTAACAACTTATTAGTTGACTAACAATTGTCTCTAGAGGTTTGGATCAGGGCCTAAAACTATTAACTATTCTATCCCTAATCTAAAAATAACACTAACAACTATCTATCCTAACTCTAACTAAAATTAACCCTAAAATACTAAAACTAAATAGACTAATTAATCTAACCTTAGTCAAGTTGTATCACCCAAAATCCTATTTTTGGGAATTATAAAGGTTCACCAAAAGATATGTGTTAAAATGTCTTTTAATAAGAATTTCCTCCCTTTATAAACTATGTCTCTCTCTCTAAATTAGTTAATAATAATTTGGTATTCAAAACTTAGATAAAAAATGCTAATTTTTATTTTTGAGTAACTTTTACTTAGATCACATATTCAAATACAATGTTTTCCTAATGGGAAAACATGGTGTGGGTAGCATAATTGAAGCATTTTTAGAATAAATGAATAAATTGATTAATATAAATGTAGGATTTTTGTGTGTTCATATTTGAATTGGTATTTGAATTTGAAATTTGCAAATTTAAAAAGAAAAAATAAAATAAAATAGAAAAGAAAAAGAATAAAGAAAAGGGGAATTCACCTACCCTGGGCCGGATCCCCCCTCGGCCCAACATCGCATGGCCCACCCTGATTTCCCCCTCCTTCCACGTGTCGTGCCTCTGACCGGTGGGCCCCGCGGGCAGGGTTGCCACCGGTCACCTGGAAGCCATGCGCCTCTGGCAGGTGGGCCTGTGTGGCCAGAGTTCTCTCCCACCCCACGCGGCGCCGGACTTGGAACAGAAGGTTCCATGGCTCGCGCGGATTTCGTCGAGTTGTTGCCCCCGGGGTCATCTGCCCACTCCGGCCCGGGCATATAAGTACCGAAGCCCAAATCCCTGATGCACCAGACCGTAGCACCTGAGAGCCGCCTGGAGCCGTGGACGCCATCGTCAATATCGGGACAGTTTCTGTCGACGGTGACCTCCATCTCCACGGGCGTTCCGGCCATAATAGTGGGACCTGGGAGCTTTGCCGAGGTCTCTAGGACTCAGGCGTGGAGGCGTCTAGCTCGGAGAGTCCTCGGTGCACGGCGGATTGCTCGCCGACGTTGTGCATGTCGCGAAACCCGCACCTCACCGTGGGCAGGGTATTCTACCACTACAACTCTGGGTAACACTTCCTTCTCTAGGTTCGACTTCATCCGAGCTGTGATTATATGCCGGTAGATTGTGAGTTGGGACAGGGTAGCACAGGGTTGCCATTGCCAGCCATGGTGCCATCGTTGGCTAGGAAACGCCATCGCCCGGCTGGTATGGGGAAGGAGATGGTGCCCGTGCCTTCGATCTGGTAGCATACGACTGTGATTAGAGCGTCCGTGCACCCCTTCGTGGTCGAATCCGTGTCGTCCGATCCAAATCGTGCGTATGTGGGGCAATCTTAGTATTTTTAAATCTGGGGTGTGGGTCTCTGATTGGACGATCACAATAGCTTACCGGTTCAGTGGTAAGGGTTTCTAATCCAGACCATCAATTCTGATTGGACAGATGGAAATCAATCCGGGGCTTTAAAACCTGGACCGTTGATTCTCGATCCGAGGGCGGGCAATGCGTATCGTTTCATTATGAGTAGAGTCCAATCTAGGCCCTCGGTTTTGATCGGGCGGTCATAATTCATAGATACCCTTTCGGCCAGCAAGACTTGCAAAAGAGACCTTATACTTTTACCAAATAAACTAGCCGTCCTCGACGTATACAAAACCTTACAATGGAGTCCCTGGACTTTTCAAATAAACCCCTAGATAGTATTTCCTAGTATAAAAAGGTACTAAAACTTGTTTCAGTCATAACTTTTACACCTTAACTCCGATTTGATCCAGTCGAATTACGTTATCCTCGTAGAAATATTTACTGCACAATAACAACATTAATTATACGATATCACATACTTTTATAATTAGGTAACTAATTTGATTAGTCTATGTTTATTAGATTAGCTTTTCTAATATTAATATAATATTCTAATCTTATAGTTATAATTTGACTAAAAGATAGTCTCTAATCAAGTAATAACTTAGATTAAAGTTGAACAAAGATAGTTATATAGTTTCTCACATAACTTATGTTAATAAAATATAGTTTTATTATTTAAACACATAAAACTTTGGAAAACCATATCTTTTCAACCACAACTTCGATTGTAGTGGTTCTCGAACCTACGATCTCGTAGCAGCACGTAGAATATTATTACGTTGTTTATTCTCATGTTTGGTGCAATGTTATTTTTATGTACTCCTTATGTATTTGTATGTATTGCTACGAGTAGCAGCGAGGTCATGAATCACCGAAGACCAATTTGGTGAAGTACCTGGGAATCTCAAGTCATAGGCAAGTTATGCCCTTGATCATTTTTCTTTACCTAATAATGTTCCTGTTAATCATTGTGACATGCTACCTAATAGGTTTCCCTAGAATTGTTTACCCCACACCTTGCAACCAAATGAACTATTGGGTAGATTTGCTATTGCTCTACTTGGTTTTGGGCTTAATGCTATACTAAATTATGATCATGTTCTAATTTTGCTATTGATTTAATTATTGTTCATGACAAGATTATTGTGTTAATTGGAACATGGAGAACCACTCGGGAAAATAGTGCTTCCACAAGGGTGGTATGGGACACCCTTGGTTGATTAATTAGGAAAGCTAGTGGAGGACTACCTTACCCGAAAGGGGCAAGGGCGGTAGACGAGCTACTGTATAGGGAGGTTCTCGAGTCGATCATGTCGCGTTGGCTTTTCAGACGAGGGATTCCTATATCACCCTTCTCAGAAACCGTAGCGAGTTTTCTGAAGCTAGTGTCACTTTGTAAAGGCCTCGTAGTGCTACCCTACCTCGCCTCCTCGATAGAGGTGTATGGGATTCATGACCCCGTGGTAGATGGGTAACACGACTTGTGGGTAAAGATGCAACCTCTGCATAGTGTAAAACTGGTATATCAGTCGTGCTCACGGTCATGAGCGGCTCGAACACTCACATGAGTAATTTATGGAACTAAACTTAATTTGTCATTTGTATTGCATTGTGTGTGTTATTATTAATTGTGATCTCTTATTTTTTGGGTTGGTATCTACTTATACTTAGTTATTGCTAATAAAATTTTTACCAACTTTAAAAGCAATGCTCAGCTTTAACCATCTTCTTTGGTAACCCTTGCACTTCATATGAGCTCCACCATAGGTGAGCTCATGCACATATTCCCCACAACTTGTTGAGCGATGAACGTATGTGAGCTCACCCTTGCTGTACTCACATCCCCCAGGTCAAGAATAGGTACCACAAGATAAGGTGCATGAAGGATGCCGCGATGAGTTCGTGAGAGGTCTAGGCCATCGTCTCCCAGTCAACTATGGTTGTTGGATCGTCATTTTTGTATGATGTGATTATTTAGTTATTTTGTACATACTCCTATTTTATAGTAAAGATGTGACATTCATTTCTGAACCATGAGTCATCATTTGTGAGACTTGATCCTAGCACACATTTGATTCGCGCCCGGGTTTGCCCCCTAAATCCGAGTGTGAGACAAGTATAACTAAACTAACTAAACCCGAGTCCGACACTGACTAAATATATAATAAAAATATATTGAAAATATTGTGTTGTCAAACTATTTTCCAATATCACTTCTTGTTTTATTGATCTTTACTTCAAATTTATTTTATGTTTTCTTGACAAACTTATTGAATGTTTATGTAACTTTGGTCTTGTCATGAAGAAAGAATATGAAAATGAATCCTGAATTAATCATCAACTACCACCACATGACAATATAGGTTGCCTCCCACACTTGCATGAGTCCTTGCCACAAACAAATACATGTGTAATAATTCTAGTGGTCTTTATGTTTAAATGAAACCTTTGGGTGGATGACTATTAGTAACTTGCTTGTCGACCTGACATGGACTACAAAGCTTGTCTTTTCAAACACAACATCATTCAACCCTCTAACCATGTCTTGCTTCAATAACTTATTAAGTGAACTCACTCTCACTTGACCGAACCTTCAGTGTCATAACACCAAATGATGATTTGGTGAATAGATATGATTTCGAGTTTGCATCTTCGGGGGTGAAGTCCACTAAATATTACTTCCACTATATATAGGTCATTGTATCTAAACCCTTTAAATATAACTTCATCATTATCCTTATTTGGCACATCAACTTATTTTCTAGTGAATAAACCTTGAAATCCAAGACACATGCAATTTCCAAAAGGATAGAAACTCAATGAAGCAACAAGAATCATATTGATATTGCTACTTTGTCCAACCCTTGACTTTGCTCTTTGAATTATCTCCAAATGTAATTATTTTTCATCGTCACATCTTCATCTAGTGAGGTGAACACATGAGGATTGTCGGTCATATGTTGTGTACAACCGATATCAACCACACAATGGCTTCATCCAGTCTTGTAGTTCACTTAGAAACATGAGAGATCAAGCTTGTTGTTTGCGCAAACAAGCTTGGTGGGGCCATTAATCTTCTCAAATACTTACTTAGCAACCAAATTTGCTTAGGTTCATTCTTGTTGGGTGGGCCTAAGAACATGACTTTAAGCTTTTCACTAGTATCCTTTCTAAGCATGTAGTGATCATTGACGACAAAGGGCCTAGAAAGCTTGGGCAATGGCGTGGGTGGTGAAGTTTCATACTCATGAGCAAAGTGTTCTTATCCACACTCAAAGCAACTCTTTGGCTTGGGATTTGGCTTGTATTGTTGAGCTTGAACTTTATTCTCCTTGTTGGCCAAGTGCCCAATACCACCTCTATTTTGCTTCATGATGGTATTTATGAGAAGCTCAATATGAAGATATTGGCATCTTGTAGACTTTTATATTCTAATAGTGAGATGATTTTTCACTATCTTGAGTGTCTTGTTTTCTTACATAAACATGCCATTCTCAAAGAGTCGTATCATAGTCACCATATTGCTTCTTAATGATAATACCACCATTGGTTATTAGCTTCTCAATACCTTTATTGAGCTTGTCATTTTTATTCCTGATTTTGACATAATCATCATAAAGTTCAGCCATAACCACTTTCTTGCCTTTGCTACTAGAACCTTGCTCAATGCTCTCTCATGACAAGATATAGCTATATCAATCTTGATAATGTTGTTAGTAGCATCATGTGTTTTCTTGGATAAAAGATCGTACGAAAGCACAAGGTTGTCATGGTTGATCTTGAAATTAGTGTATTATTCTCTTAGCAAGTAATATCTACTAGCTAGTAACATCTAGGTGTGCCACCTCAAGTTTAACATGCTTTTGTCTAAGCTCTTTTAGTGAAGTTTTGAGCTTTTTGAGGATGGTTGACATGACCTAGCTCATCAATATCTTTTTCTATAATTACATATTTTGCTAAAACTCATGTTCTCAAGTTTTACACAATGGCTACCAGAAAACACCGCCTATCTATCTTCAAATAAACGATGATATGCAACTATCCCAAGAGCTCATGCCCATGTCCTAACTGCTCGACCCTTTTTCCTACGTGCACCTAAACCTTGCCTCTCTGATAAGCTACTCTACTCATAGTGTCCTCTAGTGTCATATACGGACACACATACGCAAGGAGAAGGGCTAGGGATGTGTGACGTACAGAGGAGTGCAAGGGAGACACTGGATCTGTAGGAGTTGGTTCCTCTATCCTAGGAGTCAATTTAGCTAGATAAAGGGAGAGATTATCTAGGAGTCAGTTATCAGCCCTTGTTTCTAGGAGAGATAAAAGGGAGAAGATTATCTATGAGTCAGTTATCAGTCCTTGTTTCTAGGAGAGATTGGTTAAGGCTATGGCCTATATAAGAAGGGTCATACGCATTCATTGAAGGCAAGCAATAAGAATTATTTCCTCTTATCTCCTATCTAAACAACTAGGCGTTGAGGGGTAAAACCTCGCTCCAACAACGGACCGAGACTATGACCTCCGCAGTCGAAGGCCAGACACCCTACCACCCGACACCCTTGACAACCTGGTATCACGACCTAGGCCTCATCACCACAGCCTGCTGCCGCACCACCTACACCTCCACAGCCAACGCCTTACACCACCACCATGATAGATGCAACTCAGCCCTGCAAACAACCCTCGACTCGCTGGTCGCCGCTGAAAGGGAAATAGGGTTAACCATTTCCTATAATCAATTTTGGTGGTTGACGTACAACATAAACCACATGGACTAACTAGTTTGTCTAGATATCATTTATCATAGGTGCATAAGGTTCAACACAAACCAAGAAAGATATACAGTTAGGGACTCAATCAAATATTGGAGCAAAAGACTAGAGTGTGCTGATTTTTGGCGCACCGGACACTGTCCGGTGCACCAGGCCAGGTAGCCACTGAACTAGTCACTCTCGGGTTTCTGCGGGCGCACTCCACTATAATTCACCGGACTATCCGGTGTGCACCGGATTGTCCGGTGAGCCAGCGGAGCAACGGTTCCCTGCGCGCCAATGGTCGTTTCGTCAGACGAATAGTGATGAACAGTGTCACGGCAGAAGTCAGAGGTCACCAGACTATCCGGTGTGGCACCGGATTGTTTGGTGCAACAGGACGACAAGGCGCTCCAATGGTCAACTGCTCGAAACCCTAACAGACATGATGACGTGGCGCGCACCGAACAGTGAACAGTGACTGTCCGGTGCGCCACCGGACTGTCCGGTGCGTCTAGAGCCAGCAGACTTCACCAACAGCTAGGAAGTGGTTGGGGGCTATAAATACCCCCCAACCACCTCATTCAAAGCAATCCAAGTTTTCTGAACATCCCATTCATTGCAAGAGCAAAAGACTTCACTCCAAGACACATCAAATAGATCAAATCCTCTCCAAGCCTCCAAATCAACTCAATTCCATTAGAGACTTGAGAGAAGGTGTTTTGTGTTCTTTTGTTGCTCTTGTTGCTTGGATTGGCCTCTTCTTTTTCTCTTCTTATTCTCAAGAGACTTGTAAGCGAAGCAAGAGACACCAAGTGTGTGGTAGTCCTTGCGGGGTCTTAGTGACCCGTGAGATTAAGGAAAAGGCTCACTCGGTCTAAGTGACCGTTTGAGAGAGGGAAAGGGTTGAAATAGACCTGGCCTTTATGGCCTCCTCAATGGGGACTAGGTTCTTTGGAACCGAACCTCGGTAAAACAAATCATCGTGTCTACTCGCTTTGATTCTCACTTGATTTGTTTGCCCTCTTTACTCTCTCTAACATTTCCTTGCTAGTATTGATTTGAGTTTGCTCCCATATGTCATCCACATCCTTTGAGCAACTCTTAGCAAGAGAAACAATCTTTCGGACTTGAATTTAATTCTAACACTAACCCCCTGCCTTAGTGTGTGTTTAAGTTTATAAATTTCAGGTTTCGGCTATTCACCCCCCCCCCCTCTAGGTGACTTTCAATTGGTATCGGAGCCAGTGCTTCATTAAGAGCCTAACAAACTCAAAGTGATGTCTGGAGATCACGCCAAGAGGGAGATCGTGACCGGTGACTAGCCCACAGGCTCGAGGAGGACTCTATCAAGGGAGTCCGGCAACAAGTTAAAGGAAGAATCCTCTTCCTCCATCAAGTCACTTAGGAGGGGTGACAAGAAGAAGAAAATGAAGAAGGCGGTCTACTACGAGACCGACTCTTCATCACCCTCCACGTCCAGTGCCGAGTCTACTACTTCGATGCGTCACGAGCGCAAGAAGTATAGTAAGATGCCTCTACGCTATCCTCGCATTCCAAAGCGTGCTCCATTACTTTCGGTACCCCTAGGCAAACCACCATATTTTGATGGTGAAGATTATTGCATGTGGAGTGATAAAATGAGGCACCATCTAACCTCACTCCACGAAAGCATATGGGATATTGTTGAGTTTGGAGTGTAGGTACCACAGGTGGGCGACGAGGACTACGACTCAGACGAGGTCGCCCAAATTAGGCACTTTAACTCCCAAGCAATTTCTATACTCCTCGCCTCTTTATGCCGAGAGGAGTATAATAAGGTGCAAGGGTTAAAGAACGCCAAAGAATTTTGGGACATCCTCAAAACCGCGCACGAAGGGGACGAGGTGACAAAGATCACCAAGCGGGAGACGATCAAGGGCGAGCTCGGTCGATTCGTCCTCAACAAAGGAGAAGAGCCGCAAGCTATGTACAACCGGCTTAAGACCATGGTGAACCAAGTGCGCAACCTCGAGAGCACCAAGTAGGATGACCATGAGATGGTCAAGCTTATTCTTAGATCACTTGTTTTTCGTAATCCCACTCAAGTGCAACTAATACGTGGAGACCCTAGATATAAACAGATGTCTCCCGAGAAGGTTATTGGCAAGTTTGTGAGCTTTTAACTTATGGTCAAAGACTCCAAACACATTGTCAACTTGGAGCAAGGCGTCACCTCTACACCCGAGGTGCAACCCGTTGCGTTCAAAGCAACGGAAGAAAAGAAGGAGGAGTCTACACTAAGTAGGCTTCCAATCGACGCCTCCAAGCTCGATAATGAGGAAATGTCTCGCATCATCAAGAGCTTTTGCCAAATCCTTAAGCAAAGGAGAGGGAAAGACTACAAGCCCCGCTCCAAAAGGGTGTGTTACCGGTGTGGTAAGTTCGGTCATTTTATCGCTAAATGTCCATATTCTAGTGAAAGTGACAAGGAAGAAGACAAGAAGGGGAAGAAGAAGTATTACAAGAAGAAGGGTGGCGAGGTGCACATGGTTCAGGAGTGGGACTCTGATGAGAGCTCCACCAACTCCTCCTACAACGAGGACGCCACCAACATCGCCATCAACAAAGGCCCCCTCTTCCCCAACGTCGGCCACAAGTGTCTCATGGCTAAGGACGGCAAAAAGAAAAAGGTACATCGTAGAGCCATCCCCAAATATACCACATCTAGTGATAAGGGTAGCTCTAGTGATAATGAAAAGATGATTTAATTTCTCTTTTTGCCAACCTTAACATGGAACAAAAGAAAAAATTAAATGAATTAATTGAAACCATTAACGAGAAGGATGATCTCTTAGAATGCCAAGAGGACTTGCTTGTTAAGGAAACTAAAAAATTTGTTAAATTGAAAAATGCCTATGCTCTAGAGATAGAAAAATGTAATAATTTGTCTAAGGAGCTTAGCACTTGTAATGATTCAATTTCTTGTCTTAGAATTAAGAATGAAAATTTAGTTTCTAAGATTGAAAAATTGAATGTTTGCAATGAATCAATTTCCTGTCTTAGAGATGAGAATGCTAAATTAAATGCTAAGATAGAAGAATTGAATGTTTGCAAACCCTCTACATACACTGTTGAGCATGTTACTATTTGCACTAGATGTAGATATATTAATGTTGAAGCTATTGATGATCACCTTGCTATGATTAAACAACAAAATGATCACATAGCTAATTTAACTACTAAAATTGCTGAGCATGAGCTAGAGAATGAAAATTTTAAATTTGCTAGAAGCATGCTCTATAATAGGAGACGCCCTGGCATTAAGGATGGTATTGGTTTCTAATAAGGAAGCCAAAGCAACACCAAGCTTAATGCCCCTAAGAAATTGTCTAATTTTGTAAAGGGCAAGGCTCTCATGGTTCAGGATAGAGAGGGCTATATTTTATATCCTGCAAACTATCGTAAGCATAAAATTAGGAAAATTCATGCTAGGAAACCTCATATTGTTTCTCATCATGCTTTTATATAAAAAAATGAGGCTTCTAGTTATAGGCATACCACTCATGTCAAAATGCCTAAGAAGAAAATTTCTAATGCATCAAATGAGCATAATATTTCATTTAAAACTTTTGATGCTTCCTATGTTTTAACTAACAAATCAGGCAAGGTAGTTGCCAAATATGTTGGAGGCAAACACAAGAGTCCCAAGACTTGTGTTTGGGTACCCAAGGTGCTTGTTTCTAATGTGAAAGGACCCAAGACCGTTTGGGTATCTAAGAACCAGGCCTAAATTTGTTTTGTAGGTTTATGCATCCGGTGGATCAAGTTGGATAATCGATAGCGGGTGCACAAACCACATGACACGGGAGAAAGGAATGTTCTCCTCATACGAGAAGAATGAAGATCCCCAACGAGCTATCACATTCGGGGATGGAAATCAAGGTTTGGTCAAAGGTTTGGGTAAAATTGTTATATCCCCTGACCATTCCATTTCTAATGTTTTTCTTGTAGATTCTTTTGATTATAATTTTCTTTCTGTTTCTCAATTATGTAAAATGGGCTACAACTATCTTTTTACTGATATAGGTGTTACTGTCTTTAGAAGAAGTGATGATTCAATAGCATTTAAGGGTGTGTTAGATGGTCAGCTATATTTAGTTGATTTCAATGATAACAAAGCTAAACTAGACACTTCCTTAATTGCTAAGACTAACATGGGTTGGCTCTAGCATCGCCGACTGGCCCATGTCGGAATGAAGAATCTTCATAAGCTTGTAATGGGAGAGCACATTTTAGGACTAACAAATGTTCATTTTGAGAAAGACAGGATTTGTAGCGCATGCCAAGCAGGGAAGCAAGTTGGAGTCCATCATCCACACAAAAACATCATGATAACTGACAGGTCGCTCGAGCTACTCCACATGGATCTATTCGGCCCGATAGCTTACATAAGCATCAGCGGGAGTAAGTATTGTCTAGTTATTGTGGATGATTATTCTCGCTTCACTTGGGTATTCTTTTTGTAGGAAAAATCTCAAACCCAAGAGACCTTAAAGAGATTCTTAAGACGTGCTCAAAAGGAGTTTGGTTTGAGAATCAAAAAGACTAGAAGCGATAATGGGACGGAGTTCAAGAACTCTCAAATCAAAGGATTTCTTGAGGAGGAGGGCATCAAGCATGAATTCTCTTCGCCCTACACACCTCAACAAAATGGTGTAGTGGAGAGGAAGAATAGAACTCTACTGGATATGGAAAGAACCATGCTTGATGAGTATAAGACACTGGACCGGTTTTGGGTGGAGGCGATTAACACCACCTGCTACTCTATCAACCGATTATAACTTCACCGAATCCTCAAGAAAACATCATATGAACTCCTCACTGGTAAAAAGCCCAATGTTTCATATTTTCAAGTCTTTGGGAGAAAATGCTTTATTCTTATTAAGAGAGGTAGAAGTTCTAAATTTGCTCCTAAGCCTGTAGAAGGCTTTTTACTAGGTTATGATTCAAACACAAGGGCATATAGAGTCTTCAACAAGTCCATTAGATTAGTTGAAGTTTCTTGTGACATTGTGTTTGATGAAACTAATGGCTCCCAAGTGGACCAAGTTGATCTTGATGAATTAGATGATGAAGAGGCTCCGTGCATCGCGCTAAGGAACATGTCCATTGGCGATGTGTGTCCAAAAGAATCCGAAGAGCCTCCACAAGCACAAGATCAACCATCATCTTCCATACAAGCGCCTCCACTCACCCAAGATGAGGATCAGGCTCAAGAAGATGAAGATGAAGATCAAGACGATGAGCCACCTCAAGAGGAGGACATTGATCATGGGGGAGATGAAGACAAGGAAGACAAGGAAGACGACCAAGAAATTAGGGATCAACGACCGCAACAACCAAGAGTTCACCAAGCAATTCAAAGAGATCACCCTGTTAACTCCATTCTTGGTGATATTCACAAGGGGGTAACCACTAGATCTCGAGTTGCTCATTTATGTGAACATTACTCTTTTGTTTCCTCTATTGAGCCATACAGGGTAGAGGATCCACTAAGAGATCCAGATTGGGTGGTGGCAATGCAAGAGGAGCTCAACAACTTCATGAGGAATGAGGTATGGCATTTAGTTCCACATCCTAACCAAAATGTTGTAGGTACCAAGTGGATATTCTGCAACAAGCAAGATGAGCATGGTGTGGTGACAAGAAACAAATCTCGACTTGTGGCCAAAGGTTATTCACAAGTTGAAGGTTTGGACTTTGATGAAACTTATGCAGCCATAGCTAGGCTTGAATCAATTCGCATATTACTTGCCTATGCTACTTACCATGGCTTTAAGCTTTATCAAATGGACATGAAGAGTGCCTTCCTCAATGGGCCTATCAAGGAAGAGGTTTATGTTGAGCAACCTTTTGGCTTTGAAGATAGTGAGTATCCTAACCATATCTATAAGCTCTCAAAGGCGCTTTATGGGCTCAAGTAAGCCCCAAGAGCATGGTATGAATGCTTGCAAGATTTTCTTATCACTAATGGCTTCAAAGTCGGAAAAGCCGATCCTACTCTCTTCACCAAACTATTTCCAAAGACTTGTTCATATGCCAAATTTATGTTGATGATATTATATTTGGGTCTACTAACAAGTCATCTTGTGAAGAGTTTAGTAGGATCATGATTCAAAAATTCGAGATGTCTATGATGGGGGAGTTGAAGTATTTTCTTGGATTTCAAATCAAGCAACTCCAAGAGGGCACCTTCATCAGCCAAACTAAATACATTTAAGACATACTTAAGAAGTTTGGAATGAAGGATGGCAAACCCATCAAGACACCCATGTGAACCAATGGGCATCTCGACCTCGACATGGGAGGTAAATCCGTAGATCAAAAGGTATACCGATCGATGATAGGTTCTTTACTCTACTTATGTGCATCTCGACCGGACATTATGCTTTCTGTATGTATGTGTGCAAGGTTCCAGGCAAATCCTAAGGAAGTTCACACTCCTAAGTTTGGGCTTTGGTACCCCTAAGGGATCTACATTTGATTTAATTGGGTATTTCGATGCCGATTATGCACGGTGTAAAATTGATAGAAAGAGCACATCAGGGACTTCTCAGTTTTTGGGAAGATCCCTGGTGTCTTGGGCTTCAAAGAAACAAAACTTTGTAGCTCTTTCCACCGCTGAAGCCGAGTACATTGCCGCAGGCCATTGTTGTGCGCAATTACTTTGGATGAGGCAAACCCTTAGAGACTATGGCTACAAATTGAGCAAAGTCCCTCTCCTATGTGATAATGAGAGTGCAATCCGCATGGCGGATAATCCTATTGAGCACAGCCACACTAAGCACATAGATATTCAATATCACTTTCTGAGAGATCACCAACAAAAGGGGGATATCGAAATTGCTTATGTTAATACACACAACCAATTAGCCGATATCTTTACCAAGCCACTAGATGATAAGACCTTTAGCAAACTTAGGAATGAGCTAAATATACTTGATTCTCGAAATTTTGATTGAAACATTGCACCCATAGCTCTTTCATATACCTTTGATCATATCTCTTTCATTTGGTACAAATGCATATTTCTTATTCTTCTTGTGCCAAGGCTAAGACTAATGTGTTTTCAAGTATATCTCTATGATTAGTCTTAGATTGAAAAGGAAATGGAGTATTCGGCAAAGACAAGGCTTCCACTCCAACTCTGACGGTACCATTTACCCTTTGTCGTTACTCATGTGACTCCCAATGGTATGACCCTTCACTCATCCTCATTTTACCATTTGGGCAAAAGTATTAGGCCCCAAAGGGGGAGAAAATGCTCAAGTGCTCTCAAGTTCTTCGTTTTTGGCAATTAATGCCAAAGGGGGAGAAAGTATTAAGCCCAAAGCAAAAAGACCGCACCACCATTTTAAAAAAAATAGTGTATTTTTCAAATTGGTATCAAGATTTTTCAAAAAGAAAGTGTTTATTTCAATTGGTATTTAAGTTAGCCTCAAAATGAATTTTCAAATTAGCATTTTAAAAGTCAAATTTTCAATTGGCATCTATTTCAAAAACCATCTTGAAAGCTAAGGGGAGAATTCATTCAGGGGGAGCTTTTATTTAGTCAAAGGAAAAGCATTTGAAACAAGGGGAGGAATTTCAAATCTTAAAAATGCTTCTTGCAATCATATTTCTATACCTTTGACTATTTGCAAAAGATTTTGAAACTATTTTTCCAAAAAGATTTGCAAAAACAAACAAGTGGTGCAAATGTGGTCCAAAATGTTAAAAAGAAGAAAAGCAATCCATATACACTAAGTGATACTTTCAATTGATTTAACTCCAAGTAACCTATGCACATTTATCTGAATTGCAAGCTAGTTACATTTCTACACTTCATATTTGCTTTGGTTTGTATTGGCATCAATCACCAAAAAGGGGGAGATTGAAAGGGAAATAGGGTTAACCATTTCCTATAATCGATTTTGGTGGTTGACGTACAACACAAACCACATGGACTAACTAGTTTGTCTAGATATCATTTATCACAGGTGCATAAGATTCAACACAAACCAAGAAAGAAATACAGTTAGGGACTCAATCAAATATTGGAGCAAAAGACTAGAGTGTGTTGATTTTTGGCGCACCGGACACTGTCCGATGCACCAGGCCAGGTAGCCAGCGAACTAGCCACTCGGGTTTCTGCGGGCATGCTCCACTATAATTCACCGGACTATCCGGTGTGCACCGGACTGTCCGGTGAGCCAGCGGAGCAACGGCTCCCTGCGCGCCAACGGCCGTTTCATCAGATGAACAGTGATGAACAGTGCCATGGTAGAAGTCAGAGCGCAGAAGTCAGAGGTCACCGGACTATTCGGTGCAACAAGACGACAAGGCGCTCCAACGGTCAACCGCTTCAAACCCTAACAGACACGCTGACGTGGCGCGCATCAGACAGTGAACAGTGACTGTCCGGTGCGCCACGGGACTGTCCGATGTGCCTAGAGCCAGCAGACTTCACCAACGGCTAGGAAGTGGTTGGGGGCTATAAATACCCCCCCAACCATCTCATTCAAAGCAATCCAAGTTTTCTGAACATCCCATTCATTGCAAGAGCAAAAGACTTCACTCCAAGACACATCAAATAGATCAAATCCTCTCCAAGCCTCCAAGTCAACTCAATTCCATTAGAGACTTGAGAGAGGGTGTTTTGTGTTATTTTGTTGCTCTTGTTGCTTGGATTGGCCTTTTCCTTTTCTCTTCTTGTTCTCAAGGGACTTGTAAGCGAAGCAAGAGACACCAACTGTGTGGTGGTCCTTGCGGGGTCTTAGTGACCCGTGAGATTAAGGAAAAGGCTCACTCGGTCTAAGTGACCGTTTGAGAGAGGGAAAGGGTTGAAATAGACCCGGCCTTTGTGGCCTTCTCAACGGGGACTAGGTTCTTTGGAACTGAACCTCGGTAAAACAAATCACCATGTCTACTCGCTTTGATTCTCACTTGATTTGTTTGCCCTCTTTACTCTCTCTAACGTTTCCTTGCTAGTATTGATTTGAGTTTGCTCCCATAAGTCATCTGCATCCTTTGAGCAACTCTTAGCAAGAGAAACAATCTTTCAGACTTGAATTTAATTCAAATGCTAACCCCCTACCTTAGTATGTGTTTAAGTTTATAAATTTCAGGTTTCGCCTATTCACCCCCGTCTAGGCGACTTTCAGTCGCAGTCAAGTCCCTCCATTTGTCCATGGAGGCCAATGCTCAGGCCATCCAGCGTATGGAAGCCATGCAACCGCCATCGGGATCATCGTCGTCCACTCCCATCTCTGGGATGAGGAGCACCACCAAGATCGGCCACCACAGTTTTAGAAACTCGGCTTTCCACGCTATGATGGAAAGTCGGACCCCTAATCTTCATAAATCGCTATGAATCTTATTTTCATCAATAGAGAATCATGGAGGAGGAGAAGGTTTGGATGACGTCATATAACCTGGAGGACGCTGCTCACATGTGGTTCCACCTCATCTAGCAGAACGAAGGAACTCTGACGTGGCGTCGTTTCAAGGAACTCCTACATCTACGCTATGGACCACCTCTCCGCTCCAACTGAGAGCACCTAGAGGGGGGGGTGAATAGGTGATCCTGTAAAACTTAAACTTATAGCCACAAAAACTTGTTAAGTGTTAGCACAGTTCTTGCCAAGTGGCTAGAGAGGAGTCAAAACACAATAACCACAAGAAAGCAATCACAGAGATGACACGGTGGTTATCCCGTGGTTCGGCCAAGTACAAAACTTGCCTACTCCACGTTGTGGCGTCCCAACGGACGAGAGTTGCACTCAACTCCTCTCAAGTGATCCAATGATCAACTTGAATACCACGGTGTTCTTCTTTTCTTTGCTCTTTTCCCGTTTGCGAGGAATCTCCACAACTTGGAGTCTCTCGCCCTTACAATAGAGTTTCACAAAGAAGTACGGAGTAAGGGAGGGAAGCAACACACACAAATCCACAGCAAAATGCGCACACACACGGCCAAGAATCGAGCTCAAAAGACTATCTCAAAGTTCTCACTAGAACGGAGCTCGAATCACTTAGAATGACAAACAAATGCGCAAAGACTGAGTGTGGATGATCAAGATTGCTCTAAGGTTGCTTGTTGTTCTCCTCCATGCGCCTAGGGGTCCCTTTTATAGCCCCAAGGCAGCTAGGAGCCGTTAAGAACAAATCTGGCAGGCCATCCTTGCCTTCTGTCGTCGGGCGCACCGGACAGTCCGGTGCACACCGGACACTGTCCGGTGCCCGATTTCTTTCCTTAACAGGCGCAGCCGACCGTTGCCAACCGTTGCAGATCTGGCGCACCGGACAGTCCGGTGCACACCGGACAGTCCGGTGCCTCCTTCCGACCGTTGGCCAGGCCACGTGTCCCGCGCAGATCGCGCGGCCGACCGTTGGCTCAGCCGACCGTTGGCTCACCGGACAGTCCGGTGCACACCGGACAGTCCGGTGAATTATAGCCGTACGCCGTCGGCAAATTCCCGAGAGCGGCTTCTTCGCCCGAGGCAGCCTGGCGCACCGGACACTGTCCGGTGCACCACCGGACAGTCCGGTGCCCCAGACCGAAGCAGTCTTTTGGCTGTACACAGCCAACTCTTCTTCTTTCTTCTTCTTTCTGTTTCTATCACTTAGACAAGTATATTAGTACATAACACCAATGTACTAAGGCTTAGAAACATACCTTTACTTGTGATTTGCACCTTGTTCATCCATGGGCATAGATTCACAATTAAGCACTTGTGTTTGCACTCAATCACCAAAATACTTAGAAATGGCCCAAGGGCACATTTCCCTTTCAATCTCCCCCTTTTTGGTGATTTATGCCAACACAACACAAAGCAACTAGAACAAGTGCAAAATCACTTCAAATAAACCTCAAATTTATTTTGATTCATTTTTGACATATATGGATCATCCTTTGCCACCACTTGGTTTGTTTTTGTAAATCGAACTCAAATCTCTATCTCTAAGTCAAACACACATGTTGAAGCATAAAGAGAGTCATTCCAAAAGAGATTGAACAAGGATTTCAAAAACTCCCCCTTTTTCCCATAATTACTACTTCTCCCCACAAGAAGCCAACTTTTCACAAAAGAGACAATAAGAGTTTTGACAAAACAAAAGCTCTACCCTACTATTTTCAAATCTCTCAAGTGGTAGCTGATCCATTTATTGCTTTGGCCTTTATTTTCTCCCCCTTTGGCATCAAGCACCAAAACGGGATCAATCTTGGCCCTTTAACCCCATTGCCTCACCAAAATCTTCAATTAAGAGTACAAAGGCAATAAGATCATAGAGATGAACTTGGAATAAGTTACCCTCTCATCGGAGTGCAGTGGAAGTCTTGCATGGTCCAAGTCCACCTTTTCCCTTTCAATTCTCCTTCGAGACTAAATCAAGCAAACTCAAACAAATGGTTAGTCTCAAAGGGTCAAGTTGTAGCACATCTCCCCCTAAATGTGTGCATTACTTGCAAAAAGGACTTGTGAGGTCCGGGGAGTGCTTGTACAACTTGAACACCATCAATAAGCAACAAAATGCATAAGGAACATGATCAATGGCATAAACACATGTATGTTATAAGTCAATCCAAGTTCCGCGAATCTAAGACATTTAGCTCACTACGCAGCCTGCAAAAGGTCTTCTCATCTAGAGGCTTGGTAAAGATATCGGCTAGCTGGTTCTCGGTGCTAACATGAAACACTTCGATATCTCCCTTTTGCTGGTGGTCTCTCAAAAAGTGATGCCGGATGTCTATGTGCTTTGTGCGGCTGTGTTCAACAGGATTTTCCGCCATGCGGATAGCACTCTCATTATCACATAGGAGTGGGACTTTGCTCAGATTGTAGCCAAAGTCCCGGAGGGTTTGCCTCATCCAAAGTAGTTGCGCGCAACACTGTCCTGCGGCAACATACTCGGCCTCAGCGGTGGATAGGGCAACGGAAGTTTGTTTCTTAGAATTCCATGACACCAGGGACCTTCCTAAGAATTGGCACATCCCCGATGTACTCTTCCTATCGACCTTACATCCAGCATAGTCGGAGTCTGAGTATCCAACTAAGTCAAAGGTAGACCCCTTTGGATACCAGAGCCCGAAGCAAGGCGTAGCAACTAAATATCTAAGAATTCGCTTTACCGCCACTAAGTGACACTCCTTAGGATTGGATTGAAATCTAGCACACATGCATACGCTAAGCATAATATCCGGTCTACTAGCACATAAATAAAGCAAAGAACCTATCATGGACCGGTATGCTTTTTGATCAACGGACTTACCTCCTTTGTTGAGGTCTGTGTGTCCGTCGGTTCCCATCGGCGTCTTTGCGGGCTTGGCGTCCTTCATCCCAAACCTCTTTAGCAAGTCTTGCGTGTACTTCGTTTGGGAGATGAAAGTGCCGTCCTTGAGTTGCTTCACTTGGAACCCAAGGAAGTAGTTCAACTCGCCCATCATCGACATCTCGAATTTCTGCGTCATCACCCTGCTAAACTCTTCACAAGACTTTTGGTTAGTAGAACCAAATATTATGTCATCGACATAAATTTGGCACACAAACAAATCACCATCACATGTCTTTGTAAAAAGAGTTGGATCGGCTTTCCCAACCTTGAAAGCATTAACAATTAGAAAGTCTCTAAGGCATTCATACCATGCTCTTGGGGCTTGCTTAAGTCCATAGAGCGCCTTAGAGAGCTTACACACGTGGTCGGGGTACCGTTCATCCTCGAAGCCAGGGGGTTGCTCCACGTACACCTCCTCCTTGATTGGCCCATTGAGGAAAGCGCTCTTCACATCCATTTGGTACAACCTGAAAGAATGGTGAGCGGCATATGCTAGCAAGATACGAATGGACTCTAGCCTAGCCACAGGAGCGAAAGTCTCCTCAAAGTCCAAACCTGCGACTTGGGCATAACCTTTTGCCACAAGTCGAGCCTTGTTCCTCGTCACCACCCCGTGCTCGTCCTGTTTGTTGCGGAACACCCACTTGGTTCCCACAACATTTTGCTTCGGACGAGGCACCAGTGTCCAAACTTCATTGTGCTTGAAGTTGTTGAGTTCCTCTTGCATGGCCAACACCCAGTCCGGATCTAGCAAGGCCTCCTCTACCCTGAAAGGCTCAATAGAAGAGACAAAGGAGTAATGCTCACAAAAATTAACTAATCGAGACCGAGTAGTTACTCCCTTGCTAATGTCACCCAGAATTTGGTCGACGGGATGATCCCTTTGAATCATCGCTCGAACTTGGGTTGGAGGTGCCGGTTGCGCTTCTTCCTCCATCACATGATCAACTTGTGCTCCCCCTTGATCACACGCCTCCTGTTGATGAACCTGTTCATCGTCTTGAGTTGGGGGATGCACCTTAGTTGAGGAAGAAGGTTGATCTCGTTCATATTGTTCCTGTGGCCGAACGTCTCCAATCGCCATGGTTCGTACAGCGGTCGTCGGAACATCTTCTTCATCTACATCATCACAATCAATAACTTGCTCTCTTGGAGAGCCATTAGTCTCATCAAATACAACGTCGCTAGAGACTTCAACCAAACCCGATGATTTGTTGAAGACTCTATACGCCTTTGTATTTGAGTCATAACCTAACAAAAACCCTTCTACAGCTTTGGGAGCAAACTTAGAATTTCTACCTTTCTTCACTAGAATGTAGCACTTGCTCCCAAATACACGAAAGTAAGATACATTGGGTTTGTTACCGGTTAGTAGCTCATACGACGTCTTCTTGAGGAGGCGATGAAGGTAGACCCTGTTGATGGCGTGGCAAGCCGTATTCACGGCTTCCGTCCAAAAGTACTCGGGGGTCTTGAACTCTCCTAGCATCGTCCTTGCCATGTCAATGAGCGTCCTGTTCTTCCTCTCTACCACTCCATTTTGCTGTGGTGTGTAGGGAGCGGAGAACTCGTGCTTGATCCCTTCCTCTTCAAGGAACTCCTCCACTTGAAGGTTCTTGAACTCGGACCCGTTGTCGCTCCTTATCTTCTTCACCTTGAGCTCAAACTCATTTTGAGCTCTCCTGAGGAAGCGCTTGAGGGTCCCTTGGGTTTCAGACTTATCCTGCAAAAAGAACACCCAAGTGAAGCGGGAAAAGTCATCAACAATAACTAGACCATACTTACTTCCTCCTATACTTAGATAGGCGACGGGTCCGAAGAGGTCCATATGCAGCAGCTCCAGTGGTCTTGAAGTTGTCATCACATTCTTGCTGTGATGTGCTCCTCCCACTTGTTTACCTGCTTGACAAGCTGCACAAGGTCTATCTTTTTCGAATTGAACGTTAGTCAAACCTATCACGTGTTCTCCCTTTAGAAGTTTGTGAAGGTTCTTCATCCCCACATGTGCTAAGCGGCGATGCCACAGCCAGCCCATGCTAGTCTTAGCTATTAAGCATGCATCTAGACCGGCTTCTTCTTTTGCAAAATCAACTAAGTACAGTTTGCCGTCTAATACACCCTTAAAAGCTAGTGAACCATCACTTCTTCTAAAGACAGACACATCTACATTAGTAAATAGACAGTTATATCCCATATTGCATAATTGACTAACAGATAGTAAATTATATCCTAGAGACTCTACTAAAAACACATTAGAAATTGAGTGCTCATTTGATATTGCAATTTTACCTAACCCTTTTACCTTGCCTTGATTCCCATCACCGAAAATAATTGAATCTTGGGAATCCTTATTCTTGACGTAGGAGGTGAACATCTTCTTCTCCCCCGTCATATGGTTTGTGCATCCGCTGTCAATAATCCAGCTTGAACCCCCGGATGCATAAACCTGCAAGGCAAATTTAGGCTTGGGACTTAGGTACCCAACTCATGTTGGGTCCTACAAGGTTAGCACAAATATTCTTAGGGACCCAAATGCAAGTTTTGTCTCCCTTGCATCTTGCCCCTAACTTCCTAGCAATTACCTTTCTATCCTTTCTACAAATTGCAAAGGAAGCATTCAAAGCATGATATATTGTAGAAGGCTCATTAACTTTCCTAGGAATATTAACAACATTTCTCCTAGGCATATTATGAACAACATCCCTTCTACCAACATTTCTATCATGCACATATGAAGAACTAGAAGCAAACATAGCATGAGAAAAATCATCGTACTCATTATAACTCTTATACGCATTTCTAGTTTGTCTCCTATCATGATATAAAAAGGCATGGTTCTTTTTAGCACTAGTAGCCATAGGGGCCTTCCCTTTCTCCTTAGTGGGAATGGGAGCCTTATGGCTTGTTAAGTTCTTGGCTTCCCTCTTGAAGCCAAGCCCATCCTTAATTGAGGGGTGTCTACCAACCGTGTAGGCATCCCTAGCAAATTTTAGTTTATCAAAATTACTCTTGCTAGTCTTAAGTTGAGCATTAAGACTAGCTAATTCATCATTCAATTTTGAAATAGAAACTAAGTGTTCGCTACAAGCATTAATATCAAAATCTCTACACCTAGTGCAAATCTCAACATGTTCTACACAAGATGTTGATTTACTAGATTTTTCTAGTTTAGCATTTAAATCATCATTTTTGCTCTTTAAACTAGCAATTGAATCATGACATGTAGACAACTCACAAGAAAGCATTTCATTTCTCTTAATCTCTAATGCAAGTGATTTTTGTGCTTCTACAAATTTGTCATGTTCCTCATACAACAAATCCTCTTGCTTTTCTAAAAGCACATTCTTATCATTCAAGGCATCAATCAATTCATTAATTTTGTCTATCTTAGATCTATCTAAACCCTTGAATAAGCATGAATAGTCTATGTCATCATCATCACTAGACTCATTATCACTAGAAGAAGCATAAGTGGAGTCTCGAGTACTCACCTTCTTCTCCCTTGCCATAAGGCATGTGTGACGCTCGTTGGGGAAGAGGGATGACTTGTTGAAGGCGGTGGCGGCGAGTCCTTCATTGTCGGAGCCGGAGGAGCAATCTGAATCCCACTCCTTTCCGATGTGTGCCTCGCCCTTGGCCTTCTTGTAATTCTTCTTCTTTTCCCTCTTGTTCCCCTGTTCCTGGTCACTATCGTTATCGGGGCAGTTAGCGATAAAATGACCAATCTTACCGCACTTGAAGCATGAGCGCTTCCCCTTTGTCTTGGTCTTGCTTGGCTGCCCCTTGTGACCTTTTAGCACCGTCTTGAAGCGTTTGATGATTAGAGCCATCTCTTCATCATTAAGTCCGGCCGCCTCAATTTGTGCCACCTTGCTAGGTAGCACCTCCTTGCTTCTTGTTGCCTTGAGAGCAAGGGGTTGATGCTCGTTGATCGGTCCATTCAAGGCGTCGTCCACGTATCTTGCCTCCTTGATCATCATTCGCCCGCTGACGAATTTTCCTAAGACTTCTTCGGGCGACATTTTGGTGTACCTGGGATTCTCACGAATATTATTCACCAAATGAGGATCAAGAATGGTAAAGGACCTTAGCATTAGTCGGACGACGTCGTGGTCCGTCCATCGCGTGCTTCCGTAGCTCCTTATTTTGTTGATAAGGGTCTTGAGCCGGTTGTATGTTTGAGTTGGCTCCTCGCCCCTTATCATCGCGAACCGTCCAAGCTCGCCCTCCACCAACTCCATTTTGGTGAGCAAGGTAGCGTCATTTCCCTCATGAGAGATCTTGAGGGTATCCCAGATTTGCTTGACGTTATCCAAGCCACTCACTTTGTTATATTCATCCCTGCACAATGAAGCTAGAAGAACAGTAGTAGCTTGTGCATTCTTATGGATTTGCTCATTAATGAATATAGGACTATCTGAACTATTAAAGTGCATTCCACTATCTACAATCTCCCATATACTAGGATGGAGAGAAAATAGGTGACTACGCATTTTGTGGCTCCAAAATCCGTAGTCCTCCCCATCAAAGTGTGGGGGCTTGCCGAGTGGAATGGAAAGCAAATGTGAATTTGAGCTTTGCGGAATACGAGAGTAGTCAAAGGAAAAGTTAGAATTAACCGGTTTCCTTTGCTCGTAGTCGTTGTGGTCGTCGTCCTTTTGGGAAGAAGTAGACTCATCACTGTCGTCGTAGTAGACGATCTCCTTGATGCGCCTCGTCTTCTTCTTCTTCCCTTCCTTTCGTCTATGACCCGAGCCGGAGTCGGTAGGCTTGTCATCTTTGAGCTCATTGACGAAGGACTCCTTCTCCTTATCGTTGATCACGATTCCCTTCCCCTTGGGATCCATCTCTTCGGGCGGCTAGTCCCTTTCTTGAAGAGAACGGTTCTGATACCAATTGAGAGCACCTAGAGGGGGGGTGAATAGGTGATCCTGTAAAACTTAAACTTATAGCCACAAAAACTTGTTAAGTGTTAGCACAGTTCTTGCCAAGTGGCTAGAGAGGAGTCAAAACACAATAACCACAAGAAAGCAATCACAGAGATGACACGGTGGTTATCCCGTGGTTCGGCCAAGTACAAAACTTGCCTACTCCACGTTGTGGCGTCCCAACGGACGAGAGTTGCACTCAACTCCTCTCAAGTGATCCAATGATCAACTTGAATACCACGGTGTTCTTCTTTTCTTTGCTCTTTTCCCGTTTGCGAGGAATCTCCACAACTTGGAGTCTCTCGCCCTTACAATAGAGTTTCACAAAGAAGTACGGAGTAAGGGAGGGAAGCAACACACACAAATCCACAGCAAAATGCGCACACACACGGCCAAGAATCGAGCTCAAAAGACTATCTCAAAGTTCTCACTAGAACGGAGCTCGAATCACTTAGAATGACAAACAAATGCGCAAAGACTGAGTGTGGATGATCAAGATTGCTCTAAGGTTGCTTGTTGTTCTCCTCCATGCGCCTAGGGGTCCCTTTTATAGCCCCAAGGCAGCTAGGAGCCGTTAAGAACAAATCTGGCAGGCCATCCTTGCCTTCTGTCGTCGGGCGCACCGGACAGTCCGGTGCACACCGGACACTGTCCGGTGCCCGATTTCTTTCCTTAACAGGCGCAGCCGACCGTTGCCAACCGTTGCAGATCTGGCGCACCGGACAGTCCGGTGCACACCGGACAGTCCGGTGCCTCCTTCCGACCGTTGGCCAGGCCACGTGTCCCGCGCAGATCGCGCGGCCGACCGTTGGCTCACCGGACAGTCCGGTGCACACCGGACAGTCCGGTGAATTATAGCCGTACGCCGTCGGCAAATTCCCGAGAGCGGCTTCTTCGCCCGAGGCAGCCTGGCGCACCGGACACTGTCCGGTGCACCACCGGACACTGTCCGGTGCACCACCGGACAGTCCGGTGCCCCAGACCGAAGCAGTCTTTTGGCTGTACACAGCCAACTCTTCTTCTTTCTTCTTCTTTCTGTTTCTATCACTTAGACAAGTATATTAGTACATAACACCAATGTACTAAGGCTTAGAAACATACCTTTACTTGTGATTTGCACCTTGTTCATCCATGGGCATAGATTCACAATTAAGCACTTGTGTTTGCACTCAATCACCAAAATACTTAGAAATGGCCAAGGGCACATTTACCTTTCACCAACTCACTTGGTGAGTTAGCGGCGTGCCATCGCACCAGTACTGTAGAGGAGTACTAGGACCGGTTCTGGGCCCTGCTACCGCGCGCGGGGCATCTCGACGAGGTTCAGCGTGTCTAGCTATTCATGGTGGGACTACTCGCTCTGCTCAGCCATGACATGGAGATCCAAAACCCCCAATCGTTGGCAGCAACCATGAGCCTAGCCTACCGGTTCGAGCTTTGGAACTCATACGCCACGGCCACACCCACGACACGTGCGTCTACATGCGGTCGTCCGCTCCTGCCGCCACCTGCGCCGCCTACTAAGGTCATCTCAGCCATGTAAACCCTAGGTTGAGAAATAATAATAGAATTGTTTTGAGTATGTGTTTTATTATCGAAGCATATTTCTCTTTGTAAAAAAACTAAAACTAAATGAAAATCTAGGCTTGTGCATCATACTGATTTGTTTGATCTGTGCATGTGAATTAGGTTTGAAAAATCGCAAAACATATCTATTTGAATTAAAAACCAGAAAATAGGAGATAGAAAACGATAAAAAGAAAAAGAAAAAAGAAGAGAGAGCTTGTGCCACCTGCTGGAGACGCGCCGTGTGGCCCATCTAAACCCATTAGCCTTTCCCCTTTGCACCCGCTCGGCCCACGTAATGGGTGCTTCTTTTCTTTTTTTCCTCCTTCTCAATATCTCTCTACGTGTACGGCAGCTGCTGTCCAGTGCATCTCTGAAGCATGGGGCCCGCTCCACCATCCTCCCAAGTCGCGTCCCCGTCTCGCCTTAGCCGTTGGGATGGTTCTTCTCTGGCAGTCGGGCCACAGTTGTCAGACCCATCTTCTTCGTCATGTCCGAACCCAGCTCCATGCCAGAGTTTGCGCAGGGTATTCCTCAGCCAACCTCCTCCGCTGCGCGGGTCGCCGCCTCCGCTACTGCGTGGGCCTTGCGGCTCAGGAATAGCAACCACCTCACGATAAATTTGGAATCTGGCAACCACGTCCGAGATCTTCTCCCACCATTGCAGTTTAGCGCGATCTTCGCAACAGAACGCGTGGAATCCTCCGGTTTCGTCACCAACTAGTGCCCAACCCTGGGTATATAGCTGAGAGCCCCGTCTCCCTTGGCCATGGGTGCTATGAGGGAGTCAGGGAGCTAGTCGTGGGGACGATGCATGAGACCGCGGCGAGATTGGGTGGGAGAGAGATCCTGGACGTCGCAAAATCACCTCGTTCCGTCAGCAGCGGAAACCAAAGTCAGGATTCCGTTATGCTTCGCGGGAGAGAGAAGTCGTGATTACAGTCGAGCATGGAGCCACGGGCATTCCCCCACCCAACCGCGGCATCTGCCAGTCTGCGACACTGCCGCCCCAGCAGTGGGGCAAACACTGTCGTCGGCGCCTTGGAGCTTTGGATTGGCTGGGCGCGCGACCGGCCTCTGTCTCCAGGCTGCGAGGCAGCAGCAACCTCCTTCGCTGGCTGATGACCGTCTTCGCCGCGGATCCAACTCCCAACGTGGTCGGCTTGCTTCCCGTCGTCACCATTGGTGAGTTCCCTGTACAATTATTCACCAGCATCACCGCGACGGGTAGTGCCATTAGTATCAATGTTTAGAACCCTTGTGCTAGGGAAGGGTTGCCCGACGGTGGCACCGTTGTGGCGGCCGTGTGCGCGCTGCGGCCTGATGGTCGAGAGGAAGAAGAGAGCACGTTTGCCGTTAGATCCGATATGAGCGGCTAGAATGAGATTTGAGGTGAAACTGTCGTGTACCGTCCGATCAATCGTCAACGGGCGAGATTGTGTTGCTGCATACCCTATCGCCCCATCTAGATCTGGCCGTAGATCATGGGATCGACGGTCTTGTGGGGTCGGTTGGGTGCCCACCGTTTGATGACGATCTGATGGTCACAGGAGTGTACCATTTCAGATGGGTTCCGATTTAATCAGGGACGCACGATTCTGATCGTGCAACTCATGTGTGTGGATACCCCTTCGGCCGCGCGCATTATCAAATGAGCCCCTACGGTTTTTTGTAATTAACCCACGGTACAGCGCATAGTATTCTGAGTCTTAGAATATTATAAGCAGAAGCCCCTGATCTTCTCTGGTATTCGATGCGCAGTCCAGTGACCAAGGAAATTGAGAAAAACATTATGGAAATTGATTTATAATAAAAAATAATTATAGGAAATTGAATAATTCATAGAAAATGCATACTAGCTCCTTTTTAATCCATTCCAGTTCCTATAATTTTGTATTAATATTGTTTAATACTTAGTGTCTCTGTTTTGATATGAAAATAGTGATAAAAAATTGATTACTTAATTAATCCTATGCTAGACACATAGAACCCTCGGAAATTCATAACCCCTTTGTTTTAATTCCAATTTGACTCGTTCAAGTGGCGTTAGTCTCGTACAAGTATTTACTACACAGTAACAACATTGATTATACCAAGTCTCACACTTTTATATTAGATAATTATTTATCCTATGTTAATTGGATTAATCTATGTCTATTGGATTAAACCTCTGATCTTAAGATCATAGTTTGACTGGATGATCTTTAATCAATTTATGACTTAGATTAAAGTTGATATTACTATTTATAGAATAACTTCTTATATGATCTATACTAACCAATTTATAATATAAGTTTAATATTTAAATCATGTAGAGCTTTTATAGATCATAACTCCTTAACCGTAACTCCGATTTTAGTGGTTCTCGTTCCCACGATCTCGTAGCTTCGCGTAGATCATTATTATGCAGTTTGTTCTTATTTATGGTGTGATGTTAATTTTGTTTATATCATGTCTGTTTGTATTGCTACGACTAGCAGTGAGGTCACGAGGATTTGAAGAATCACCCTGGTAACTGGAATCTCGAGTGCCAGGCAAGTTGTGCCCTTGACCACTTCTATTACCCAATAATGTTCTTTATAATCATTTATTCATGCAAAATTTTAATTTTGATGGGACCTAATAGGTTACCCTAGTCTGTTTATACTTTTTACCTTGTTTACCCCTGATTCACATGGGTAGTTTGCTATTGCTTATTTGGTTTTGGGATTTTTATTTCATTATATCCATGTTCCAATTATTCTGTTATGTTATTTTTGTTCATGTCAAGATCATTATATTATTTGAGAAACACGTAGATTCACATGGAGCTTAACTTGAGAAACACGTGCCACCACAAGGGTGGAATAGGATGCCCTAGGCTGACTAATTAGGAAAGCTAGTGGAAGACTACCTTACCCGAAAGGGGCAAGAGCAGTAGGGGAGTTGCATGCAGGGAGGTTCTTGGGTTGATTTTGCTGCGATGGCGGTCAGACGAGGGATTCTTGCAAGTGCTCTTCCCATAAACTATAGCGGGTTTTCGGAAGCTAGTGGAACTTTATAAAGACCTCACAATGGATCCCTAGTCATTCACCTCGGTGGTGTCTAAGGGTCTAGCTAACCCTGGCAATATAGGATACACGACTTGTGGGTAAAGGGTACAATCTCTGCAGAGTGTAAAACTGGTATACTAGCCGAGCTCACGGTCAAGAGCAGCTCAGGACTCTCGCATGATTAAATTATGGAACCTAAACTCAATCTGTCATATGTGTTGCATGGGATCATTTGTTATTAATTTTGTTCTATTATTATTATTATGGTTTGGTATTTACTTACATCTAGTAATTGCTAATAAAACTTTGACCAACTTTAAAAGCAATGCTCAGCTTTAACCATTCTCTTTGGTAAGCCTTACACTTCACATGATCTTCCACCTTTGGTGAGTTCATGCCACATTATTCCCCACAACTTGTTGAGCGATGAACATGTGAGAGCTCACCCTTGTTGTCTCACACCTCCCAAGAGAAGATCAGGTGGTTCAAGAGGAGCCGCACATCGAGGAGTTCGATTCGATCTAGGTGGCGTCTCCAGTTGACTTTCTGGGGCCAAGGATGGATTTTAGATCCTTTTATATTTATCTTTTATTTTGTAAGACTTCTGATATGTAATAAGTACTCTGATTATATTGTGACATTTATCTCTATACACTCTATTATTATATATGTTGTCTTCTTTGGCGCATGTACGAGACGCACCCGGCTTTGCCCCTTAAAACCGGGTGTGACAGAAGTGGTATCAGAGGAATGTTGACTGTAGGATGAAACCTATATAGAAATGGACAAAACCCTTATCTACTTACCTTACTCTGATTCTTTCTATACTTATCTTGACTCTGTTTCACCTTCTACCGTTCTACTCTGATTAACCTTACCTTTGCTACTTTGATTCTTTTCTAAACTTATCTTAATCTTTTCTCGTCTATTTCCGCTTTACTCTGATTATTCTTACATTTTCCTTCTAAAGACAGATGTGGATTTCACACTTTCGAAATCCTATGCCTATAGTGATCTTTAGGAATAGGAGACCTACTCTTAGGAACAAAAACAAAACTATTTTATAGGTATCTATATGCTTGAGTGTTTGTTCTTATGATACTTGTCTGATTTGGATCTTTGATTGAGTGTGATGAGTTGTGTAGTAATGTCCACAATTACATCTGCATATACATATAGGCATAAATATAAATAAATAAAATTCATAAGATAACTAAACAACCTAGGTTATCCTCCATTAAAGTGTATCTATTTTAAATCGATCCCTCTTAACTTAAAGGAACCTATCTTATCCTAATAGGTTCATCTTATGTTAAAAAAATTATCTTATTCTCATAATTTGTTTATTAGATAAACTAGACCAACTAAGAATACCCCCATTAGAATATATCAAATAGATCCATCTTATCTTGGAAGGTTCTCCCTTATCTTAATAGATCCATCTTATCTTAAAAAAGATACTCTCTTAACTTAATAAAATCATCTCATCCCGAAAAGAATTTCATCTTATCCCAATAAATCTAACTAATCTCAAAAGATTCTATCTTATTCTTAGAGACTCGTCTTGTCCTAATGAGCATATTTATCCCAACCACTTTGCTTATCTCATAAAAGTGTAACAAACATGATCCATTTCAAAATAAATTGAGTAGATCTTATCTAGTCTAATCTGATTACACCGATTCAATTCTGATCCCATCTAATCCGATCACATCTACTCTAATGGACAAACATGTTAGATAATATTGGTAAAATAAGATTGGATCCTACTCTTATAAATATGTTTTGACCAAAATTGGAATCTTAGTCCAACCTGGCCATATGCAACTACCCTAACCACTCGATAGCTGCAAAATCCCTTTGTTCTAACCTAACAGAGATTCTGACTTACCTACGTCATATGATCTGTCATACCTCAAAAGGTTCTAACATGTCCTAATAATAGTTATTCTACCCTGGTAGATTTATCTGACTTAAACTAAGTTTAAATCCAGTTATATCCAATCTAATCTAGACCCTACCTAATCTGATATGATCTAATCTAAAGGAAGCTACTTAAACAAGTTAGTTAATACTGGTAACATAGAGTTGACCATATTCCTATACATGGGTTTTAAACCTAAATTGGTGACTTAGGTCAACTCGGCCATATACCCCCGACCTTCACATTCTTGATAAATTGCCTAATCTGTCTATAAAAAAAGAGAGACTCTAATCTACTAGTTTGACCTACACTTTCTCAATGATATACATCATTCTTTTTCCAAGCCCTACCTAAAACAAAGGCACCCAACTAGAATTTGATATAACACACTCAACTCATATTAATCTAGATCTTACCCAATTTAGTGTGGGTTACTTAACAAGTTAACACTAGTGAAATAAAATGGATTCTACTCTGATAAACTTTGTCCTCCCCTCATGCACTTAAACCTAAAGTTAGTGCATTAAACCAACTCAACCATGAGCTAACCCAACCAATAGAGTCATGATGGATAGTATAATCTATCTATCCCCACCAAACATCAAACAAGATTTTGACATACATCATGTAGTCCATCTCACCCATAACTATTTCAATCATATGCCCCAACTCTGCTGATATACATTAACCTCGAATTAATGAGACCAAGACCAGAGAAGAAAAGATCAACATCAGCAAGGAAGGATATAACAGTCAAAGCGAATCTCGCGATGAAGCAAGACTTAAACATTTCGGATGGAGTATTTTCCTTGCCATAATCCTCTTTATATCTTACATAATAAGTAGATGGATACCTATGCTCCCCTAATCACCCACTACTGACAAAAAAAATGAGACTCTGGAATTTTGAACCAACTATAGACTAAAAGCTGAATCATAAACCAATCCTTCTGTATCCCTGTTGGGGACTTGTTCTCAAATGCTATGAGTTAAGAATAAGGCAACACAAAATGTTAAAGGTTAATGCCCTTCGTCTTTCGAAGCATTATTTCCCTTAGGATATAATGATCTTCAGACAAAGGTCATAAAGGACGAACCTTCATCATTGCAGTGTATATTAATGAAAGAAGAAGCATATGAAATATAAAAGACAACATGAATAATCATATAACATAATGAATATATATTCTTTTTATTATCATGGATAAACAGAAACAATAACAAATTACATTTGTACCTTCGGCTTGACAGAAGGTAAAAGTCCAAGCGTGATGCACGAGCGAATATAAGTCAGCGTGAACAGTACAGGGGTACTGTTCACCTATTTATAGGCAGGTACGTAGCCCGGTTAAAATTACATTTATGTCCTCGGCAACTAGTTACAATCATGACACAAATTATCATGGACCAATTGGTCTTTCCCTCTTTAAGTCGGTGCAGCCTTTCGTCTCAAAGTATGTCGCTATGCCGAAGCTCCCTGGATCGTAGCTTCGGCGCGTACCTTTGCACCGTGTTTGTTTGTGATAATCTTCCGAAGGTGTTTGTACTTAGGGGACTTTCGGCGACGAAGCAGGCCCCCAACAGTAGTCCCTTCACGGTGCTAGGTCGTTTTTCGTAACGAGCTTGATTCGTGAAAAATCTTGAAGGCTTCGGAATGCCGAAGGTCCGAAAAACACCTTCCCTGAGCTCGTTGCCGAGAAACGATTAAAATATTTCGAGCGCGAGGTGGCCCACCATGGGCTGGCGATTCACCTCCCGAGCACCGAGTGGTCCACCGTTCAGTGGGTGTGGGTAACTGTTCAGCGGGTGTAGGAGACTTGGCGATTCACCTTCCTACCTGCAACACTATATAAACATACGAGTAGGTGTGAAGATACCACAACATTCATTGCCCTTGCCCTACTGTGCTGTTAAAAAATTTAATCATAGCCGAAGCTTTTTCACTGCATTCTCGAGCAAACCATCATCTTGGATTAACTTCGTCAAAAGAGGGAGATTCGTCAAAAACTACAAAAATCATCAGCTTCGTAAAAACTGCAAGAGATTCATAATCAAATGGCCAGAGTGCGCTCTACCGCGAGGGTGACTCGTGACGGAGAGGAGGCCGAAACCACCGACACTGCCCTGATCTTCGAAGTCATGAGACAATCGGGCTTACTTGTGACAGAGGGAGCCATTGAAGAAGGTGCACCTGCTGCCGAAGCTGAACAAGATGTTGAGGAAGAAATCGATGATGAAGAAGAAGAGGATTATAGCATTCTGATCCCGTCAAAACCCAGCCACTTGGATTTTGAAAAATCTACTGTGTCTGAAGCTAATATGCCCATGATGATAAAACTGGGCTACTTCAGAGAAGCTGAGAAGAAGCTTATTCGCTTTGCTGGGGAAGAAACCACTCCAACACCAAAGGATGACGAAGTAGTAGTTTTTAAAAGCTTTTTCAGAGAAGGATTACGGTTCCCGCTGAACGAGATGATTGGAGAAGTTTTGGATAATTATGAAATCTATCTTCATCAGCTGACCCCTAACGTTATCTTTAGGCTCAGCATCTTTATTTGGGCCCTTCGAAGCCAAGGAATGGACCCAAATGCTGAAGCTTTTTGCCGAGTGCATGAGCTACATTACCAAATAAAGGCCAGAGAAGACGGTCTGCATGAAAACTTTGGTTGTTATAACTTCGCGTATCACAAGGATACGAAGGATTTGGTCCTTAGTTATCGCACCAAGTGGCCAACTGGCTGGAAAAGTGAGTGGTTTTATATCAAGGTCGATGAAAAGAAGAGAGAGAAGCTGAAGACACTGGTCATGAGCCCACTGAGTTTAAGTTTTGGGATGACCAGACCCTTGTGCAACATGAAGCCAGGGTTACCATGTTAGCTAGCTGTAGCAGAATTCAGAGTGGTGGCTGAACATGTCAGCACCAGGGATCTAGTGCAAGAATACTTGGCGAACAGGGGAATCTCCAACATTGAGTGAATGGAGTATGCCGAAGCTGAAAGGAACAAAGAAGGGTGAACTTGTTCGATTGCCCTATCGCTTCAAGTTTGAGAAACAATTCAAAGAGCCCTGCCAAGAATGGCTAGAGATGATTGAGACTATGTGCAACAAAATTTTGGGCAATTATACCAAAAAGGAAGATCAACTGATGACTGCAGCCTTTGGCACCCGACCAAAAAGAAGGTTGAATCGAGTAATGGACGCTTTAAACTTTGAATACCCTGACTATGAACGACTAAACAAGGGTGCCGAAAGGTCAAAGAGAAAAAGGGTTGTCAGTGTTATGAGTAGACAGGCTGCTAGGATGATAAAAGAGGACGAAAAAGCCTTGAAAAGGAGGAAATCCAGTCCTGAGCCAAAGGTGACGACCGCGAAGAAAAGAAAAACTGCAACTCCAGAGCCAAAGATGGCTGAGATAGAAGAGGAAGCTCCTTCGACGCCTTCTGCTGCCGAAGTAGAAGAAATTTTAAAGGTAATGACCGAATCCTTACCTATCAAGCTGCTAAGTCCTCTGGGGCCGGATCTGACGAAGCTTTTACAGAAGAAGGAAGAGCCTTCGGCAGCGGAAAAGGTGGTTGATCCAAAAAGCGAAGAATTGTTACTGTCATGCAAGCTATTGAGGAAACACCACCGCCGGCCTCAGCATCAAAAATGACACCGGCTGCCGAAGCTGGGACTGACAAAGCTACCAATCTGGAGAGTACATTATCTGCTATTGATAAAGTACTCTTGGATTTGGCCACGGAGGAGACTGCTGCGGTTACAGAGGAAGCCCTGACCGCAGAACCTGAGAAAGGAAAAGAAATTGTCGAAGATACTTCGGAAGATCAAGGCTTCTGCTTTCAAAATTTAATTGGTCAAGAATTATCCAAGACTAAGAAGGAGCTGCAGGAGTATGCTACATCCTGTGGCTACCAGCCATGAGCCATGCTCTTCGGCGGAATTAATGAAGAAGCCTTAGGATGTATTCAAGATCGAACTGGGGCGAAGATTATCAGCACTCTATCAAAGAGTGTTGGTTTTCCGAAGCTTGAAGCTGACATCAACAGCTACCGACGACAGCATATCGTCGGCAGCTTATTCTATTCTAATTTTAAGGTAAAGTCTTTCCCCCAACTTTTTATTGTATTTTGATGAAGCAAAGATTTCTAATGAAGGTTATTTTGTACAGAGTATGTTATTAAGCAAAGCGCTGAGAATGCAGCAAGATATTGAAGATAAAAAGAATGAGATTATAATTGAGGGCTTGGAGAAGAAAATCAAAGATCAAGAAGCCTCTCTAGAGAAGAAAGACTTTCTCCTTCAGATAATGGAGGGTTCATTGGTGGAAGCCCAAGAAGAAGTTGCTAAATTAAATGATGAACTCCTCCAAAAATCAGAAAGCTTTGAGCAAGAAAAGAAGAATTTTGATGCGAAGCTTGAAGCCAAAATCGAGAAAAGTCTGAATCTGCAAAAATCATTAAAAGAGCTTCAGGACAGATGCTTGAACTTCGGCATCCGGTGCGTGCAACGGCTTAAACAGGTCTTCAACTCAGTGGGAGCTAGCTCTGACAAATTTGAACCTTCGGTTGAAGACCTGCCAAGCACCTTCGAACATATTGAGTGCGAAGTTGAGGCACTTGACGAAGTAATAGCTGGGTACGACAACTTCTGTGCCCTGCTAGCTTCTCGCGGTACAGCTGTAGCCTTTATGAAGGCTGGTTGCACGCACGAAAAGATTGTTAACATACCAAACTTCAGCTTATCACCAGCGGACTTGACTGATATCCCCAGCCTAGCCCTAAGCATTGGAAATAGATTTATAACACAAATTTGGACGAAGGGTGGGCGGGACTTAGCTGGTGACGAAGCTCGAAGTCATCTTAAGCCGGTATTAAGCTTGTACATGTTTCTTACCTTCCCCTGAGATTACTTTTTTACCTTATACCGCTTTGTTGTGTACAGGATGACGATGCCGAAGGTCAATAAACCGAAGCTTGACGGAGACTGATGAAGTTGCTGCACAAATCTTTAGAGACATTTGAATTATCCTTGTAAAAGATTCTGTAATTTAGGAATGAAACATTACTCTGTAAATTTGTTTATACCTTGTAATATACTTTTACCTTTTCATATGTGTGTGAATTGCTTTGATGTGGACGAAACTTATATCTTCTGAGCCGAAGGCGAAAAACACCTTTCCTTCTTTTCGTACACAACGAAGCACATCTTTGCTTCTTTATGCTCATCGAAGCCTTGTCATCAAAGCCGAAGCATCTATTTATACTCTATGTTATGATGATGATCCTACGAATGTCTACATAAATGTGTATGAATGCAATGAATGATGTGATGTAATGTGCAAGTGAATGTCCAAACACACGCACACGAAGCCACACCCAGACTCTGCATCCCCTTAGAAATATCTTTTGAGTCTTAAGCTCTACATCCCCTTAGGAACGTCTTTTGAGCTTCTTCACCTTCTATTTAGGTGGTATAAGTTCTACATCCCCTTAGGAACGTCTTTTGAACTTCTTCGCCTTCTATTTCGGTGGTATAAGTTCTGCATCGCCTTAGGAATGACTTTTGAACTTCTTCGCCTTATATTTCGGCGGTATTTGGCTCTGCATTCCCTTAGGAACGACTTTTGAGCAGAAAACTTACGCTGCGCTCCCTTAGGAACGACTTTTTGTAGCTTTGTCATGCTCTGCATCCCCTTAGGGACGACTTTTGAGCTTCTCCCTGATTTTCCTCTTTTTTTCTCTCTGCACTCAATGGTGCATGCTCAGACTTTACATTTTACATCCTTTTGGGGGATTTGGCTCTCGTGGAGCTAAATAAGAAAGGAAAAATTACAAGCTATGGCCCCATTAAAAACCTTTCTCCCCCTTTGGAAAGGAAAAGAGTGCCATAGAAAAAATGAAAAAAGATTACATAATATCACCGAAGTTCATCCGCATTCCAAGATCTAGGTATGTCGTTGTCGTCCATATCCTTCAATCTATAAGAACCGGGCCTCGACGAAGATACCACCAGAAAAGGTCCTTCCCACTTCAGCTACAATTTGCCTACTGTGTCCGGATTGACCACTCTCCGAAGCACCAAATGCCCTGGCTTAATATTTTTCAACCGAACTTTTCTGTCACGCCATTTTATTGTTTCGGCTTGATATTTGTTGATGTTCTCTACAGCCTGAAGTTTGGTCCCCTCTATAATATCTTTTGCTACATGATAATCAGTTTCGTCTTCTGCCGAAGCTACTGTGCTTATTGATCCTGCTTTAGCTTCTTATGGAGTTATAGCTTCGTCACCAAATAATAGTTTGAAAGGTATAAAATCTGTTGATCTTGACATGGTTGTGTTGTGGCTCTACACCACTTTGATCAACTCATCTGGCCACTTTCCTCTGGGCTGATTAAAGATTAGCTTCATTATTCCTATCATTATAATGCCATTTGCTCTTTCTATCAGTCCATTCGATTCTGGGTGCCTTACTGATGCAAAATGAATCTTCATGCCAATTTGGTCAAAGAAATCTTTGAACGTTTCAGCATCAAACTGTGTTCCATTGTCCACAGTTATAGCCTTCGGCACGCCGAAGCGATAAACAATATTTTGCCAAAAGAATTTTTGGATTGTAACCGAAGTTATTGTAGCCAAAGGCTTTGCTTCAATCCACTTAGAAAAATATTCTACAGCCACCACAACATATTTCAAATTACCTTGCGCTGGTGGAAGTGGGCCTAACAAATCCAGGCCCCATCTTTGCAACGACCAAGTAGGCTGTATCAGTTGCGTGAGAGACGAAGGTTGCTTCTAATCTCTTGCATATTTTTGACAATTCTCACACTTTTGAACTAACTCTGCTGCATCTGAAGCTGCCTTCTGCCAATAAAATCCTTGTCTAAACATTTTTCCCAACAAGGGCCTGGACCCAATGTGAGATCCACACAGACCTGCATGTATCTCCTACATTAATTCTATACCTTCGGTTCTGGATAGACACTTGAGAAGTGGAGAGCAAACTCCATGCTTATATAATTCCCCTTCTATCATCACATACGGTCTTGTCCTTGCCTCCATTCTCTTATTATAAGCTTCGTCATCCGAAAGACAATTACCTTGGAGAAAGGATATAATTTCAGTTCTCCAATCTTCACTATATACAGGAGAAATTGTAAGCACTGCTCTCTCCATAAGTTCAACCGAAGACGCTTTTATTGTTTCGAAGAAGGTAGAGGGAGCCCCTGTGCCGCTGATTTGGCTAATAGATCTGCATGTTCATTTTCTCCTCTTGGAATATTCTTGATAGAAAAACCTTCGAAAAGAAGCCTCCAACCTTTGAACTGTATCCAGATATTTTTTGAGCTTCGAATCTCTCGCCTTACTACTTTTGTTTATATGACCAGAAATGACTTGAGAGTCAGTTTTAAGGATAGCCCTTCTTATACCCATTGCCTTTAACTTCTAAAGACCCAACAGAAATTCTTCGTATTCAGCAATATTATTTGTACAACTGAAGTCAAGCTTTGCTGTATAATATGTTTTGATTTTGGAAGGCACAACTAGGACCGCAGCTGCTCCTGCGCCGAAGGTTCCCCAAGAACCATCGTGGAATACTGTCCAAGCTTCGGCGTCTTTATTAGTTTCCTCTTCCTGAGCCCCTGGCGTCCAATCAGCAATGAAGTCTGCTAACGCCTGGGACTAAATTGAGGATCTATGTACATAATCAATACTAAACTCGTTAAGCTCCGCAACCCATTTTCCAATCCTTCCAGTAGCTTCTCTGTTCCTTATTATGTCCTTCAGGGGCTGTGACGAAGGAACAATTATGTGATATGCTTGAAAATAATGTCGAAGCTTCCTGGAGGCCATTAACACAGCATACAACACCTTCTCCAATTATGTATAATTTTTCTTTGATAAACTTAAGACTTCGGAGACGAAGTACACTAGAGCCTGCTTTTTGATTTGGCCATCTAGCTTCTCCTGTACAAGAGCCGCACTAACTGCAGAGTGTGAAGCTGCCACATACAAGAGTAATGGAGCCCCTGGGAAAGGTGGAGTTAGTGTTGTTAGATCGATCAAGTATTGCTTCAGCTCTTCAAAGGCTTTTTGCTGGGTCGTACCCCATTGAAAAACTTCGGCTGACTTCAGTATTTTAAAGAATGGCAGATTTCTTTCTGCTGATCTAGATATGAATCTGTTTAATGATGTTAATCTTCCTACCAGCCTTTGGGCCCCCTTCTTTGTGCTTGGCGGCTCCATCCGAAGGATAGCTTCAATCTTACTCGGGTTGGCTTCGATTCCCTTTGTTGATACCAAACAACCAAGGAACTTGCCCTTCTTCACCCCAAAAACATACTTTTCTAGATTTAACTTCAGGCCAGCTTGCCTGAAGTTGGCAAATCTCTTGCAAATCAGCAATGTGATTTTCTTGCTTCATGCTTTTCACTATAATATCATCAACATAGGTCAGTACATTCCTGCCTATTTGAGAATGAAGGACCTTGGCTATCATTCTGCTGAAACTTCCTCCAGCATTCTTGAGCCCCTCAGGCATCTGAAGGTAGCAATATGTGCCACTAGGAGTTATGAAGCTAGTCTTCGGCTCATCTTCCTTCTTCATCCAAATTTGATGATAGCCTGAGTAACAATCCAATAGACTCATGAGCTCTGAAGAAGCTGCTGCATCTACAAGAGAGTCTATTCTTGGTAATGGGAACTCGTCCTTTGGACAGGCCTTATTAAGATCTGTGAAATCAATGCACATTCTCCATTTACCATTGACCTTCTTCACAATAACAGTGTTGGCTAGCCATTCTGGATATTTCACCTCTCTAATGACACCAGCACTAAGAAGTCTCTTTACTTCGTTCCGAGCACCTTCAGCTTTGTCTTCAGACATGTTTCGAAGCCTTTGTTTTCTTGGCCTGAAGGATGGATCCACATTGAGTGAATGTTCGATAACTTCTCTGTTGACACCACAGAGATCATTGGCTGACCAAGCAAAGACATCTTTGTTGTTGAATAAAAATCTTATCAAAGTCTTCTCTTGCTCATCAGATAGCTGAGATCCCAACAGCACCCTTTGGTCTATTATGTCTTCGCATAGCAACATAGACTTCGGCTGATCTGCCGAAGCAGCCTTTTCTCTTTTGTGCTTAAACTGTTGACAAGCTTCAGCTTCGTCTATGTTATGGATTGCTTTTGAATCTGTCCAGCTTCCTTCAGCCTTTCTGGCATCTTCTTGACTTCCGTGGACAGTAATGGGCTCTTGCTCCGAAGGTATCTTCATGCATAAGTATGCTGGATGGAGTATAGCTTCCAAAGCATTGAGTGTCCCTCGACCAATGATTGCATTGTATGGGTACTCCATGTCAACAATGTCAAAAACAACTTGCTCAGTTCTTGTATTGTGGACGTATCCGAAGGTAATTGGCATTGTGATTTTGCCAAGTGCCACAATCTGCCTTCCTCCGAAGCCATAAAGAGGGTGTGTAGCATCATGAATCTTGTCTTCTAGCTCTTGCATCTGTCTGAAGGCCTTAGCAAATATGATATCTGCTGCACTGCCTGTGTCAACCAGAACATTATGGACCAGAAACCCCTTGATGACACAAGATATGACCATAGCATCATTATGAGGGTAATCCTTAAGCTAAAGGTCCTCCTGGGAGAAGGTGATTGGGATGTGGGACCATTTGGACTTGATGAAGGGTCCCTGCACCCCAACATGTTGCACCCTTCTCTTTGCTTCCTTCTTCCGCTTCTTGTTAGCTGGCTCTGAGCTTGAACCGCCTATTATCGGGAGCACCAGCCTCGTAGCCGAAGGTGCTATGACTTGGTTGTTGAATGAAGCCATCAGCTCAAAAGTGGAAGTGAGTTCACCGAATGTGGGCGCCAATGTTGGGGACTTGTTCTCAAATGCTATGAGTTAAGAATAAGGCAACACAAAATGTTAAAGGTTAATGTCCTTCGTCCTTCGAAGCATTATTTCCCTTAGGATATAATGATCTTCAGATGAAGGTCATAAAGGACGAACCTTCATCATTGCAGTGTATATTAATGAAAGAAGCATATGAACTATAAAAGACAACATGAATAATCATATAACATTATTAATATATATTCTTTTTATTATCATGGATAATCAGAAATAATAACAAATTACATTTGTACCTTTGGCTTGACATAAGGTAAAAGTCCAAGCGTGACGCACGAGCGAATACAAGTCACCGTGAATAGTACAGGGGTATTGTTCACCTATTTATAGGCACGGTACGCAACCCGGTTAAAATTACATTTATGTCCTCGACAACTAGTTACAATCATGACATAAATTATCATGGACCAATTGGTCTTTCCCTCTTTAAGTCGGTGCAGCCCTTCGTCTCAAGGCATGTCGCTATGCTGAAGCTCCCTGCATCGTAGCTTCGGCGCGTACCTTTGCACCATGTTTGTTTGTGATAATCTTCCGAAGGTGTTTGTACTTAGGGGACCTTTGGCGATGAAGCGGGCCCCCAACAATCCCTTTTCTTACAAATCTCGAGGACGAGATTTCTGTTAACGGGAGTAGGATTTGTAAACCCTAGGTTGAGAAATAATAATAGATTTGTTTTGAGTATGTGTTTTATTATCGAAGCATATTTCTCTTTGTAAAAAAACTAAAACTCAATGAAAATCTAGGCTTGTGCATCATACTAATTTGTTTGATCTGTGCATGTGAATTAGGTTTGAAAAATCGCAAAACAGATCTATTTGAATTAAAAACCAAAAAATAGAAGGAGATAGAAAACGATAAAAAGAAAAAAAAGAGAGCTTGTGCCACCTACTGGAGACGCGTCGCGTGGCCCATCTAAACCCATTAGCCTTTCCCCTTTGCACTCACTCGACCCACGTAATTGGTGCTTCTTTTCTTTTTTTCCTCCTTCTCAATATCTCTCTACGTGTACGGCAGCTGCAGTCCAGTGCATCTCTGAAGCGTGGGGCCCGTTCCACCATCCTCCCAAGTCGCGTCCCCGTCTCGCCTCAGCCGTTGGGATGGTTCTTCTCTGGCAGTCGGGCCACAGTTGTCAGACCCATCTTCTTGGTCATGTCCAAACCCAGCTCCATGCCAGAGTTTACGCAGGGTATTCCTCGGCCAACCTCCTCCGCCACGCGGGTCGCCGCCTCCGCTGCTGCGTGGGCCCTGCGGCTCGGGAATAGCAACCAGCTCGCGATAAATTTGGAATCTGGCAACCACGTCCGAGATCTTCTCCCACCATTGCAGTTTAGCGCGATCTTCGCAACAGAACGCGTGGAATCCTCCGGTTTCGTCACCAACTAGTGCCCAACCCTGGGTATATAGCTGAGAGCCCCGTCTCCCTTGGCCATGGGTGCTATGAGGGAGTCAGGGAGCTAGTCGTGGGGACGATGCATGAGACCGCGGCGAGATTGGGTGGGAGAGAGATCCTGGACGTCGCAAAATCACCTCGTTCCGTCAGCAGCGGAAACCAAAGTCAGGATTCCGTTATGCTTCGCGGGAGAGAGAAGTCGTGATTACAGTCGAGCATGGAGCCACGGGCATTCCCCCACCCAACCGCGGCATCTGCCAGTCTGCGACACTGCCGCCCCAGCAGTGGGGCAAACACTGTCGTCGGCGCCTTGGAGCTTTGGATTGGCTGGGCGCGCGACCGGCCTCTGTCTCCAGGCTGCGAGGCAGCAGCAACCTCCTTCGCTGGCTGATGACCGTCTTCGCCGCGGATCCAACTCCCAACGTGGTCGGCTTGCTTCCCGTCGTCACCATTGGTGAGTTCCCTGTACAATTATTCACCAGCATCACCGCGACGGGTAGTGCCATTAGTATCAATGTTTAGAACCCTTGTGCTAGGGAAGGGTTGCCCGACGGTGGCACCGTTGTGGCGGCCGTGTGCGCGCTGCGGCCTGATGGTCGAGAGGAAGAAGAGAGCACGTTTGCCGTTAGATCCGATATGAGCGGCTAGAATGAGATTTGAGGTGAAACTGTCGTGTACCGTCCGATCAATCGTCAACGGGCGAGATTGTGTTGCTGCATACCCTATCGCCCCATCTAGATCTGGCCGTAGATCATGGGATCGACGGTCTTGTGGGGTCGGTTGGGTGCCCACCGTTTGATGACGATCTGATGGTCACAGGAGTGTACCATTTCAGATGGGTTCCGATTTAATCAGGGACGCACGATTCTGATCGTGCAACTCATGTGTGTGGATACCCCTTCGGCCGCGCGCATTATCAAATGAGCCCCTACGGTTTTTTGTAATTAACCCACGGTACAGCGCATAGTATTCTGAGTCTTAGAATATTATAAGCAGAAGCCCCTGATCTTCTCTGGTATTCGATGCGCAGTCCAGTGACCAAGGAAATTGAGAAAAACATTATGGAAATTGATTTATAATAAAAAATAATTATAGGAAATTGAATAATTCATAGAAAATGCATACTAGCTCCTTTTTAATCCATTCCAGTTCCTATAATTTTGTATTAATATTGTTTAATACTTAGTGTCTCTGTTTTGATATGAAAATAGTGATAAAAAATTGATTACTTAATTAATCCTATGCTAGACACATAGAACCCTCGGAAATTCATAACCCCTTTGTTTTAATTCCAATTTGACTCGTTCAAGTGGCGTTAGTCTCGTACAAGTATTTACTACACAGTAACAACATTGATTATACCAAGTCTCACACTTTTATATTAGATAATTATTTATCCTATGTTAATTGGATTAATCTATGTCTATTGGATTAAACCTCTGATCTTAAGATCATAGTTTGACTGGATGATCTTTAATCAATTTATGACTTAGATTAAAGTTGATATTACTATTTATAGAATAACTTCTTATATGATCTATACTAACCAATTTATAATATAAGTTTAATATTTAAATCATGTAGAGCTTTTATAGATCATAACTCCTTAACCGTAACTCCGATTTTAGTGGTTCTCGTTCCCACGATCTCGTAGCTTCGCGTAGATCATTATTATGCAGTTTGTTCTTATTTATGGTGTGATGTTAATTTTGTTTATATCATGTCTGTTTGTATTGCTACGACTAGCAGTGAGGTCACGAGGATTTGAAGAATCACCCTGGTAACTGGAATCTCGAGTGCCAGGCAAGTTGTGCCCTTGACCACTTCTATTACCCAATAATGTTCTTTATAATCATTTATTCATGCAAAATTTTAATTTTGATGGGACCTAATAGGTTACCCTAGTCTGTTTATACTTTTTACCTTGTTTACCCCTGATTCACATGGGTAGTTTGCTATTGCTTATTTGGTTTTGGGATTTTTATTTCATTATATCCATGTTCCAATTATTCTGTTATGTTATTTTTGTTCATGTCAAGATCATTATATTATTTGAGAAACACGTAGATTCACATGGAGCTTAACTTGAGAAACACGTGCCACCACAAGGGTGGAATAGGATGCCCTAGGCTGACTAATTAGGAAAGCTAGTGGAAGACTACCTTACCCGAAAGGGGCAAGAGCAGTAGGGGAGTTGCATGCAGGGAGGTTCTTGGGTTGATTTTGCTGCGATGGCGGTCAGACGAGGGATTCTTGCAAGTGCTCTTCCCATAAACTATAGCGGGTTTTCGGAAGCTAGTGGAACTTTATAAAGACCTCACAATGGATCCCTAGTCATTCACCTCGGTGGTGTCTAAGGGTCTAGCTAACCCTGGCAATATAGGATACACGACTTGTGGGTAAAGGGTACAATCTCTGCAGAGTGTAAAACTGGTATACTAGCCGAGCTCACGGTCAAGAGCAGCTCAGGACTCTCGCATGATTAAATTATGGAACCTAAACTCAATCTGTCATATGTGTTGCATGGGATCATTTGTTATTAATTTTGTTCTATTATTATTATTATGGTTTGGTATTTACTTACATCTAGTAATTGCTAATAAAACTTTGACCAACTTTAAAAGCAATGCTCAGCTTTAACCATTCTCTTTGGTAAGCCTTACACTTCACATGATCTTCCACCTTTGGTGAGTTCATGCCACATTATTCCCCACAACTTGTTGAGCGATGAACATGTGAGAGCTCACCCTTGTTGTCTCACACCTCCCAAGAGAAGATCAGGTGGTTCAAGAGGAGCCGCACATCGAGGAGTTCGATTCGATCTAGGTGGCGTCTCCAGTTGACTTTCTGGGGCCAAGGATGGATTTTAGATCCTTTTATATTTATCTTTTATTTTGTAAGACTTCTGATATGTAATAAGTACTCTGATTATATTGTGACATTTATCTCTATACACTCTATTATTATATATGTTGTCTTCTTTGGCGCATGTACGAGACGCACCCGGCTTTGCCCCTTAAAACCGGGTGTGACAGAAGTGGTATCAGAGGAATGTTGACTGTAGGATGAAACCTATATAGAAATGGACAAAACCCTTATCTACTTACCTTACTCTGATTCTTTCTATACTTATCTTGACTCTGTTTCACCTTCTACCGTTCTACTCTGATTAACCTTACCTTTGCTACTTTGATTCTTTTCTAAACTTATCTTAATCTTTTCTCGTCTATTTCCGCTTTACTCTGATTATTCTTACATTTTCCTTCTAAAGACAGATGTGGATTTCACACTTTCGAAATCCTATGCCTATAGTGATCTTTAGGAATAGGAGACCTACTCTTAGGAACAAAAACAAAACTATTTTATAGGTATCTATATGCTTGAGTGTTTGTTCTTATGATACTTGTCTGATTTGGATCTTTGATTGAGTGTGATGAGTTGTGTAGTAATGTCCACAATTACATCTGCATATACATATAGGCATAAATATAAATAAATAAAATTCATAAGATAACTAAACAACCTAGGTTATCCTCCATTAAAGTGTATCTATTTTAAATCGATCCCTCTTAACTTAAAGGAACCTATCTTATCCTAATAGGTTCATCTTATGTTAAAAAAATTATCTTATTCTCATAATTTGTTTATTAGATAAACTAGACCAACTAAGAATACCCCCATTAGAATATATCAAATAGATCCATCTTATCTTGGAAGGTTCTCCCTTATCTTAATAGATCCATCTTATCTTAAAAAAGATACTCTCTTAACTTAATAAAATCATCTCATCCCGAAAAGAATTTCATCTTATCCCAATAAATCTAACTAATCTCAAAAGATTCTATCTTATTCTTAGAGACTCGTCTTGTCCTAATGAGCATATTTATCCCAACCACTTTGCTTATCTCATAAAAGTGTAACAAACATGATCCATTTCAAAATAAATTGAGTAGATCTTATCTAGTCTAATCTGATTACACCGATTCAATTCTGATCCCATCTAATCCGATCACATCTACTCTAATGGACAAACATGTTAGATAATATTGGTAAAATAAGATTGGATCCTACTCTTATAAATATGTTTTGACCAAAATTGGAATCTTAGTCCAACCTGGCCATATGCAACTACCCTAACCACTCGATAGCTGCAAAATCCCTTTGTTCTAACCTAACAGAGATTCTGACTTACCTACGTCATATGATCTGTCATACCTCAAAAGGTTCTAACATGTCCTAATAATAGTTATTCTACCCTGGTAGATTTATCTGACTTAAACTAAGTTTAAATCCAGTTATATCCAATCTAATCTAGACCCTACCTAATCTGATATGATCTAATCTAAAGGAAGCTACTTAAACAAGTTAGTTAATACTGGTAACATAGAGTTGACCATATTCCTATACATGGGTTTTAAACCTAAATTGGTGACTTAGGTCAACTCGGCCATATACCCCCGACCTTCACATTCTTGATAAATTGCCTAATCTGTCTATAAAAAAAGAGAGACTCTAATCTACTAGTTTGACCTACACTTTCTCAATGATATACATCATTCTTTTTCCAAGCCCTACCTAAAACAAAGGCACCCAACTAGAATTTGATATAACACACTCAACTCATATTAATCTAGATCTTACCCAATTTAGTGTGGGTTACTTAACAAGTTAACACTAGTGAAATAAACTGGATTCTACTCTGATAAACTTTGTCCTCCCCTCATGCCCTTAAACCTAAAGTTAGTGCATTAAACCAACTCAACCATGAGCTAACCCAACCAATAGAGTCATGATGGATAGTATAATCTATCTATCCCCACCAAACATCAAACAAGATTTTGACATACATCATGTAGTCCATCTCACCCATAACTATTTCAATCATATGCCCCAACTCTGCTGATATACATTAACCTCGAATTAATGAGACCAAGACCAGAGAAGAAAAGATCAACATCAGCAAGGAAGGATATAACAGTCAAAGCGAATCTCGCGATGAAGCAAGACTTAAACATTTCGGATGGAGTATTTTCCTTGCCATAATCCTCTTTATATCTTACATAATAAGTAGATGGATACCTATGCTCCCCTAATCACCCACTACTGACAAAAAAAATGAGACTCTGGAATTTTGAACCAACTATAGACTAAAAGCTGAATCATAAACCAATCCTTCTGTATCCCTGTTGGGGACTTGTTCTCAAATGCTATGAGTTAAGAATAAGGCAACACAAAATGTTAAAGGTTAATGCCCTTCGTCTTTCGAAGCATTATTTCCCTTAGGATATAATGATCTTCAGACAAAGGTCATAAAGGACGAACCTTCATCATTGCAGTGTATATTAATGAAAGAAGAAGCATATGAAATATAAAAGACAACATGAATAATCATATAACATAATGAATATATATTCTTTTTATTATCATGGATAAACAGAAACAATAACAAATTACATTTGTACCTTCGGCTTGACAGAAGGTAAAAGTCCAAGCGTGATGCACGAGCGAATATAAGTCAGCGTGAACAGTACAGGGGTACTGTTCACCTATTTATAGGCAGGTACGTAGCCCGGTTAAAATTACATTTATGTCCTCGGCAACTAGTTACAATCATGACACAAATTATCATGGACCAATTGGTCTTTCCCTCTTTAAGTCGGTGCAGCCTTTCGTCTCAAAGTATGTCGCTATGCCGAAGCTCCCTGGATCGTAGCTTCGGCGCGTACCTTTGCACCGTGTTTGTTTGTGATAATCTTCCGAAGGTGTTTGTACTTAGGGGACTTTCGGCGACGAAGCAGGCCCCCAACAGTAGTCCCTTCACGGTGCTAGGTCGTTTTTCGTAACGAGCTTGATTCGTGAAAAATCTTGAAGGCTTCGGAATGCCGAAGGTCCGAAAAACACCTTCCCTGAGCTCGTTGCCGAGAAACGATTAAAATATTTCGAGCGCGAGGTGGCCCACCATGGGCTGGCGATTCACCTCCCGAGCACCGAGTGGTCCACCGTTCAGTGGGTGTGGGTAACTGTTCAGCGGGTGTAGGAGACTTGGCGATTCACCTTCCTACCTGCAACACTATATAAACATACGAGTAGGTGTGAAGATACCACAACATTCATTGCCCTTGCCCTACTGTGCTGTTAAAAAATTTAATCATAGCCGAAGCTTTTTCACTGCATTCTCGAGCAAACCATCATCTTGGATTAACTTCGTCAAAAGAGGGAGATTCGTCAAAAACTACAAAAATCATCAGCTTCGTAAAAACTGCAAGAGATTCATAATCAAATGGCCAGAGTGCGCTCTACCGCGAGGGTGACTCGTGACGGAGAGGAGGCCGAAACCACCGACACTGCCCTGATCTTCGAAGTCATGAGACAATCGGGCTTACTTGTGACAGAGGGAGCCATTGAAGAAGGTGCACCTGCTGCCGAAGCTGAACAAGATGTTGAGGAAGAAATCGATGATGAAGAAGAAGAGGATTATAGCATTCTGATCCCGTCAAAACCCAGCCACTTGGATTTTGAAAAATCTACTGTGTCTGAAGCTAATATGCCCATGATGATAAAACTGGGCTACTTCAGAGAAGCTGAGAAGAAGCTTATTCGCTTTGCTGGGGAAGAAACCACTCCAACACCAAAGGATGACGAAGTAGTAGTTTTTAAAAGCTTTTTCAGAGAAGGATTACGGTTCCCGCTGAACGAGATGATTGGAGAAGTTTTGGATAATTATGAAATCTATCTTCATCAGCTGACCCCTAACGTTATCTTTAGGCTCAACATCTTTATTTGGGCCCTTCGAAGCCAAGGAATGGACCCAAATGCTGAAGCTTTTTGCCGAGTGCATGAGCTACATTACCAAATAAAGGCCAGAGAAGACGGTCTGCATGAAAACTTTGGTTGTTATAACTTCGCGTATCGCAAGGATACGAAGGATTTGGTCCTTAGTTATCGCACCAAGTGGCCAACTGGCTGGAAAAGTGAGTGGTTTTATATCAAGGTCGATGAAAAGAAGAGAGAGAAGCTGAAGACACTGGTCATGAGCCCACTGAGTTTAAGTTTTGGGATGACCAGACCCTTGTGCAACATGAAGCCAGGGTTACCATGTTAGCTAGCTGTAGCAGAATTCAGAGTGGTGGCTGAACATGTCAGCACCAGGGATCTAGTGCAAGAATACTTGGCGAACAGGGGAATCTCCAACATTGAGTGAATGGAGTATGCCGAAGCTGAAAGGAACAAAGAAGGGTGAACTTGTTCGATTGCCCTATCGCTTCAAGTTTGAGAAACAATTCAAAGAGCCCTGCCAAGAATGGCTAGAGATGATTGAGACTATGTGCAACAAAATTTTGGGCAATTATACCAAAAAGGAAGATCAACTGATGACTGCAGCCTTCGGCACCCGACCAAAAAGAAGGTTGAATCGAGTAATGGACGCTTTAAACTTTGAATACCCTGACTATGAACGACTAAACAAGGGTGCCGAAAGGTCAAAGAGAAAAAGGGTTGTCAGTGTTATGAGCAGACAGGCTGCTAGGATGATAAAAGAGGACGAAAAAGCCTTGAAAAGGAGGAAATCCAGTCCTGAGCCAAAGGTGACGACCGCGAAGAAAAGAAAAACTGCAACTCCAGAGCCAAAGATGGCTGAGATAGAAGAGGAAGCTCCTTCGACGCCTTCTGCTGCCGAAGTAGAAGAAATTTTAAAGGTAATGACCGAATCCTTACCTATCAAGCTGCTAAGTCCTCTGGGGCCGGATCTGACGAAGCTTTTACAGAAGAAGGAAGAGCCTTCGGCAGCGGAAAAGGTGGTTGATCCAAAAAGCGAAGAATTGTTACTGTCATGCAAGCTATTGAGGAAACACCACCGCCGGCCTCAGCATCAAAAATGACACCGGCTGCCGAAGCTGGGACTGACAAAGCTACCAATCTGGAGAGTACATTATCTGCTATTGATAAAGTACTCTTGGATTTGGCCACGGAGGAGACTGCTGCGGTTACAGAGGAAGCCCTGACCGCAGAACCTGAGAAAGGAAAAGAAATTGTCGAAGATACTTCGGAAGATCAAGGCTTCTGCTTTCAAAATTTAATTGGTCAAGAATTATCCAAGACTAAGAAGGAGCTGCAGGAGTATGCTACATCCTGTGGCTACCAGCCATGAGCCATGCTCTTCGGCGGAATTAATGAAGAAGCCTTAGGATGTATTCAAGATCGAACTGGGGCGAAGATTATCAGCACTCTATCAAAGAGTGTTGGTTTTCCGAAGCTTGAAGCTGACATCAACAGCTACCGACGACAGCATATCGTCGGCAGCTTATTCTATTCTAATTTTAAGGTAAAGTCTTTCCCCCAACTTTTTATTGTATTTTGATGAAGCAAAGATTTCTAATGAAGGTTATTTTGTACAGAGTATGTTATTAAGCAAAGCGCTGAGAATGCAGCAAGATATTGAAGATAAAAAGAATGAGATTATAATTGAGGGCTTGGAGAAGAAAATCAAAGATCAAGAAGCCTCTCTAGAGAAGAAAGACTTTCTCCTTCAGATAATGGAGGGTTCATTGGTGGAAGCCCAAGAAGAAGTTGCTAAATTAAATGATGAACTCCTCCAAAAATCAGAAAGCTTTGAGCAAGAAAAGAAGAATTTTGATGCGAAGCTTGAAGCCAAAATCGAGAAAAGTCTGAATCTGCAAAAATCATTAAAAGAGCTTCAGGACAGATGCTTGAACTTCGGCATCCGGTGCGTGCAACGGCTTAAACAGGTCTTCAACTCAGTGGGAGCTAGCTCTGACAAATTTGAACCTTCGGTTGAAGACCTGCCAAGCACCTTCGAACATATTGAGTGCGAAGTTGAGGCACTTGACGAAGTAATAGCTGGGTACGACAACTTCTGTGCCCTGCTAGCTTCTCGCGGTACAGCTGTAGCCTTTATGAAGGCTGGTTGCACGCACGAAAAGATTGTTAACATACCAAACTTCAGCTTATCACCAGCGGACTTGACTGATATCCCCAGCCTAGCCCTAAGCATTGGAAATAGATTTATAACACAAATTTGGACGAAGGGTGGGCGGGACTTAGCTGGTGACGAAGCTCGAAGTCATCTTAAGCCGGTATTAAGCTTGTACATGTTTCTTACCTTCCCCTGAGATTACTTTTTTACCTTATACCGCTTTGTTGTGTACAGGATGACGATGCCGAAGGTCAATAAACCGAAGCTTGACGGAGACTGATGAAGTTGCTGCACAAATCTTTAGAGACATTTGAATTATCCTTGTAAAAGATTCTGTAATTTAGGAATGAAACATTACTCTGTAAATTTGTTTATACCTTGTAATATACTTTTACCTTTTCATATGTGTGTGAATTGCTTTGATGTGGACGAAACTTATATCTTCTGAGCCGAAGGCGAAAAACACCTTTCCTTCTTTTCGTACACAACGAAGCACATCTTTGCTTCTTTATGCTCATCGAAGCCTTGTCATCAAAGCCGAAGCATCTATTTATACTCTATGTTATGATGATGATCCTACGAATGTCTACATAAATGTGTATGAATGCAATGAATGATGTGATGTAATGTGCAAGTGAATGTCCAAACACACGCACACGAAGCCACACCCAGACTCTGCATCCCCTTAGAAATATCTTTTGAGTCTTAAGCTCTACATCCCCTTAGGAACGTCTTTTGAGCTTCTTCACCTTCTATTTAGGTGGTATAAGTTCTACATCCCCTTAGGAACGTCTTTTGAACTTCTTCGCCTTCTATTTCGGTGGTATAAGTTCTGCATCGCCTTAGGAATGACTTTTGAACTTCTTCGCCTTATATTTCGGCGGTATTTGGCTCTGCATTCCCTTAGGAACGACTTTTGAGCAGAAAACTTACGCTGCGCTCCCTTAGGAACGACTTTTTGTAGCTTTGTCATGCTCTGCATCCCCTTAGGGACGACTTTTGAGCTTCTCCCTGATTTTCCTCTTTTTTTCTCTCTGCACTCAATGGTGCATGCTCAGACTTTACATTTTACATCCTTTTGGGGGATTTGGCTCTCGTGGAGCTAAATAAGAAAGGAAAAATTACAAGCTATGGCCCCATTAAAAACCTTTCTCCCCCTTTGGAAAGGAAAAGAGTGCCATAGAAAAAATGAAAAAAGATTACATCAAATTATACATAATATCACCGAAGTTCATCCGCATTCCAAGATCTAGGTATGTCGTTGTCGTCCATATCCTTCAATCTATAAGAACCGGGCCTCGACGAAGATACCACCAGAAAAGGTCCTTCCCACTTCAGCTACAATTTGCCTACTGTGTCCGGATTGACCACTCTCCGAAGCACCAAATGCCCTGGCTTAATATTTTTCAACCGAACTTTTCTGTCACGCCATTTTATTGTTTCGGCTTGATATTTGTTGATGTTCTCTACAGCCTGAAGTTTGGTCCCCTCTATAATATCTTTTGCTACATGATAATCAGTTTCGTCTTCTGCCGAAGCTACTGTGCTTATTGATCCTGCTTTAGCTTCTTATGGAGTTATAGCTTCGTCACCAAATAATAGTTTGAAAGGTATAAAATCTGTTGATCTTGACATGGTTGTGTTGTGGCTCTACACCACTTTGATCAACTCATCTGGCCACTTTCCTCTGGGCTGATTAAAGATTAGCTTCATTATTCCTATCATTATAATGCCATTTGCTCTTTCTATCAGTCCATTCGATTCTGGGTGCCTTACTGATGCAAAATGAATCTTCATGCCAATTTGGTCAAAGAAATCTTTGAACGTTTCAGCATCAAACTGTGTTCCATTGTCCACAGTTATAGCCTTCGGCACGCCGAAGCGATAAACAATATTTTGCCAAAAGAATTTTTGGATTGTAACCGAAGTTATTGTAGCCAAAGGCTTTGCTTCAATCCACTTAGAAAAATATTCTACAGCCACCACAACATATTTCAAATTACCTTGCGCTGGTGGAAGTGGGCCTAACAAATCCAGGCCCCATCTTTGCAACGACCAAGTAGGCTGTATCAGTTGCGTGAGAGACGAAGGTTGCTTCTAATCTCTTGCATATTTTTGACAATTCTCACACTTTTGAACTAACTCTGCTGCATCTGAAGCTGCCTTCTGCCAATAAAATCCTTGTCTAAACATTTTTCCCAACAAGGGCCTGGACCCAATGTGAGATCCACACAGACCTGCATGTATCTCCTACATTAATTCTATACCTTCGGTTCTGGATAGACACTTGAGAAGTGGAGAGCAAACTCCATGCTTATATAATTCCCCTTCTATCATCACATACGGTCTTGTCCTTGCCTCCATTCTCTTATTATAAGCTTCGTCATCCGAAAGACAATTACCTTGGAGAAAGGATATAATTTCAGTTCTCCAATCTTCACTATATACAGGAGAAATTGTAAGCACTGCTCTCTCCATAAGTTCAACCGAAGACGCTTTTATTGTTTCGAAGAAGGTAGAGGGAGCCCCTGTGCCGCTGATTTGGCTAATAGATCTGCATGTTCATTTTCTCCTCTTGGAATATTCTTGATAGAAAAACCTTCGAAAAGAAGCCTCCAACCTTTGAACTGTATCCAGATATTTTTTGAGCTTCGAATCTCTCGCCTTACTACTTTTGTTTATATGACCAGAAATGACTTGAGAGTCAGTTTTAAGGATAGCCCTTCTTATACCCATTGCCTTTAACTTCTAAAGACCCAACAGAAATTCTTCGTATTCAGCAATATTATTTGTACAACTGAAGTCAAGCTTTGCTGTATAATATGTTTTGATTTTGGAAGGCACAACTAGGACCGCAGCTGCTCCTGCGTCGAAGGTTCCCCAAGAACCATCGCGGAATACTGTCCAAGCTTCGGCGTCTTTATTAGTTTCCTCTTCCTGAGCCCCTGGCGTCCAATCAGCAATGAAGTCTGCTAACGCCTGGGACTAAATTGAGGATCTATGTACATAATCAATACTAAACTCGTTAAGCTCCGCAACCCATTTTCCAATCCTTCCAGTAGCTTCTCTGTTCCTTATTATGTCCTTCAGGGGCTGTGACGAAGGAACAATTATGTGATATGCTTGAAAATAATGTCGAAGCTTCCTGGAGGCCATTAACACAGCATACAACACCTTCTCCAATTATGTATAATTTTTCTTTGATAAACTTAAGACTTCGGAGACGAAGTACACTAGAGCCTGCTTTTTGATTTGGCCATCTAGCTTCTCCTGTACAAGAGCCGCACTAACTGCAGAGTGTGAAGCTGCCACATACAAGAGTAATGGAGCCCCTGGGAAAGGTGGAGTTAGTGTTGTTAGATCGATCAAGTATTGCTTCAGCTCTTCAAAGGCTTTTTGCTGGGTCGTACCCCATTGAAAAACTTCGGCTGACTTCAGTATTTTAAAGAATGGCAGATTTCTTTCTGCTGATCTAGATATGAATCTGTTTAATGATGTTAATCTTCCTACCAGCCTTTGGGCCCCCTTCTTTGTGCTTGGCGGCTCCATCCGAAGGATAGCTTCAATCTTACTCGGGTTGGCTTCGATTCCCTTTGTTGATACCAAACAGCCAAGGAACTTGCCCTTCTTCACCCCAAAAACATACTTTTCTAGATTTAACTTCAGGCCAGCTTGCCTGAAGTTGGCAAATCTCTTGCAAATCAGCAATGTGATTTTCTTGCTTCATGCTTTTCACTATAATATCATCAACATAGGTCAGTACATTCCTGCCTATTTGAGAATGAAGGACCTTGGCTATCATTCTGCTGAAACTTCCTCCAGCATTCTTGAGCCCCTCAGGCATCTGAAGGTAGCAATATGTGCCACTAGGAGTTATGAAGCTAGTCTTCGGCTCATCTTCCTTCTTCATCCAAATTTGATGATAGCCTGAATCTACTGGCATACAGATAAGGGCGCCGGATCTGTAGGAGTTGGTTCCTCTATCCTAGGAGTCAGTTTAGCCAGATAAAAGGGAGAAGATTATCTAGGAGTCGATCATCAACCCTTGTTTCTAGTAAAGATAAAAAGGGAGAAGATTATCTAGGAGTCTGTTATCGGTCCTTGTTTCTAGGAGAGATTGTTTAAGGCTATGGCCTATATAAGAAGAGTTGTACGAATTTATTGAAGACAAGCAATAAGAATTATTTCCTCCTATCTCCTCTCTAAACAGATGCATTGAGGGGTAAAACCTCACCCCAACAACGTACCAAAACTACGACCTCCGTAGTCGAGGGTCGGCCAACATCTAGCGAGGAGCCATCCTCCTCCATGGGGCTGCATTGATGGCAACAATGTCAGAAGGGGAGGGGTACACAGTGATGGGCAAGAATGGGCTTATCGAAGGGTGGCTCGATGTTGAATGTGCTCAAGCTCACATCTGGGCTTGTTTGATTAACCAAACAAACCGTAAAGAAAAACGAGTAAGATGCAACAACAGTAGAACATGCGGAGAGGGATAACGTTAGCCAGTACAGGAAGATGAGTGATAGAAGTGTGAGAAATAAATGAGTGTGGAGAAAAAAGACAGAAGGAAGGACGAAATATAAATGTGTGAAAAAAGGGCAATGGATTTTCCATTGACACATGGGCTCACTACTAGTGGGTCGCATGCACCCTAAGCAGCACTAACCAATAGCCACAAAAATCACCGACAATACACAGTTACACATACTATCACCAACACAACATTACACATTACCTTTAGCCACAGCTCCTAATCCATGAACTCATCAAAATCAGATGGAGATTCAGATAAGGACCACTAGCAACATACGACTTAGCAGATGAATGAAACATGGGGCCTAAAGCTAGACCAGAAGCAACCTTTCATCCGGATGACTTGCCATCCTTAAATCGCATTTATTGGAGTGAAAATCATATTATTATCTACATACAGCTACTCAACAGCAGTTCAATAAGAACGGTATACCCATACCCACCCATGCTAGTTGCCTCAGATTGATATTTCACCTCCCACCAACATACTTGTCAATGCAGGTGACGAGGGTGCTTTCTGGCACGGCTCCAATCACCGAGTCCTTCTTCTCACCGTTCTTGAATATCATCATGGTGGGGATGCTCCGGATGCCGAATTGGGTTGCGATGTCAGGGTTCTCGTCGGTGTTTAGCTTGTAACATTTCAGCTTTCCTTCGTACTCCTTTGAGAGCTTGCCAACGATGGGGTCTATCATCTTACACGGTCCGCACCATGAAGCCCAGAACTCAACAAGGACGGGAAGCTCGCTCTCCACCACAAGTGATTGCCATGTGGATTTGCTCACATCAGGAACTGGAAAAGAATGAAGTTCAGAACATATATAAGTTGGCACGTCAACTTCTTTTTTTTTAAAAAAAAAAGAGCTTGTACATCAATCACTATAAAACAGGGCAAAACATAAACTATTCAATGAGATTAATAAGGCCAATGAGTCTAAATTAAAGTTGATGCGTAACCATTCTACAAGCATGATTCAGGAGAAATGTATCTTGACTTGAAATACATATGTTCCTTTTTTTGTCAGCTGTCTTTCCTGTGTTTCTAACATATTCTTCGAATATATCGTCCAGAGTTCACACACGCATACATTATGAACTATGCTGCTTTAAATATGTCTAGTTTCATTTGCTAAGTTTTACCAGTGTTCTAAATATCACAAGCTGAAGAGTGATTCAGCAAAAAATAGCATGAAGTCATGATCCAGGCCTAATGAGCAATGACTTGAAGAACTGCAATTAAGGTTTTGAAAGTTGATATACAGTTCCTACTGATGCATCCACATTTCCAGTACACAAAAGGCATGACAGCAAATAATCTCCAGGTGCTGAAAAGATATACAATTGTTAACATTCCAGCTTAACCATATAATTTCATACATGAAATTTGCATTGGAGACTACTTAAGATGCAATTGAATAAGAAAACATAAGGCAGTCAATAATTGTAGCAGACAAAGCAAATAAGCATGGTTATGGTACGCATTCAATAGCACAGGCCTGAACAAATTCATCTGAATCTACATTAAACTCGAAATTAGGAACTGTGCGCAATTCCAAAGAGAGTCTCATCTTGGTATCAACAAGGTAGGACAATATAATGAGTAAAAGACTTGTGGCAAATGAAAGTGCTCATGACTCCATATGGCCCACTTGCACACAAGGCAATTTCAGGCTCCACTTGGGTTGAGAAGAACTAAGGTACCACATACAACAGTCTTTACGAGAAAGCAAATAGAGGTCCTAACTTATTACAGCAACCACAAACTCTATACAGATCTACTTACCCTTGCACTAAATCTAGCACTTTTACATCCTTAATGAATGGCTAACAGCTCTATTGCAGTCACTTTTCACATATGAAAAGGCATAAATCCATCTAAAATTACCACAGAATAATGTAGAAACAACATTCTGCCAGTCAGAACCCTAACAATGGCACTACCTAATATCCTAATTTTGAAATATGAGAATGTTTTTGTTGCTACATCTCACTATTCCAGTATGCCAGTTAGTTACATACATTGAAGGTAATGAGTAATGACTCTCAATAAATATAGATTCAGAACAATATCATGTTTCAATAAATATACCTACGACTTAAGTGTAATTAGATAAGATATATAGTATGCTGAATGCACTACAGCCTGTATTCTGTCGAGCTTTAAATGGCATACATTCTCATACTATTGGCGTCATCAGTCAATATAAGCCAGATGTCCGAAATTGCAATGTTCAATTTAAAGCTTTCCTAGGAGATCAAGACAAAGCAATTCCATGTGGCATTAAATGTTAATAGGTTTAAATTTGAAACTAGCTTTCGCGCCAAAGGATACATGCAGAGAAGACCTGAAGTGCATGGCCAATGCAGTTACCAAATGCTACACAGTGAGTTACATACTATACCTTTGTGTACATCTCCTTTTAAGTTTGTTGGGCACATACTAGTCACATAGATGCATTGGTGCATCACACATACTGGACGACGCCCTTAATCAGCGGGCGCACGTTGCCATCCACTAGCGACGAGTACAGATACCATGTAGATGCACATGTAACCAGTACGCGGGAGAAGTGGATCACATTTTCATGCATGTACCCAGACCCAGCTAGCAGCAATCCAGGTGGGCCAGGTTGCATGCCCATTTACTTACACGATGACCATCAACTAATAGCTGAACTTTTAAAAAATATTAACATAATTTATTTTTTTTTCCTACTACCATTTTAAAAACTTCTTACTTTCAGAGTCAGGACTTGATAATTTCAAACTTTGCATTCTAAAATCAGAAACTTTATGCAAGGATATTGAAAACATTTATCTGTACACTATAAGACTTTGCACATCTATATTGTAAACGTTTTAATCAACACTTTGCACTCCAAGTTTCCAAACTTTATACTGACACATTTCAAACTTTGTATTTGGCAAACCTATGCAATTGGACAGAAATTTCACCCAGTTATCCTCGCACATGGCGCAACAACAAAACAACCCAGCAAAAAAATCTACTGAGCAAAAATTTGGATCACAGTCTGCACTGTGTAACAACTAACAAGCGGCATGTGATGCAACATGGGTAACAAGAGGCATGTGATGGAACATGGGTAACAAGTGGCATGAGATGCAACATGGGTAGCAAGCGGCATTAGATGCATCATGTTAACAAGAGGCATGTGATGGAACATGATATATACAAATGCACGCAGGAATACATATACAAAAATAAGCTGTCATGCCTTCGCTTATTCACTGCGGTTTGCTTCAACATATCATCATTAGAACTGCTATGCCATGATTTTCCTACCTCCTATTCGTCTACACATTCAAACACAGAAAACCCAATCGTCTCAACGGTCTATTCGCATCTCCAGAATATAGTAACCCAGATCAGCGGTCGACTCGAGCCATTCATGTCAGATCGAAACGCGAATCAAAGCCCGGCAGCAGAAGAGTAACCTAGGCGGGCATAAATATACCTTGGATTGCAGTGTCCTGGCCGCCCTGGGCCTGGCACACCACGACGGCGCCACGGGAACGCGGGAGGGCGCGAACTGCGCGCCACGTCGGCGGGAGGCCTCGGCGGAGGGCGAGGCGGGGCGGGGCGACGGTGGCGACCGGGGAAGGCCACGACGCAGGCGCTGCGACGGAGACGGCGACGGCGAGGCGGAAGGCCATCGCGTGGGATGGGGACGGGAGTGAGCGGGGAGATGAGAGGGAGAAGACGTGGGCCGTGGGTAAATCGGGGTGGTGTGGAAGGACCGAAGGAGAAGGTGGTTGAGAACTTGGGAGGGAGTTGCTGTGGAGCGGGCTGGAGGGAGTTGCTGTTGCTATTGACATGGGCGAATGAGGCTGGCTTCATGTATCTCTACTGTCACATTAAGAGCCTGTTTAATTTCGTGCTTGTCTAACCTTTCATTAGTTTTTTAATCTAAGCGACTAAGCTTAAATAAGTTATGTCATTTTAAGCATAAAACTAAATAAATGTTAAAATTTAGTATGGATGTTTGAATATCAATTATCAGTATTAAATATAAGCTTAATAAATTCGTATAGTCGTTTATTATTCACGCGTTTAATTAATTTTATAATTAGGCTATATTTAATATTCGTAATTGTCATCCAAATATTTGATGTGAAATGAATTAAACTTTAGTTCAGAGGAACCAAACACACTCTAATTATGGAGAATATTGTTATATTATGGGGCAATTGTGCCAGTGCTCCTATTTTAGGATGTAAGGATATCTCCAACAATATCCTCTAAGGAATATTTGTTGTCCTTTACAGAACAATCTAAAATATTTCATCCTCTATATCTAGACTTTTTCCAACAACATCCTCTAAATTTCATCCTCTATATCTTATTCTGTATTTTTCCTAACTGTTTTAATAAAATGTTAACCAATGTTTGTATGCCATGTTTCAAAGTCGCCTAGAGAGGGGTGAATAGACGAAACCTGAAATTTATAACTTTAAACACACACTACAAGCCGGAGTTAGCGTTAGAACTAAATTCAAGTCAGAAAGAGAGGGAAAAACAAATCAACCAAGAAATAAGACGAGTGAGCACGGTGATTTGTTTTATCGAGGTTCGGTTCCAAAGAACCTAGTCCCCGTTGAGGAGGTCACAAAGACCGGGTCTATTTCAACCATTTCCCTCCCTCAAACGGTTACATAGACCGAGTGAGACTTCTTCCTTAATCTCACGGGTCACTAAGACCCCGCAAGGACCACCACACACTTGGTGTCTCTTGCATCGCTTACAAAGCACTTGAGAATAAGAGTAAGAAAAGAAAAGGGACAAGCCAAGCAACAAGAGCAACAAAAGAACACAAGAACACCCTCTCTCAAGTCCCTAAGGGCCCGTTTGTTTGATTGGAATTGGGTTGAATTGGAATTTAATTCTTGGCTGATCTGTTTGGCAAGTTATAGAATTGGAAATTAACTTTCCATCCCTTTCTTGAACTGGAATTAGAAGCCTGCAAAACATTCCTACCCTAAAATCAGGAAACAGATTCTCTCCTCAGGCCCGAGCGCCACACGAACGTGCGTCTTCCTCCTTGGAGTCATCTCCTCCCGAGCGGTGGGTTCGGAAGCGAGCCCACGGTGGGTTCGAACGCGAGCCGCAGAGACGTCGCCGCGGAGGGCCTGGGCGCGGCTTCCGTGGGCGGTTCGTGTGCGTCCAACGGCGTGGTCTCGGTTGAGCGGTCGACGACGACCAGGCATCGCGGCCGTGAAGAGAAGAAGGCCTTGGTGGTGGAGGTGGCGGATCATGAATGCGACGACGACTTGGGCGCCGGCGAGTCTGACATCTCCGAGGAGCTGGGTGCGAACCATGGAGGAAACAGTACTGAAGGTGAGGTTTCTCGCAGTGCTTCCTCCATTCCTACCCGCCCCGTGCACATGTAACATGTTGGGATCGAGAAGCAATTGTTGATGATGAACGAACCATACGGCGAATCTGCAGGTGGCATATCGTCGGTCGACAGCATTTCCAGCTCGCTCAGTGGGATAAGCTACCAAGACGTTAGCTCTGGCTGTGCCTACCGAGCATCCTCTCATCATCACCATCAGAGGAGGAGGACATCCGAAAAAAGGGTGCTGACCAACTGCGTCCTTCCAAACCCGGTCCAAAGGCGGAGAAGGTCGGTCTCAGACATGAGGCGGTGGACGGTCGGAGGGTCGCTGAGGAGTGGATGGTCGACTACGCTCTCCGGAAGGAAGTCAAGAGGCTGGCTCATGCTCAGAAGAGGAAAGTTGAGATGCTTGTCCAGGCCTTCGAATCAGTTCTGCCCACGGTAGCAATAGCAAGCGAGAAGAAGCTAATGGAGACACAAGACAATCTTATACTGAGACTTGATTAGCTTGGTGTTTGGAAAAAATCATGCAAATGGTGAAGCGGCAAAGACCCCAGCTGATGGTGCGAGAGATATGAATAAGGAAGAAGGAACCGGTAAAGATCTTACTTCATCAACAACCTCAGGAAGCTTGAAGAGGCAACCGGTAAAGAAATTTTTAGCACATTGGAGGAGATAGATTGGTTAGATGAGGACTTGATTAGCTTGGTGTTTTGATTTTTAGTTTATGTTGGGTGAATTGAACATCACATTGATTAGCAAGTAATGTGTTCCAAAGATATGTAGACATTTGAGACAAATCTGCATTATTATTACTATTCTCGTGATGCATGCTTCTTGATAAATTGTAGGATGAAAACTTGTCTCTAATCTATTGCACATGTATATGACTCATCAAGGTACATGTGCACACAAGAAACATGTGTATTTTGTCATGTACAAGTTGATGTGGTTACTTCTCTCTAAATATGTAAATTCCATATATAACTATCCAAACAGGATATTGAATTTGATTCATGGATAAGAATTCCATTAGCATCCAAACAAAAAAATTGAATTGAATCAAATTCTAAGGAATTACTTTCTTTAGGAATCTAATATCTAGAATGTTATTCATGGAATGAGTTTCATTTCCAAGGAAACAAACGGGCCCTAATGGAATTGAGTTGATTTTGGAGACTAAGAGAGGATTCAATCTATTTGACGTGTCTTGGAGTGGAGTCTTTTGCTCTTGTATTGAATGAGATGTTTAGAATGCTTGGATGGTTATGAATGAGGTGGTTGGGGGTATTTATAGCCCCCAACCACTTCCATAGCCGTTGGGGAGGCTGCTGGCGAAGGGCGCACCAGACAGTCCAGTGCGCCATCGGACTGGAACTGTTCCCTGTCTGGTGCGCTGTCACGTCACCCAACCGTTAGGGTTCGGAGCGGAGTCGACCGTTGGAGCTTTGTCTTCTTGCGACACCGGACAGTCCGGTGCCACACCGGACAGTCCGGTGCCCCTCTAACTTGCTGCTCTGACTTCTACCGTGACACTGTTCATCTGTCAGAGTCGACCGTTGCGCGCAGATAGCCGTTGCTCCGCTGGCTCACCGGACAGTTCGGTGAATTATAGCGGAGCACGCGTTCGTTTTCCCGAGAGTGACCGGTTGACACCTGTATGGTCCTGGTGCACCGAACACTGTCCGGTGGCACACGGACGGTCCGGTGCGCCAATCTTCAGCACACTCAAGTCCTTTTGCTCCTTTAAAATTATGTCCCTAACTTGATTCTATTATTGGTTTGTGTTGAACCTTATGCACATGTAGTACATGAATTCTAGACAAACTAATTAGTCCATGTGTTTGTGTTGATCATCAACCACCAAAATTAATTATAGGAAATGGTTAACCCAATTTCCCTTTCAATGTTCAAATAAAAAATTCAGTCATTCTTTCAAGGTAATCCACGGTAGCTCTTGGTCTCCCAGCCACCACCTACGACCATACGTCGAGTAACTTGGTGCACACCTCCCAGCCACCGCCTGGTGCGACCGCGAAAGGATCAAAGGAGGGTCGAGCCACCCATGCTGGCAGCATGTCTAGGACAACGAAGGAGCTGAAGTCATAGCACTGTCGCGGATGCACACCATCGATGGCCACACAAAGCTCACCTGTTGCAGCAGACCGGCCGGCACCACAAGCAGGGCATTGCACGACGTGGGACAAAGTTGTCTTGCCTTGCCTCCCCCATGCAGCTTCGTCGTGGTCGAAGGCGTAGGGATGTCTCTTTCGTGCAGCTTCGCTGTCATCGAAGCCGAAGACCACAAAGAAGGTGCAACACCCGACGAGAAGTTTATGAGTTTGCGTGGGAGTGAACAGAGAAAGCGACGCAGAGTGAACAGTGGATAGGGAATGGTAGCGAAGTCCGCCACATTTGCCGAATCACGAACACACTCTATACTTTACAGAGGTCATACCGAGTGTTGCTGGAGACGTAGCGAACTGATTCATATGGTATATTTAGTGTAGAGGACGCTGTCAGTACCCTGGAAATGGGGTATCCATTACTACAGTATGAAGGCGCTGTGTCCATGCGGCTATCCTTAGTCATGTGGCGAACAACACATGACCCCACCACGTGGACGGCTCCAGGGCCTCCACGTAGCTAGGAAGGACAATATACTCCAAGATGGCGAAAGTGGGTCCGGACGCCCACGGGAAAGTGCCGGACCCCTGGACGCACAGCCCAGGCCTCCGGGCGAGGTTCAAGACCTCCACAGATACAAACCAGACCCCTGGGACGGGTCTCGGACCCTTCAGGAGGGGTCCGGGCTACTCATAGTGGAGTCTGGGGATCCCAAGGCAAAGAATGCCCAGGCCTTAATCAAGGCCGGGCAGGGGTCCGGTGCAGACACGTGTCCGGACCATACCGTGGGCGCTCCCACTCCTCGCTCAGGCGGAGACCCGATGCTGCCACGTGGACTGTAGCCCGTGACATAAGCCAGCGGGCGGAGCCTCACGTAAGGCCTCTAGGCCATGCTGCCTCTGCATTTATTGCGGAAAGGACGCGCCGCCTGTCTATCCCGCTGACAGGCGATGTGCCCCCTCAGCATTTAATGTGTCCTGTCCACTCCGCTGGCAGGCGGCGTCCAGGCCATCCTGCAGGCGGCGTGCCTGTCCAGTCCATTGACAAACAGTACGCCCATGCTGCGAGGTGCATTGTGTCCATCATCACATATACGTTGCTAGGGAAGCTTCCTCTGTATGCCAATACTACGCAGATCACGGATGTCAGGGCACAAGAAGATTGCTCCAGCAACGAACATTAGTTGCTCCAAGTGTTACATCTGTTATGTTCCTGGGCCCACATGTCGGGGCTCAGTACCCTTGTACATGCCCCCTTAGCTATAAAAGGGGAGGCATGCACCGTTACAACATAGGTTCACTTACACGCTCACAAGTTCATACAAGCTCAATACATTACACAGTGGAGTAGGGTGTTATGCTCCGGCGGCCCGAACCACTCTAAATCCTTGTGTGTTCTTGTGTCCTCCCCATTTTCCAACTAACAAGCAAAACACTTAGGCCCCTCCTCATCTTAGGATTTAGGGCGGGTGCATTCCGCCACCCGGCCGGAGATTTCCTCTCCGACATTTGGCGTGCTAGGTAGGGGGTTAGGCTTTAGGTTTTTGCTTGTTTTCTCGCTCAGCATGATGGTGCAAATCATGGAGCACCGCGCTGAGACTTCGGTGGATTTCCAGGTGGAGGAGGAAGCTGCATCTTCCATGCCACAGGTTCCCAACCGCCCAGTGCCGGGCACTGCTACTGTGCACGCTGCACGGCAGCATGCAACTGCGCATACATCCCAGACTCCGTCAAGGGCAGCTCCGGGGGCATTGTCTGCAGCCATGGAGTTGCTGCGTCACCCTCCAAGCTCCACGGCCTCACCGGGGGCCATGAAGCAGTGGCGGGACGACGTCGACCGACTGCTCGGTATGGCACATTCTACCTCGACCAGGTCGAGGCCACGGTCATCCCCGCGCCAACATGAGGCGTCGGCGTCTGTGCGCTCACCCTCAGTGAGGGGTGCACAGACCAACGACCTCCGGGCAGAGCTCAATCGCAGGCGTGCGGGGGAGGATGCCCAGGTCTCTCTGGAGAGGGCGCGGGAGCACCGACAAAACCTCGAGGGTCGTGAAGACGCTTGAGTCTCTCTAGAGAGGGCACGTGAGCGCCGGCTAAACATCGAGGGTCGCAACCTCGATCAAAACTTTGCTGCGGTAGCACTGCAACCCCCAGTGGGCGCCCGGTTCCAGACGGGTGTCCCCTTGGCCGGCGTGGGCTGCGTCGCTCTTGCGGATCACCTCCGCGCGCGCGACCTGGCCACCCAAGTTTCGGCCGCACCTGCCAGAAAAATATGACGGTACGTCAAATCCGTCGGAATTTCTGCAGGTGTATGTCACCGCTATCACAGTAGCAGGTGGAAACACCGCTGTGATGGCGACATATTTTCATGTTGCCTTGTCTGGGCCTGCCCAGACTTGGCTCATGAATCTGGCCCCAGGATCAATCTATTCCTGGGAAGAGCTCTGCGCGCGGTTCACAGCGAACTTCGCCAGCGCTTACCAACAGCACGACGTGGAGGCCCACCTCAACGCAATGAGGCAGGAACCCGGGGAGACTCTCCAGACGTTTATCTCCCGCTTCACCAAGGTGCGAGGTACTATACCTCGCATTTCCGATGCTTCCATCATCACGGCCTTCTGTTAGGGAGTACGCGATGAAAAGATGTTGGAGAAGTTGGCCACGCATGACGTGGAGACTGTCTCCACACTCTTCGCTCTGGCCGACAAGTGCGCTAGAGCCGCCGAAGGCCGGGCATGGCACTCGGCCCCACAAACCGGGGTCGCCCAGACGGGTGGCTCGGGTGCCGTCCCCTGGGACGGTAAAAAGAAAAAGAAGGGTCGTGGCCACGAGAAGCCTCGGTCAACCGCTCTAGTCATCGCAGCTGCGACTGGGGGCCGGGGCGACCACAACAAGCGCCCACGGCCGCAGAGGGGTAACAGTGGCTCATGCCCTATACATCCCAGCAGTCGCCATAGCGCCGCGGAGTGTCGCGAGATCATCGACCTCGCGAAACACGTCAGCGAGCGGCGCGAGCAGTCTCCCAGGGACGGCTTCCCACCTCGTCGCTGACCTGGCAAGGAAAGGGTCGACGACGGCGAGGTGGTCGCGGCTGAACGGGACCTCGGGTATCAGTCACCCGAGGGGGTCCTGAAGGATGTCATCACCGGAGACTCTAACTCCGGTGGCGACAGCTAGACGGGCCACCGGGGGGACCCCGTACTCCCCGGTCTATGGGGCCGAAGCCTGCCTTCCCCCGGAAACCCTTCTGGACTCCCCACGGGTCCAGTCTTCTGATGGGTCCATACAGAAACGGCTATAGAGTGAGGACGTGGACTCTATCAGCAAACGCAGATGGGAACCCAGGGTCGGGACCTAACCCTATGGCGAATACTGAACCAAGAAGGGTTCCGTAAACGCTCCCCCAGCTGGGAGGAACCCTTCAAGGTGACGGAAATGTGCCGACCTAGGGGTGACCACCTTACTGCAGCTGGAGCACCTCTTCCTAACCTCTGGAGCATCTCTGTAAGTTCTGCCATAGGAGCAAGCCTGAGGGGTTGAATTTTTCTCCCTTTTGTAACTAGGTTGCGCATACGTGTACGCCAGCCCAGTGAGGTCCGCCCTCATAAACCCGGCATGTTGGCCTGCACCCATGCATGTCGAGTTATAAAGAGAAGATTTACCCCCTCAGATGTGCTCCTATGACAGTTTTATCCTCCTGCCTCCGTGGTTTTATCCTGCAGTCTCCAGATATTATTTTTTACCTAACCCACCCGTATAGTTCCTATCTGTCCTGACATGAAGACATCCGAATTGAGTAGCCAGGCCTGCAGTTTAGGACCTCTCTACGAAAGCAGGGGGTCTGGTGAAGCGTCCCCAATCCTCTGGGACTCAAATGTGATACAATTACTAGTCCCAGGAGGCTAGTAAACACATTTATACATCAGATAGTTCCAGATCTGCTTAAACGAGACAAACTTATAAAGGTGACGAACAACTTTAAGAGTTGGTCCACAACTCGGGACATATCATCAGAGTGGGGCTGAAGCAGCCCGATATACGCAGCGAAGCAAATCAGCGGTCCAACAACCACAGGCAAGGTTGGGAACAGTCGTAACTCTTACCCAATCTCCTTTTCTGAAAAACAACAAATAAGCAAGGGTGAGTACAAACGTACTCAGCAGCCCACCTTCACCCGTGGAATGGGGAAATCAGATATAATGCATGGAATATGTGGAGCTCAGGATATTTTGCAGAAACAACAATATTTTATGCAGGGTTGTTTTGTAAAACATTTTGTATTTTGCAAAGCGCATCCTCTCCCAAAGGAGCAGGAAGTTTTTCAATATTAGAACAAAATCCTCTGGACTAAACCATCCAGGTACCTCAGCAGTTTCCCACTGGTTTTCATTTTCAAAAATAGCTACTGGACTTCCCGTCCACCATAGCTCACGGCTCAACAGCCGGACCTTTTAAAACCACTTTTCTCAAACGCACCTCTTTTTTTGGAAACAAAACACTAATTGCCATACCACACCAGACTCGTCCATTCATGTGGACACAAACTATTCGAATAGGTTTGAACTCTGCGCAGAGGGGTACACTTTACCCACTAGTCTGGTTTCTGCAATCTCACCGTCGTGAGACTCGAATGCCGAATCTCTTTCTTTCCCCGCACGTCCTTACCTTAATGGTTATACCGAAAGGAGTCAGGCCACCGCCATGTCCAAACCGGACAAAACATTCCCCCTCCTTATCCTCTCGGTGCTCCCCAGCCTTCATAACCCTAGGGTTTGGACCGTACGAGTTCAGATTGAGTGACTGCCCATACAGTCTCGAGTGGTTGTACTTATCATGAGTGCAAGTAGTGAAGGATGACAAACCGGTCCTTATGTGAGGGGACAATCCTTCTGCTCACACCTAAACCAGATGAGCCATCACCTTAGGCCCTCCCCTAAACCAGGGAGTCCCTGATCATCCCTACTCAAAGGTGATAAGGGTGAAAACCCTTCATCATACACATTTTGAAAAGCATTTTCTTTTGAAAACTCACACCTTTTCTCAAATCATTTGTAACAAATATATCAAGGATTGATTGCGGCAAGCGCCTAGGTGGCCATAATAACTTGTCTCAAAATCATATCATGCATAAAATAACAGGCTGAGGGTTGTGGTTGAAAAATCATAGGTAATTTATGCATCAAAGGGATCCAGTGAGCTTGCCATGCTTATCCGGCAAAGGGGGAAGGAGAGCTCGCGGAACTGGCTTCTGGCTCCACCGCCTAGCGTAGACTTGCAGATCTGGCCTCCACAAGACAGCACGAACGCTCCGATAACTATGCCACATGAACAAGCAAACATACAAACCAGCAAGTATACCAACAAATATTTAGTATAGTGGTAAGAACGGCGATATATGGATGGGTAGAGTCTTGAGTAGAATCTGTGTCATGTGGTGTTGAGATACTACTAGTGGTGGAGCGGAGGTGCTTACAGGAGGGTGGACTGGAGGCGAAGCGACACTATGCATGTAGCCGGCAGAGCGGAGTAACTGAGTGGGTGGGGTGTTTTCCTTGGCTGAGGGTGTTGAGTGTGTGTGGAGAGGGAGAGGGTAGCTAGGTGTATTTATAGCTGGGTGTATGTGGTGTAGCACAGTGAATGTTCACTGTTGGTGAGAATAGTGACGAATGAATCGACTAACTTAGTCTGAACAGGGAGATTATAGGAAGAATATGGGATAAGAGTATTTTAGGAGTTTTCTGGAATATGAACCATGCTTAAGGGATGACATGGTTGGATAGGGAATAGTTTGATAAGAATTTAGAAACGAGAATTATTGGAATCTGAGTTTGGAAGCCTGGTTCGAAGGAATCTCAAAGTTAAGCGTGCTCAACTTGGAGAAACCTGGGATGGGTGACCAGATGGGAAGTTCCCTACTAGAAGGAAAATCACAGTCACCGGAGTTCGTATGACTGGAATATGGGTCTGGCTGGTCTTAGGTGGACTGGACAACATGATGGATGAGTGGTTGAAATTTGGGGTGATCGGATGATCGATGAATAGTAACGATAAATATTAACAGTAAATAGTGACGGTGAAAAGGTACTGTAGATATCATCGATGAATAGTAACAATGACGAATAGTGCCTGTGAATAGTAATGATGGTGAATAGTGTCGATGAATAGTAACGATGATGAATAGTAACGGTGAATAGGGGGAGGGATGAGAGGATTAGTGGGAGGATGAGAGGATTAGTGGGAGATTAGCATGGATTTGTCTTATATGAGTGTAATTAGCTTGTAGAGCTCAACGTATGACACCGGGGGCATACGTATACGTATGAGCATGAGGAAAGTTATGAAGAAAATATTTGTAGGGACTTGAAAATTTGATTCTGAAGGTATTTCTCAGGAGGAAAATACTTGGAGATATATCGGTGAAATATCTGGACAGTATTTCTGGAAAGAATTTGAGGGGGTCACTGGGGAAATATCTGTGCAGTATTTTTGGAAAGAATTTGAAGGGGATCATTGGGGAAATATTTGTAGGATATTTGAGGAGGATTTTGGAGAGAATATAGACCATTATATTTTATTTGCTGATATCAACTCGCAAATAAACATTTTGAAATGAAATTTGAAATTCATTTTGAATTTAGAGCGAGTTTGAGAAAATTTCAGGATTTGAATTTTTGGGATGCTACAAATCTACCCCACTTAAAATGAATCTCGTCCTCGAGATTCGGCTTAGAAGGGTTATGGGTATAGCTTTACTTCAGCTATATATCTTCACTTTGCAGACGCTTCGAGGAGATGGAGCTTCAACGAAATCTGGCCTTTGAGGAGCATCTGGTTGCCGATTGCAAACGCTGATTCTGGCTACTCAAAGATCATCTTCAGGCTTCTAGCTTTCGCTTGGTAGCTAGCTTATTCAGGAAGCATCGATGCCAACACGCAAACCTTTCTCTTGCGAACTTCCGCATGGATTCCTTCCTTGATTGTTCTTCTGGTGCTTCATCAACAAAACTTGGGTGACCACTTCTCATCTAGAAACTTATATGCTTGGAAGATCTGGTCCTCCACAAGCTTGCTATAGGCCTTCTTCTTTTTCTTCATAGCATCAGCTTTACTGGAACACTACCCCACTTAAAAAGAATGAGGGTAGATCTCTTGAATCTTGGGGATTTGAACTCCTTGAAGTACCTCATAACAAGGGTGTTACGGGGCTGTCGGCGTTTCGACCCCGGGGGGTCCCTGGACCGACGAGTAAAATTGTCAATGCGTGCCCCAGCCTAGATGGGTTGGCGCGAGATGGAACACAAGGGGGGAAAACCGCGGCTCGTGTTATCCGGCGCTAGAGTGGGTGCGCTTGCAGTAGGGGTTACAAGCGTTCGCGAGGGGGGGGAGAGAGAGAGAGAGCGAGCCTGTTCGTCAGCCCGTCCTCCCGCGCGACCACCCTCTCGTATGAGGGCCCTGGCCCTTCCTTTTATAGATACAAGGAGAGGGTCCAGGTGTACAATGGGGGTGTAGCAATATGCTAACGTGTCCGGCAGAGAGAAGCCAGAGCCCTATGTACATGCCAACGTGGCTGTCAGAGAGGCGCTAGAGCCCTGTGTACGCGGTGTCGTGGCCGTCGGAGGAGCGTTTGAGCCCTGTAGAAGCACAGTTGTCGGGGGCTGCTGGGACCTTGCTGACGTCTCCTTGCTTCCGTAGGGGGCTGAGAACTGCCGTCGTCATGGACGCACACGGGGAGCCATCATGACTTGTTACCGGGGCGAGCCTGGATGGGACGCCGGTCTTGTTCCCCCGTAGCCTGAGCTAGCTAGGGATAGGGTAATGATGTACCCCCTGTGGCGTGGTCGGTCCGAGCCCAAGGTAGGGTGAGGCGGAGACTCCTCCTGAGGCCGAGGCCGGGGTCGGGCGAGGACGCGATTCCTCCCGAGGTCGAGGTTGAGGCCGAGCCCTAGGGTCGGGCGAGGTGGAGACCTCCTTCCGAGGTCAAGGCAGGGGCCGAGCCCTAGGGTCGGGCGAGGCGGAGACCTCCTTCCGAGGCTGAGGCCCAAGGTCGGGCGAGGCAGAGCTTCCTGTTGCGCCTGAGGCTGATCTTAGTTGTTGTCAGCCTCACCCTGGCGGGTGGCACAGCAGTCGGAGAGGGGCGAGCGGCGCTGTCTTCCTGTCAGGTCGGTCAGTGGGAGGGCGAAGTGATTGCGGTCACTTCGACCTTGCCGACTGAGGCACGCGTGTCAGGATAAGGTGTCAGGCGATCCTCGCATTGAATGCGCCTGCGATACGGTCGGTTGGTGAGCCGATTTGGCCAAGGTTGCTTCACAACAAAGCCTACCCGAGCTGTGCTTCGGGCGAGTCGAGGGTGCGCCCGTTGCTTGAGGAGGCCCTCGGGTGAGGCGTGAATTCCCCTGGGACTACTGTTCCCGCCCGAGGCTGGGCTCGGACGACGCGAGATCGCGTCCCTTGAGTAGACGAAGCCTTGACCTGAATTGCGCCCATCAGCCCCTTCAGCTTGTGCTGATGGTGATTACCAGCCGAGTTTAGGAGTGTTGGGGGTACCCCTAATTATGGTACCCGATAGTAGCCCCCGAGCCTCAAAGGGAGTGTTGGTACTTGCTTGGAGGCTTTTGTCGCACTTTTTTGCAAGGGGACCGGCCTTTCTAGGTTACACTTTGTTCCAGTGGGTGCGCGCGAGCGCACCCGCCGGGTGTAGCCTCTGAGGCCTCAGAGGAGTGGTTTGACTCCTCTGAGGTCTTAATGCCCTTTGTGATGCCTCGGCCGGTCTGGTTGTTCCCTCATGCGATCTGATCGTAGCCCGGGTGCACGGTCGGGTTCCGAGTTTTTAGGCTGGTTTGTTGACGCTGTCAACAGTTTGGCCATAGCCGGGTTTGCGAGAGCAGCCCTCGAGCCTCTTCACGGAGCGAGAGGACGATCAAGGACTGACTCGACTTTTATCATACGCCCCTTCGTCGCCTTTCCGCAAGGAGGAAGGGGGGGGGGGGGGGAAAGCGCCATGTTGCCCTCGGAGGGCGCCGAACATGGTGTCTCCAGTGAGTTGCTAACGGGTGATCCGAGTGGACACCCGTGCCCCATTCGATAAGGGTCGGCTAGTGGCCCAGAGGCGCGCTCCAAAAGTACCTACAGGTGATTTGCCGGACCCGGTCCCGTTCGATAGGGTCCGAGGGCTCGATGCCTTCCTCTGATGGGATTCCGTTACAAAATCGCTCCTGCTGGTCTCGAAAATGTCCTAGGGTTCCTCGGGAGCGTAGCCCGAGCCTCGGCCATGTATCGAACGTACCCAGAGTCATCCCTCGCTCTGCGTGCTCTGGGGCAGCTGTCGAACCCTTCCGAGGGGCCAGCCTTCGAACCCCTGATCAGTAGTTGGCGCGGAGCCCGAGTGCTCTGAGGTGGCTGTCGAACCCTTCCGAGGGGCCAACCTTCGAACCTCTGATCAGTAATGAGCATGAAGCCCGAGTGCTCTAGGGCGGCCGTCGAACCCTTCCAGGGGGCCAGCCTTCGAATCCCTGATCAGTAGGAGGGCTCGGGGCCCGCTTCCTTCGCGGAGAAGGATCCCTTTCGAAATATCCCCTTTCCTGGTCCCTGTAGCAAGAGAGAGAAAGGGGAAGAGGAAAAGGATATGAATTTAAACGGTGTGGCGCACCTTTTTTGATGCTGTCATCATGGCAGAGATGAAACGACGCCCGCTTCGCCTGCCAAAGGTGTCGCTTGCCCTGTCACGAAGTTAATGCGACGGGACGGGTGGTTCGCGGGGCGGTCGTTGCGCGAGCCGTTTGAGGAATAGGCGTTTCGCCTTCGAGTTTGAATTTCGCGGCGGGTTCGGGCGGAGTGTTGAACGTATCTTGCCCAGGCCTTTATATACCCGGAGGAGGGACCGACGGTGGTTCTTTACTCTGCTGCTCGCCTCCTGCTTTGGTTTCCACAACCTAAGAGAATAGCCAGAGAAAAGAAAACCGCGCACCTTGTCCGCTCCCGCACCACCCCCTTCGTTTGGCGATGGCTGACAGGGTGACCGTCGTTTCACCGCGCGACCCGTGGCCTCTCTCCACTGTCACGGTGGACGATCTGGAGGCCCTCGTCGCCGATGGTTTGCTCCGTCCCCTCTCCGGTGACCCACAGCCAGAGTGGATGGTCCCTGCGAGCGAGGCCGTCCCGACTCCACCGCCAGGGTATGTGGTTAGTTTCGTCTCCTTTCACGAGCGGGGGTTCGGAGTGCCAGCGAGCCGTTTCATGCGGGCGCTCCTGCATTACTACGGGGTGGAGCTGCACAACTTCAACCTCAATTCCATTACGCAAGCGGCCATCTTCGCGGCGGTTTGCGAGGGCTTTTTGGGGATTGACCCCCACTGGGATCTGTGGACCCATCTCTTCTCCGCAGAGCTTTTTGCCTTGATGGGGGAGAAGAAGGTCCTCATGGCGGTGCGGGCCGGTGGCTGCACCCTCCAGTTGAGGCAGGCGTGCACAGCAGTACATCCCCGCCATCCTTGTGTCTTCGAACAAGGGGTGGCAGCGCCGGTGGTTTTACCTCCAGAACGACGACGAAAGGCTCCCGTCGTTTTCTCAACGAGTGGTGACTACCGCCGGCAGCAACTGGCGTTGGGGGGCCACGCGCGAGAAGCAGGAGAAACTCTAGCCCCTTCTAGAGGCCTTGCAGGAGTTACGAGATGGGGGGCTCACCGCCGCGGGGGTGGTTGCCGCCATCCATCGCCGGAGGGTGCTTCCCTTGGCAGAGCGGTGGTTGCCGATTTCATAGATGAAGCCGGGGGTTGACTTGGAGAGTTCGCAGACGTCCTCGGCCTCCCTCTCTGTCGATGACCTCCGTAGGTGGGTAGCGGGCACGGTAGGGAGGCTGGATGCTGGCGCCCTTACCCAGCCCATGATGCGTCCCGAGCATGGGTATGTGTCCCTGGTGAGTGTCCGCTCCTTCTCCTATCTTGTGTCGAGTTGCCTTTGATTCTCACCATCGGGATTTCCGTTCGTCTCCAGGAGTTGGGGTCTTAAAAGCCCTCCCTGCCACCGGTCCCGGAGGATGCGGTGGACCGAGCCGCGCGGAGGGTCGCCGCGGAGAAGAAGAAGGAGAAGAAGGACGCGGAAAAGGCCCGGGCTCGCGAGCGGATGCGGGCTCGGGACCCCTTGGAGAGGCACCGTCGGAGGCAGGAGAGGGACGGGCTCCCGAGGGAGCCGTCACCGGAGTCACCTGACGACGATGATGATGACGAAGACGACGACATGGCGGCCTGCCTTGGCCTCAGCTCGGATCTGAGGCTAGGCCAGGGGCCATCGAGCCAGCCTCCAAGTGGGCTGGCGCCGTCGGTATCTGGGGCCGGGACATCAGGGTCCCGGTCCGAAGAGCAGGGGATGGCTGAGGGGGGTACTTGACCCCTCGGCCGAGGTAGTTGAGGTGACTCCGGGGAGTCAGGCCGACCCGCCTGTCTCCCAAGAGCAGTCGCCCATGCCAGCTGTACAGGAGGTTGATCCTCGGGCCGTTGTGACGGCGCATGGGCAGGCCATCCCTTCGGCGCCCCGGGCGCCCGAGGTGGGAACGACATCGAAGCCAGCAGCGGGGCGAACCTCGGCGGCGCCTGCGGGGACCGAGGCCCGAGGGGCCTCCCCGCAGGCACGATTGGCCTTGGTCCGGAGCGGGTAAGTATCTGAGGATATCTTTGTTTTAGCTCCTTCTCCGTGTGTCCTGATCCTGCTTTACCTTTTCCTTTCAGCAAACGGAGGCATGGTTCGGCTGGTCTGGCTCCCCGGAAGGCCCTTAAGATGGTGCCAGCCTCTGCAGCCAGTGCTGCACCGCGCCACGCCGGTTGGCTGGCCTCCGCACAAGACACCCTCAAGCGGGGGGCCCAGGCGGCACGAGTTGCCATGGGGCAAGCCCCCCAGGCCGACCCCTCCATCGGGGCGGCCATCGTGCCGGGGGAGGCTGCTGGCGTGGCCGCGGCCCTGAGCCCACCTGACGTGTTGCCGGCGCCGGCACCAGCTCCTGCCAAGGCCGTTGTTATTTTGCCCGTGGAGCCACCCGTCGCCGCTGATGCTGGGATGGCTAAGGTGCCGCTGCTCGAGGTCGTCTCTGACCTTCCCAGTCTCGGCCATAAGGAGAGGGCGGCCGCTGTTGCCGAGGTTGGTGATCGGAAGCCCGCCTCCTTAGCCGAGGGGGTACTCGATGCGTCGAATGCAGGGGGTCCCGACGCCTTGGAGGAGGGGTGCACAGAACCGCGACCCGTCTTGTGGAGCGACGAACTCATCCCCGCGCAGCGCGATCCCAATGAGTGGCGTGGGCAGGCGCTCCGGTTCTGGACCCACGACGCCTCGAAACCCCTCTTCGTCCTTGACGATGAGCGGGAGGAGCAGTCTCGGGATGAGCTCTGTGAGTATGCCGAGGTAGCGATGGGGTCGCTTCGGGCGACCATGGAGATCCTTTCCAGGGACGTTCCCAGGGTCCTCCAGGTAAGGATTTCAGGCATACCTTTCACGTGACCAGGGCATTCTTTGTGACACCCTGCTTCCCTTCCTCAGGATCTGACGGATCTGAGCACCGCCAAGTCGCTGTTCATCCGCCATGATACTGATGTCTGGGGCTCGCTGCGACTCCTGAGGGCCACGCTCGCCGAGGCTACTGAATGCCTCGCCCAACGGAGCACCGAAGCGGCGGACCTTTGGTTGCTCTGTGATGAGCTGGAGGTGGAGGCAGCGGCGGCGCGGGTAGAGGCGGCGTCGACACGGGCAGAGGCGCAGCAGCGGTAGCTAGAGCTTGGCCAGGTTATTGGCGAGTGGGACCAATCTCGGAACGAGGCTGCCGAGGCTGTAGGCCGGGCTGATGTCCTCGGGGGCCAGCTAGCCGAGGTGTCAGCTCGGGCCGGAGCCCTTGCGGAGGACCTGGCCGTGGCCATCGGGTCTGCCCAGTCCGCCCAAGCCGTAGCCTCAGAGCAGCGTGCCCGGGCTGAAGGTATGTTTCGGCCGATTTGTGACTTCGATTCAGCTTCATTCTTCAACTTGTGTCTGAAGAATTCTGTTTGGCTGTTTGCAGAGTTCGAGACAGCTCTCAACGAGTCCGTCAAGGCACTTGCCCAGGCGACTGAGCAGAAAGAGGCCGACCGCGTGGCCATGTCTGAAGCTATCTCGGCCTTCTGCCAGGTCTTTGGCCTCGATGACGTCCCCTCGGGTAGCTCCCCCAGAGTTGCCTGCGGGCCTTGGGCGGTCGTGTGCGCAGCAGACTCCGCGAGGCGCTGCATCACAGCGTTAGGCGGGCCTTTGCCGTGCTCGCTTCCCACTATGACGTGGATCTGGAGCGGGTCAGTGAGGGGTACTGTCTACCCGACGAAGACGAGGCTGCCTTAGCCGAGGTTCAGAGGCTTGACGCGGCCGTCGCGGGCCCAAGCGTGGTGCTGGCGTCCTCCTTCGAGGTGGAGATCCTTTCGCTCACGTCGTCGTCCGGGGCCGGGGCAGATCTCGCCGAGGGTGGAGACGACGCCGAGGGTGGAGACGGCGCCGAGGGTGGAGACGAAGCCGAGGGTGCCGCTCCTACCCTGGGCGATGCCTGATTCTGCCGGAGCAGTCTGTTTGGAGCATGTATGTATCTTTCGCGGCCGCCGAGGCCCAAACACTTTGTTGTCATGTTATAAAGCTGCGTTTCTTTTCCTCTCGTTTCGAGTATCCGGACTTGTTCGTCAGTAGCAGAATCGCTTATCCGAGTAAGAGTTACTTTTCGCTGAAGGTGACGAGTGAGGTATCCGTATCCCGGAGGCGTAGGAGTCCATCGGCTCGGTCGGCCTTGCCGCTTACGTGCGCTCTTATTCGTTTTGCGGGATTCTGTTATCGATATAGTCGGAAAGCACGAAAGTCGTTTTGGTAGAATACTTTTCCGAGGAAAATTTTGACGCAGAGGGGGTCCCCCCTTCTAGCCCCCGAGGGAGGGTCGGGCTTTGCCGAGGCAAGGCTGACCCTTCCTTGGCGGTTAGACTTTATTTGTGTATGTATAGAAAACGAGGTATATGAACGACTTGAAAACATCTTAAGGGTAAAAGCGACGTAGCTTTCAGATGTTACAAGCGTTGTTGTAGACCTCGCCTTGATTGTTGGCCAGCTTGTATGTTCCGGGCTTCAAAATCTTGGCGATGATGAATGGCCCCTCCCAGGGAGGAGTAAGCTTGTTGCGCCCTCGGGCGTCCTGCCGCAACCGAAGTACCAAGTCTCCCACCTGGAAGTCTCGGGGCCGAACCCCTCGGGCGTGGTAGCGTCGCAGAGACTGCTGATACCGCGTCGAGTGCAGTAAGGCCATGTCCCGAGCCTCTTCCAGCTGGTCCAGTGAGTCTTCTCGGCTGGTCTGGTTGCTTCGGTCGTCGTACGCCCTTGCCCTCAGGGAACCGTATTCTAAGTCTGTGGGCAAGATAGCCTCGGCCCCATAGACTAGAAAGAACAGCGAGAAACCCGTGGCCTGGCTTGGCGTCGTCCTCAGACTCCAGACTACCGAGGGTAGTTCCTTCATCCACCGCTTGCCGAACTTGTTGAGGTCGTTGTAGATCCTTGGTTTAAGTCCCTGCAGAATCATGCCGTTGGCACGCTCCACCTGCCCATTCGTCATGGGGTGAGCCACGGCAACCCAGTCCACACGGATGTGGTGGTCCTCGCAGAAGTCCAGGAACTTCTTCCTGGTGAACTGGGTGCCGTTGTCGGTGATGATGGAGTTTGGGACCCCAAAGCGATGGATGATGTTGGTGAAGAACGCCACCGCCTGATCGGACCTGATGCTCGTTAGGGGTCGGACCTCGATTCACTTGGAGAATTTGTTGATGGCGACCAGCAGGTGCGAGAAGCCCCCGGTTGCCTTCTGCAAGGGACCAACGAGGTCCAGACCCCATACAACAAATGGCCAGGTGATGGGTATTGTCTGCAGGGCCTGAGCGGGCAGGTGCGTCTGTCTCGCGTAGAATTGACACCCCTGGCAGGAGCGTACAATCCTAGTGGCGTCGGCCACCGCGGTCGGCCAGTAGAAACCTTGTCGGAAGGCGTTCCCAACGAGGGCTCGAGGTGCTGCGTGGTGACCGCAAGCCCTCGAGTGCATCTCTTGCAATAGCTCCTGTCCTTCGGCGATGGATATGCATCGTTGGAGAATGCCTGAGGGGCTGCGGTGGTAGAGCTCCTTTTCATCACCCAGTAAGACGAACGACTTGGCACGCCGCGCCAGTCGCCGAGCTTCGGCTTTGTCGAGGGGTAGCTCTCCTCGGTGGAGATATTGCAGGTACGGGGTCTGCCAGTTTCAATTAGGCGTGACGCCATTCCGCTCTCCCTCGACACGCAGTGCCTCACCCTCGGCGGCCGAGGGTGCCTCAGGCAGGGCTGAGGCCTCTTCGGGCTCGGGCGTGTCGTCGGTCTTGACGGAGGGTTGATGTATGTCTCTGGAGAAGACGTCCGGGGGAACCGTTGTCCGCCTCGAGGCTATTTTAGCCAGCTCATCCACAGTCTCATTGTACCGTCGGGCGACGTGGTTGAGCTCGAGTCCGTAGAACTTGTCTTCCAAGCGCTGAACTTCGTCGCAGTAGGCCTCCATCTTCCGGTCGCGGCAGTGGGAGTTCTTCATGACTTGGTCGATGACAAGCTGCGAGTCGCCAGGAGCGTCGAGGCGCCGAACCCCTAGCTCGATGGCGATGCGCAACCCGTTAACCAGAGCCTCGTACTCGGCCACGTTGTTTGACGCCGGGAAATGGAGGCGCAGCACGTAGCGGAGGTGCTTCTCGAGGGGTGAGATGAAGAGCAGGCCCGCACCTGCTCCTGTTTTCATCAGCGACCCGTCGAAGTACATGGTCTAGAGTTCCGGTTGGATCGGAGTTGTTGGTAGCTGGGTGTCGACCCATTCAGCCACGAAGTCTGCCAAGACTTGGGACTTGATGGCCTTCCGAGGAGCGAACGAGATTGTCTCGCCCATGATCTCCACCGCCCACTTTGCTATCCTACCCGAGGCCTCTCGGCACTGGATGATCTCCCCCAGGGGGAAGGATGACACCACAGTCACCGGGTGAGACTCGAAGTAGTGTCGCAACTTTCGCCACGTCAGAATTACTGCGTACAGTAGCTTCTGAGTTTGCGGGTAGCGGATTTTGGTCTTGGATAGCACTTCGCTGATGAAGTAGACCGGCCTCTGGACGAGCAGTGCATGCTCTTCTTCTCGTCTCTCGACTACGATTGCGGCGCTGACCACCTGAGTGGTCGCGGCTACATAGATCAAGAGGGCTTCTCCCGCAGCGAGGGGCACCAAGATGGGCGCGTTTGAAAGGAGTGCCTTTAAGTTTCCGAGGGCTTCCTCAACCTCGGGGGTCCAAGTGAAGCGCTTGGTCTTCCTTAAGAGGCAGTACAAGGGTAGGCCTTTTTTGCCAAGGCGCGAGATGAAGCTGCTCAGAGCCGCAAGGCATCCCATGACCCTTTGTACTCCTTTCAAGTCTTTGATAGGCCCCATGTTGGTGATGGCTGTGATTTTCTCCGGATTGGCCTTGATGCCCCGCTCGGAGACGATGAACCCCAGGAGCATGCCTCGGGGGACTCCAAAGACACACTTCTCGGGGTTGAGTTTCACGCCCTTCGCCCTCAGACACTTGAATGTCGTTTCAAGGTCCGAGAGGAGGTCGGAGGCTTTCCTTGTCTTGACTACGATGTCATTGACGTAAGCCTCGACCGTTCGGCCGATGTGCTCTCCGAACACGTGGTTCATGCACCTTTGGTATGTCGCACCTGCATTTCTCAAACCAAATGGCATAGTAATATAGCAGTACATGCCAAAAGGTGTGATGAAAGAAGTCACGAGCTGGTCGGACTCTTTCATCTTGATTTGGTGATAACCTGAGTAGGCATCAAGGAATGACAGGGTTTCACACCCAGCAGTGGAATCCACGATTTGATCGATGCGAGGCAGAGGGTAGGGAACCTTCGGACATGCTTTGTTTAGACTAGTGTAGTCTACACACATCCTCCATTTCCCACCTTTCTTTTTCACAAGCACAGGGTTGGCTAACCATTCGGGATGGAATACCTCTTTGATGAACCCTGCAGCCATCAGCTTGTGGATCTCCTCGCCTATGGCTCTGTGCTTTTCTTCATCGAAACGGCGCAGAGGCTGCTTCATGGGTCGAGCTCCAGCGAGTGCTCGGCGACATCCCTCGGTATGCCAGGCATGTCCGAGGGACTCCACGCAAAAACCTCGGCGTTCGCGCGGAGAAAGTCGATGAGCACTGCTTCCCATTTGGGGTCGAGCTCGGAGCCGATCCGGACTTGCTTGCAGGCGTCGTTGCTAGGGTCGAGAGGGACGGACTTAACCGCCTCTACTGGCTCGAAGTTGCCGGCGTGGCGCTTCGCATCTGGCACCTCCTTGGAGAGGCATTCCAGGTCGGCGATGAGGGCCTCGGACTCGGCGAGGGCCTCAACATACTCCACGCACTCCACGTCGCATTCGTACGCGTGTCGGTACGTGGATCCGACAGTGATGACCCCGTTGGGGCCGGACATCTTGAGCTTGAGGTAGGTGTAGTTGGGGACGGCCATGAACTTGGCGTAGCACGGTTTCCCCAACACAGCGTGGTAGGTTCCTCGGAACCCGACCACCTTGAACATGAGGGTTTCCTTTCGGAAGTTGGAGGGAGTCCTGAAGCAGATGGGCAGATCGAGTTGTCCAAGGGGCTGGACGCGCTTCCCGGGGATGATCCCGTGAAAGGGCGCCGCACCGGCCCGGATCGTGGATAGATCGATTTCCAAGATCCTGAGGGTCTCGGCGTAGATGATGTTGAGGCTGCTGCCTCCGTCCATGAGGACCTTGGTGAGCCTGACGTTGCCGATGACGGGGTCGACAACGAGCGGGTACTTTCCTGGGCTCAGCACGCAGTCGGGGTGGTCGCCTTGGTCGAAGGTGATGGGCTTGTCGAACTAGTCTAGGTAGACTGGTGCCGCCACCTTTACCGCGCAGACCTCCCGGCGCTCCTGCTTGCGGTGCCGAGCCGAGGCGTTCGCCACTTGCCCACCGTAGATCATGAAACAGCCGTGGACCTCGGGGAACTCCTCTGCCTTGACGCCCTCCTTCTTGTCGTTGTCTTGGCCTTTGCCACCTTCCGCCGGGGGCCTGGCCTTATGGAAGTAGCGCCGAAGCATGACGCATTCCTTAAGGGTGTGCTTGACGGGGCCCTGGTGATAGGGGCACGACTCCTTGAGCATCTTGTCGAACAGGTTGGCCCCTCCGGGAGGCTTCCGAGGGTTCCTGTGCTCGGCAGCGGCGACAAGATCTGCGTCGGCGGCGTCGCGCTTTGCTTGCGACTTCTTCTTGGCCTTCTTCTTCGTGCCGCGCTGGGCGGACGCCTCAAGGACGTCTTCCTGCTGGCGTCCCTGAGGCTGCTTGTCCTTCCGGAAGATGGCCTCAACCGCCTCCTGACCAGAGGCAAACTTGGTGGCGATGTCCATCAAGTCGCTCGCCTTGGTGGGAGTCTTGCGACCCAGTTTGCTCACCAGGTCGCGGCAAGTGGTGCCGGTAAGGAATGCCCCGATGACATCCGAGTCGGTGATGTTGGGTAGCTCGGTGCGCTGCTTCGAAAACCACCGGATGTAGTCCCACAGGGATTCCCCTGGCTGCTGGCTGCAGCTTCGGAGATCCCAGGAGTTCCCAGGGCGCACGTACGTGCCCTGGAAGTTTCTAGCGAAGGCTTTGACCAGATCGTCCTAGTTGGAAATCTGCGCAGGAGGCAGATGCTCCAGCCAGGCTCGGGCGGCGTCGGAGAGGAACAGGGGGAGGTTGCGGATGATGAGGTTGTCATCGTCCGTCCCACCAAGCTGGCAGGCCAGCTGGTAGACCGCAAGCCACAGTTCCGGCCTCGTTTCCCCCGAGTACTTAGTGATGGTAGTCGGGGCTCGGAACCGGGTCGGGAACGGCGCCCGTCGTATGGCCCGACTGAAGGCTTGCGGACCTGGTGGCTCGGGCGAAGCGCTCCGATCCTCCTCGCTGTCGTAGCGTCCCCCACGCCTGGGGTGGTAGCCTCGGCGCACCTTTTTGTCGAGACGGGCTCGACGGTCGCGGCGATGGTGCTCTTGCCGAGGCGACCTGGGGTTGCAGGCGTCGCGTCCCGCGTGCGCCCGGTGTGGACCGAGGCTTCCCGCATGAATCGGGAAGTTGCTGCGCGATGCTCCGGGGGCACCCTTGCCTTCGGGAGGCAGAGCTCTCGGCCCGTCGGACCGCGGCATCCTCCAGGAGATTCTTGAGTTCTCCCTGGATACGCCGCCCCTCGGTCGTGGATGGCTCCGGCATCGCTCGGAGCAGCATTGCCGCTGCAGCCAGATTCTGGCCGACCCCATTGGAAGCCGGGGGCAGCCTTGCCCTGGCATCGTCAGTGATACGGCACTGGACGTCCTGGGCCCGATGACGTGCTTCTCTGGCTAGTGCTCGGCCTGCCCACTCCTGCTCGATGTTTTGCCGGAGTTGCACAAGTTGTTCTGCTTCCTCGTCGAGCTTGGCCTGCATCTCGCGGATTTGCTCAAGCTGTGTGTCCTGACCCCCCGCAGGGACTGGGACCACAGCTAGCTCCCGCAGGATGTCAACGCGAGGCGCAGGCCCAGGGGGATCATCGTCCTCCAGCATACCAAGGTGGTTGCCTTCATCGTGACCCCCTAGATCGACGTGGAAACATTCGCGACTTGGGCCACAACCCTCGTTGTCAAGGCTGTGGCCATCATCGGAGCAATCAGAGAGGCAGTAGTCGCATGCGGTCATGAAGTCTCGCATGGCACTAGGATTACCGAGCCAGGAGAAATCCCAACCAGAGTAGGGCTCGTCGTCTTCCTCAGAACCCGGGGGCCCGTAGGTCGAGACGGCCATCAGTCGGTCCCAGGTTGACCACATATGGTACCCCGGAAGGTTAGGATATGCCTTTATGAAAGCGCTCACCAAAGCGGGATCGCTTGGTGGATCGAAGCTGAATCTAAAAGGCACAGGGTGGAAAACGGACGGTACCTCTCGATCGGTGGACGGTGACGAAGCCGCATCGGGGACGGACTGCACCGTTATCTCAGGTACGAGGCTAACGCCCAGCAAGTCTTTCGCGAGAGTGCTGGCGTCATCTATCCGCTTGGGGTTGGCACGTTGCGGGGAAACGACACTCGCCGTCGTCTCAGGCGCGAGGTCAACGCCCGACATGTCCCCCGCTGGGGTGCCGGCGTCATTGACTCGCTCGACAGCCGACGAGGTGCCGCCTCCTGCTTGGCCACGGTTGCCCCGCCTCCTCCTCTTGCGGCGAGGAACGCGACGGGACAAACCCGGATGCTGCTCTTCCGCCATGAGGGGAAGACGTCTTCGAGTCCACCGCCGCCGGGCGAACTGACAGTCGTCGTTGTCACTGCCGCGCTGCGGGGGAAGGAGTACCATGTCGTAGCTGCCGTCGAGGGACATGAACTCGAGACTCTCGAAACGGAGCAGCGTCCCGGGCTGAAGAGGTTGCTGGAGACTACCCATCTGGAACTCAACGGGAAGTTGTTCGTCAACACGCAGCAGGCCCCTACCTGGCGCGCCAACTGTCGGTGTTTCGACCCCGGGGGTCCCTGGACCGACGAGTAAAATTGTCGCTGCGTGCCCTAGCCCAGATGGGTTGGCGCGAGAACCATGTGCAACAGTCTTCAACCCAAGAATCACCAAGCATTGTGATCTTAGGGGCGAGGGAGTGGCAAATGGAGTTGTTTGCGATTTGGCAGAGGGGATTTATCTGGAGTGTGCTTTGCTTTGAGCGGGATGGGAGTTGAGGGAGCTGGTGGAGGGTTTTATAGGCGAGCGGGGGTGCTTAGGGGGTGTGGAGTGGTAGTGATGGAGCAGGTGACACGAGGCAGCAGGTGCGACAAGGGGAAGGGGGGCATGTTGCCAGCGACGATGGCGGTGGGTGCGCTGCAAAAGGGGGCGTGGGTGGCGGTAGTGTGCTGCAAAGGGGGCATGGGGTGGTGGTAGTGCGCATGGAGGCGGGCACGCGTGCGAGGGGCACGAGTGAGTGGTGGGGTCAATGATCCTGATGTTTGTGGTCTCTGGTTCCAAGAGTCTTTGCCTCTCTGTATGGTAATAACTCCTTCTGTCCTCTTTTCCTGTTTACTTTGACACAGGGGCAGTGCTTTGATTCTCACGGTCGGTCCTTTTTGAAAGTCGCCTAGAGGGGGGTGAATAGGCAAATCTGAAATTTATAAAGATTAAGCACAACTACAAGCCAGGGTTAGCGTTAGAAGTGTAATCGAGTCTAAAAGAGAGGACGAAAACAAATCACAAGCAAATAAGACGGGTGACATGGTGATTTGTTTTACCGAGGTTCGGTTCTTGCAAACCTACTCCCCGTTGAGGTGGTCACAAAGACCGGGTCTCTTTCAACCCTTTCCCTCTCTCAAACGGTCACCTAGACCGAGTGAGCTTCTCTTCTCAATCAATCAGGACACTAAGTCCCCACAAGGACCACCACACAATTGGTGTCTCTTGCCTTGATTACAATTGAGTTGGAAACAAGAAAGAAGGAAGAAGAAAAGAAATCCAAGCGCAAGAACTCAAATGAACACAATTGTCTCTCTCACTAGTCACTATTTGATTGGAATGATCTTTGGATTTGGGAGAGGATTTGATCTCTTTGTTTGTGTCTTGGAGTGAAGTCTAGAGCTCTTGTATGAGGTTTTAAGGCTGAAAACTTGGATGCATTGAAGTGTGGTGGTTGGGGGTATTTATAGTCCCAACCACCAAAAGAACCATTGGTGGAGGCTGCTGTCGTATGGCGCACCGGACAGTCCGGTGCGCCACCAGACAGTGTTCGGTGCGCCAGCCACGTCACCAGGCCGTTGGGTTCCGACCGTTGGAGCTTCTGACAACTGGGCCACCGGACAGTTTGGTGGTGCACCGGACAGGTCCTGTTTACTGTCTGGTGCGCCTTCTGCGCCTGCTCTGACTTCTGCCCGCGCAGTCGTGCACTGTAGCGTTTCACTGTAGCGTTGCAGACGACCGTTGGCGCGGTATAGCCGTTACTCCGCTGGCACACCGGACAGTCTGGTGCTACACCGGACAGTTTGGTGAATTATAGCGGAGTGGCTCCCAGAATTCTCGAAGGTGGCAAGTTCGAAGTTGGGTTTCCTGGTGCACCAGACACTGTCCGGTGGCACACCGGACAGTCCGGTGCGCCAAATCAGGGCTGCCTTTGGGTTGTCTTTTGCTCTTTTTATTTGAACCCTTTCTTGGACTTTTATTGGTTTGAGTTGAACCTTTGGCACCTGTAGTACTCATAATCTAGAGCAAACTAGTTAGTCCAATTAATTTGTGTTGGGCAATTCAACCACCAAAATTCATATAGGAAAAGGTGTAAGCCTATTTCCCTTTCAATCTCCCCCCTTTTTGGTGATTGATGCCAACACAAACCAAAGCAAATATAAAAGTGCAGAATTGAACTAGTTTGCATAAGGTAAGTGCAAAGGTTGCTTGGAATGAAACCAATAATTATTTCTACTAGATATGCATGGATGGCTTTCTTCTTATTTAAAATTTTGGACCACGCTTGCACCACTTGTTTTGTTTTGCAATGTTTTGGAAATTCTTTTCAAAGTCTTTTGCAAATAGTCAAAGGTATATGAATAAGATTTTGAGAAGCATTTTCAAGATATAAAATTTTCTCCCCCTGTTTCAAATGCTTTTCCTTTGACTAAACAAAGCTCCCCCTTAATGAAATCCTCCTCTTAGTGTTCAAGAGGGTTTTAGATATTAATTTTGAAGAGGGTATACCAATTTGAAATTATATCACCAATAAGATACCAATTTGAAAATCTTTAAAAACACTTCTTTAATACAAATTTAAAGACTACAAATTTTTGAAATTGGTGGTGGTGCGGTCCTTTTGCTTTGGGCTAATACTTTCTCCCCCTTTGGCATGAATCGCCAAAAATGGATACTTGTGAGTGAAATATAAGCCCTTTTTCAAACTTTCTCCCCCTTTGGTAAATAATATAGGAGTGAAGATTATACCAAATTGGAGAGCGTTGTGGAGCGACGGCGAAGGATGAATAATTCGATGGAGTGGAGTGGAAGCCTTTTTGTCTTCGCCGAGGACTCCATTTCCCTTTCAATCTATGACTTAGCATAATATTTACTTGAAAACACATTAGTCATAGCACATGAAAGAGATATGATCAAAGGTATATAAATGAGCTATGTGTGCAAAATATCAATCAAAATTCCTAGAATCAAGAATATTTAGCTCATGCCTAAGTTTTGTAAATGTTTTCTCAACTAGTAGCTTGGTAAAGATATCGGCTAATTGTTCTTTGGTGTTAATATAAGAAATCTCGATATCCCCCCGTTGTTGGTGATCCCTCAAAAAGTGATACCGAATGGCTATGTGCTTAGTGCGGCTGTGCTCAACGGGATTATCTGCCATGCGGATTGCACTCTCATTATCACATAGAAGAGGAACTTTGGTTAATTTGTAACCATAGTCCCTAAGGGTTTGCCTCATCCAAAGCAATTGCGCGCAACAGTGGCCTGCGGCAATATACTCGGCTTCGGCGGTAGAAAGAGCTACAGAATTTTGCTTCTTTGAAGCCCAAGACACCAGAGATCTTTCCAAGAACTGGCAAGTCCCTGATGTGCTCTTTCTATCAATCTTACACCCTGCCCAATCAGCATCTGAATATCCAATTAAATCAAAAGTGGATCCCCTGGGGTACCAAAGGCCAAACTTAGGAGTATAAACTAAATATCTCAAGATTCGTTTCACGGCCCTAAGGTGAACTTCCTTAGGATCGGCTTGGAATCTTGCGCACATGCATACAGAAAGCATAATATCCGGTCGTGAAGCACATAAATAGAGTAAAGGTCCTATCATTGACCGGTATACCTTTTGATCTACGGATTTACCTCCCGTGTCGAGGTCGAGATGCCCATTGGTTCCCATGGGTGTCTTGATGGGCTTGGCATCCTTCATCCCAAACTTTGCAAGAATGTCTTGAATGTACTTCGTTTGGCTAATGAAGGTGCCTTCTTGGAGTTGCTTGACTCGAAAGCCTAGAAAATACTTCAACTCCCCCATCATTGACATCTCGAACTTTTGAATCATTATCCTACTAAACTCTTCACAAGTGGATTTGTTAGTAGACCCAAATATAATATCATCAACATAAATTTGGCATACAAACAAATCATTAGCAATTGTTTTAGTAAAGAGAGTAGGATCGGCTTTTCCAACTTTGAAGCCATTAGCAATAAGAAAATCTCTTAGGCATTCATACCATGCTCTTGGGGCTTGCTTGAGCCCATAAAGTGCCTTAGAGAGTTTATAGACATGGTTAGAATACTCACTATCTTCAAAGTCGGTAGGTTGCTCAACATAGACCTCCTCCTTGATTGGTCCATTGAGGAAGGCACTCTTCACGTCCATTTGATAAAGCTTGAAGCCATGGTAGGTAGCATAGGCAAGTAAAATGCGAATTGACTCAAGCCTAGCTATGGGTGCATAGGTTTCACCAAAATCCAAACCTTCGACTTGTGAATATCCCTTGGCCACAAGTCGGGCTTTGTTCCTTGTCACCACACCATGCTCATCTTGCTTGTTGCGGAAGACCCACTTGGTTCCTACAACATTTTGGTTAGGACGTGGAACTAAATGCCATACTTCATTCCTTGTGAAGTTGTTGAGCTCCTCTTGCATCGCCAGCACCCAATCCGAATCTTGAAGCGCTTCCTCTACCCTGTGTGGCTCAATAGAGGAAACAAAAGAGTAATGTTCACAAAAATGAGCAACACGAGATTGAGTGGTTACTCCCTTATGAATATCGCCGAGGATGGTGTTCACGGGGTGATCTCGTTGGATTGCTTGGTGGACTCTTGGGTGTGGCGGTCTTGTACCGTCATCATCTTCTTTGTCTTGATCATGGGCATCTCCCCCTTGATCATTGTCCTCCTCTTGAGGTGGCTCATCTTCTTGATCTTCATTTTCATCCTCTTGAGCTTGGTTCTCATCTTGAGTTGGTGGAGATGCTTGCATGGAGGAAGATGGTTGATCTTGTGCTTGTGGAGGCTCTTCGGATCCCTTAGTACACACATCCCCAATGGACATGTTCCTTAGCGCGATGCACAGAGCCTCTTCATCATCTAGTTCATCAAGATCAACTTGCTCTACTTGAGAGCCGTTAGTCTCATCAAACACAATGTCACAACAAACTTCAACTAGTCCAGTGGACTTGTTAAAGACTCTATATGCCCTTGTGTTTGAGTCATAACCAAGTAAAAAGCCTTCTACAGCCTTAGGAGCAAATTTAGATTTTCTACCTCTTTTAACAAGAATAAAGCATTTGCTACCAAAGACTTTAAAATATGAAACATTGGGCTTTTTACCGGTGAGGAGTTCTTACGATGTCTTCTTGAGGATTCAGTGAAGATAGAGATGGTTGATGGCGTAGCAAGCGGTGTTGATTGCTTTCGCCCAAAACCGGTCCGAAGTCTTGTACTCATCAAGCATGGTCCTCGCCATGTCAAGTAGAGTTCTATTCTTCCTCTCCACTACACCATTTTGTTGTGGCGTGTAGGGAGAAGAGAACTCATGCTTGATTTCTTCATCATCAAGGATGCCTTCTATTTGTGAGTTCTTGAACTCCGTCTTGTTGTCGCTTCTAATCTTTTTGATCCTTAAGCCAAACTCATTTTGAGCCCGTCTCAAGAATCCCTTTAAAGTCTCTTGGGTTTGAGATTTTTCCTGTAAAAAGAATACCCAAGTGAAGCGAGAATAATCATCCACAATAACTAGATAGTACTTACTCCCGCCGATGCTTATGTAAGCTATCGGGCCGAATAGGTCCATGTGGAGTAGCTCAAGCGGCCTGTCAGTCGTCATGATGTTCTTGTGTGGATGATGAACACCAACTTGCTTTCCTGCTTGACATGCGCTACAAACCCTGTCTTTCTCAAAATGAACATTGGTTAGACCCAACATGTGCTCTCCCTTTAGAAGCTTATGAAGATTCTTCATCCCAACGTGGGCTAGTCGGCGATGCCAGAGCCAACCCATGTTAGTCTTAGCAATTAAGCAAGTGTCGAGTTCAGCTCTATTAAAATCAACTAAGTATAGCTGACCCTCTAACACTCCCTTAAATGCTACTGAATCATCACTTCTTCTAAAGACAGTAACACCTATATCCGTAAAAAGACAGTTGTAACCCATTTTACATAATTGAGAAACAGAAAGCAAGTTGTAATCTAAAGAATCTACAAGAAAAACATTGGAAATAGAATAGTCAGGTGATATTGCAATTTTACCAAGTCCTTTGACCTAACCTTGATTTCTATCCCTGAAAGTGATAGCTCATTGGGGATCTTGGTTTTTCTCATAGGAGGAGAACATCCTTTTCTGCCCTGTCATGTGGTTTGTGCACCCGCTATCGATGATCCAACTTGAGCCCCCGGATGCATAAACCTACAAAATAAATTTAGGCCTTGTTCTTAGGTACCCAAATGGTCATGGGTCCTTTCACATTAGAAACAAGCACCTTGGGTACCCAAACACAAGTCTTTGATCCCTTGTGTTTAGCCCCAACATATTTGGCAACTACTTTGCCTGATTTGTTAGTGAGCACATAGGAAGCATCAAAAGTCTTGAATGAAATGTTATGACCATTTGATGCAATAGGAGTTTTCTTCTTAGGCAATTTAGCATGAGTTGATTGCCTAGAACTAGATGCCTCACTCTTATACATGAAAGCATGATGAGAGCCAGAGTGAGACTTCCTAGAGTGAATTCTCCTAATTTTGTGTTCGGGATAACCGGCAGGGTATAAAATGTAACCCTCGTTATCCTGAACCATGGGAGCCTTGCCCTTAACAAAGTTGGACAATTTCTTAGGGGCATTGAGTTTGACATTGCCTCCCTGTTGGAAGCCAATGCCATCCTTAATGCCAGGGCGTCTCCCACTATAGAGCATGCTTCTAGCAAATTAAAATTTTTCATTTTCTAAGTCATGCTCATTAATTTTGGCACTAAGTTGAGTTATGTGATCATTTTGTTGTTTAATTAAAGCTAGGTGATCATGAATAGCATCAACATTAATGTCTCTACATCTAGTGCAAATAGTAACATGCTCAACGGTAGATGTAGAGGGTTTGCAAGTATTTAATTCAACAATCTTAGCATGTAAAATAGCATTCTCATCTCTAAGATTGGAAATGGAAGCATTGCAAACATTTAAATCTTTAGCCTTAGCAATTAATTTTTCATTCTCAATTTTAAGGCTAAAGAGGGATGCATTCAATTTGTCAATCTTAGCAATTAAATTAGCATTATCATTTCTAAGATTAACAATTGAATCATCACAAACATTTGATTTCTCAACCTTAGCAATTAATTTGGCATTTTCATTTCTAAGGCTAGAAATAGTGTCATGGCAAGTGCTTAGCTCACTAGTTAATTTTTCACATTTTTCTACCTCTAGAGCATAAGCATTTTTAACCTTAACATGCCTTTTGTTTTCCCTAATAAGGATGTCCTCTTGGCTATCCAAGAGTTCATCCTTCTCATGAATAGAACTAATCAATTCATTTAATTTCTCCTTTTGTTGCATGTTAAGATTGACAAAAAGAGTGAGCAAGTTATCCTCCTTATCACTAGAATTATCCTCATCACTAGAAGTTGCATATTTAGTGGAGGATCTTGATTTTACTGTTGGGGACTTGTTCTCAAATACTATGAATTAAGAACAAGGCAACACAAGATGTTAAATGTCAATACCCTTCGTCCTTCGAAGCATTATTTCCCTTAGGACATAATGATCTTCAGACGAAGGTCATGAAAGACATACCTTCATCATCGTAGTATATGTTAAATAAAAGAAGAAACATATAAAATATGAAATATGAAGTAAAATGTAGACAATTATATGTTGTTATCAATTCATTTCTGTATTATTATTATTGAAGAATAAAAATGACATCAAGTTACAGATGTACCTTCAGTTTGGAAGGAAGTAAAAGTACAAGCGTGACGCAAAAAGCAAATGCCAAGTCAGCCAGAACAGTACGGGGGTACTGTTCACCTATTTATAGGCACGGAACACAACCCACATAAAATTACATCCATGCCCTTTACATTTGGTAGTAGTTCTATAGTAATCCACCGAGGTTTAAATAGCCTTTTCATCTTTAAGTCGGTTTCCTTTTCTGCAGTCACGCCGAAGCTTTCCTGCTCACTTCTTCGGCGCTGTATCAACCTTCGTATTCTTTGAGCTTCTCCTACCGTGGTACCGATTCGGGTCCAAAGATACCTGTTCACACATTATACTCCAGAAACACTGTTAAATCCTGTTTTTGAGGACCTTCGGAGCCGAAGGCCCCCAACAGTAGCCCCTCGCAATGTTAATTTGTTAAATCGATAAATTTAGATTGCGACATGGACGAAGGCTTTAAGCCGAAGGTCCGAAAAAACACCTTCCCTTTGCTAGAATAGCAACATTCACTGACAGGCGGGGTCTTTCAATCTTTCACGCACTGGGCGTATAAATAAGAGCATACCGCGAGCTCATTTTGCACGCTCTCTCGCCAGCTGTTCTCGCTCACTCAATTTTTAGCTCTTGCGTACCAAGATTTGCTTAGCTTTTTAAGTTTTTAAGCTTCGGAGCTGAAAACAGTTTTTTAGTGTCTCCGAAGATGTCTGAAGATAAGAAGGCTGCTGCTGAGATGAAGCTGAGTCTCGATGAAGAGAAGAATCTAGGGTTTCTTATAGCAATGTCGAAGACCAATACAGAAAAAATCACCAAAGAAATTTTAGAAGGTTTGTCTGAAGATACTGATGACAGCGACAGTTATGATGTGGATAGTGGTGGTGAAGACTCCGAAGATCGCCCCTGGCGACCAAGCCATTCAGTTTTTGGCAAGTCAGGTATCAAAGAAAATCATCTTGTCAACATGAGGGGAAGGTACTTCCGGGATTTATCCATTGTGAGGGCTGACGAAGGAGAAAAAACTTGTCCGACCCCTGAGGAAAATGAAGTCGTAGTGTTCCAAAGCTTTTTGAAAGCTAGACTACGATTTCCCCTGAGCAGCTTTGTCGTAGAAGTGCTGAAAATATTTGAAGTCTATCTTCATCAACTTACCCCCGAAGCAATTATAAGGCTAAATATCTTCGTGTGGGCCGTGAGAAGCCAAGGTCTGGAACCTGATGCGAAAAGTTTCTGCAACACACACGAATTATCATACGAGACAAAACCCTGGGGTAAGGAACAGTATCACAATAATTTTGGCTGCTACAGTTTCGTTTCTCGGTTTGGGTCAAGCTGCCCCGTGCCAACGTTTCGGAAGAGATGGCCCGGCGACTGGACGACAGAATGGTTTTATGTGAAGAATGACCTGAAAGCACGGGAAGACATTAAAGGTATAATTATGCGCCCTATTTGGCAAAGTTTCGGCCTGTGAAGGCCGAAGGTTGAGATGAATGAAGCCGCCGAAGAATGCCAGAGAGCCTTCGGAGTTATTTGTTCTTTTATTGGAACAAGAGATTTGGTCCAAGAGCATATTGCCTTCAGAGTATGGCCGCTCGCGGAAAAATGGGAAATGCCACAGGAGACCATAAAAGAGGCTGACGAAGGTGGACTTATCAGGCTGAAGTATACTTTCAAGTTCGGAGATAAATTCATTGAGCCAGATGATGACTGGCTAAAAAGCATTGAAAATTTAAGTGATGAACTACTTGGGGCTTACTCGAAGGCCGAAGATACTGCACTGTCAGCGGCCTTCGGAGGCCGAAAAAAGAAAAGACTGAACCGAGTGTTTGACGCAATCGGGTTCGTCTACCCTGACTATCGATATCCCATCCGAGGGCAAAAAAGAAAAAGCACAACCTCTGCAAAAGAAGAAGCTGCAGCTGCTCCTAGTGAACCAGCACCGGAAAGAAAAAAGATAAAGATCCTCACACATCGGCCACGCTATATTGAACCAGCTTCGGTGCCTGAGTTCACCAGAGAGACCTCTTCAGCCACCAAAGCTGCAAAGCCAACCAAGCCAACCTTGCTGCCAGAAGTCGCAGATATGGCCGAAGCGCCAACAAGAATAGAATTGGAAGAACCAAAGATTTTGTTACCAGAAACCAAAAAGATGGTCGAAGCGCCATCGACAGAAAAAATGGAAGAGGTAAAAGGACCAGTTGAGGGTTCAAAAACATCAGAAGTTTTAAGTCCTTCAGCAAATGTTGAGACAATAAAAAATCAAAAGGTGCCTGCGGTGACTCCGAAAAGAAAGAGAATGGTCAATGTGCTAGATGTTCTGGAAACAATTAAATCCTCAAGCACACCTCCAAAGAAGACTGTTGAAACATCCGAAGCAGAAACTGGAGTCTTCGATGCTGAAGCTCCAAAGCAACAGGCTGAGACTGAAGCTGGGCCTTCAAAGCCCACGAAGGAAGAAAAAATATCAGAGCCAATTCCTATTGAAGAAATCAGTGCTGTTGCCCCCGAAGCATCCCCCACAGTCCCTGACTATATTCTTCGACATGCTTCGGGGAAAAACTGTCTGAAAAGGAAAAACAAGAGGCCTAGTTTTACGCCCAAAAACTAAAATATCCTAAGGGGGCGTTGATATTCAACGGCAGTGGAGAAGAAGACTTCTTGTATTGTCTCCCTGACAGCAAGGAGATTTCTGTCTGTCGGGAGATTAGCAAGAGCTTCGGATTCCCAACACTAGAAGACGGGCTCTCAGTGCTATCGAAAATCGAGCTGGCCGACAGCTTGGCGTATAATAGCTTAAAGGTACAAAAAATGAGGCCTTTGTGTTTTTTCTTGAAACCAAAATCTTTCATTTGCTCAAACTTATTGTCACACATTCATTTTTGTTTGCAGGGCCTTATACTTAGCAATGCCCTCAGGGCCCAAAAAGATGCCGAAGATGAAGGGTGTGTTATGGCCCTGAGCAACCTTCGTTCCGAAGTTATTGAACTACGGAACGAAGGTCTCAAAAAAGATAAGATATTGTATTCCTTGATAAATAAAATAAAAGAAGACGAAGCTACTTTTAGAGGTCAAGCCGAGGCTCAGAAGCATGAAATTGAAGATCTTCGAAAACAACTAGCTAGAGCTAAAGAGGAATGCATACTTGAAGAAACGAGGCGAGAACTTAGCGACCAATGGGCTAATCATTTAGAAGAAACTGTTAAAGAGCTTCGTTCGTCCAAGAAAAAATGCTATGACAAGTCTATGGAGTGTGTTAAGAAAATAAAAGCTAGCTTCGCCAGCGTTGGCGCATTCTCGAGCGAAGAAAATTTTAAAAGAGGCAACCCCGAAGATCCCATCGAATGGATTAATCACGAGGCAGAGGCCTTTGAAGAAATTTTAAATAGCCGCGGAGACATCTGCGCTTTCTCAGGTGCCAGAGGGATTGCCACCATTTTGGAGGGAAAAGGCTGCGAACATGTAAAGATTTTATCGCAATCCGAAGCCACCTTGTCCGTTGAAGATGTAAAAGATCCTTCAGCCGAAGCTAGCATGGTTGGGGGAAAATTTTTCACCGATATCTGGGACAATGGTGGTAGAGAAATGGCCCGAGAAATCATCCAGAAAAGCGAAAAAGGGATCCACGAAGCTAGAAAAGTAGCCGAGGCTGCTGAAAAAAACATAGAGCCCGAAGGGCAAATATGTATTAACTAATGGTTTTTATTGTGTTGTAACTTTTGATTATAAACTTCGCTCGCAAGCTGTAATAGTAATGTAGTCGTATCCTGTCCTCCCTCAGATCCTACTGAAGCGTCTCCGGGCCCTCAGCCTAAAGATGACGATGAAATTAAAAAGATGGCTGAAGCTATCATGGATCAAGTTGTCGATCGACTCCTGAACGAAGCTGCAGAAGTAGTACTTAGGGAAGACTAGGTGCTATTGTAAAAACATTTGAAATGTGATATGTGTAATATCTTGTAACCCTGAATGTAATATACTTGTTTTTTATGGTTTAATTCTTTACGATGCATGAAATTTTAAACACATACCGTTTTTGAGTCTTCGACGAAAAAACACCTTCCCTTCTTTTCATGCTTCGTGAAGAAGGATTGTCATTTATCATAACAATATCCAAAGTGTTCTGATGAAAAATATCCAAGCTTCGTGAAAATATCTTCTGAAGCTATACTCTGAAGATCAATATTGTTTCTCCTTGTGACTTAGCATGATTTGCCCTTTTTCAAAGCATTTTCCCGAAGATCGATATTAGGCCCCCTTCTTGTGCCATATGCAGCATGATGTATGATGCTTATGTTATGCAAAATGATGTGATGATGTTATGCTATGTGAGATGGTATTCATTCCGAAGGTACACGCACATCCGTGCGATGAAATACATAATCCTTTTTTGAATCAGCGTTGATTTTTCGCTGTAAGCCTCCCTTAGGAGCTTCTTCGCCTTTTACTTCATCGGAATCAGCGTTGACTTTTCGCTGTAAGCTCTGCATTCCCTTAGGAACGTCTTTGGAGCTTCTTCGCCTTTTACTTTCGGCAGAATCAGCGTTGACTTTTCGCTGTAAGCTCTGCATTCCCTTAGGAACGTCTTTGGAGCTTCTTCGCCTTTTACTTTCGGCGGAATCAGCGTTGACTTTTCGCTGTAAGCTCTGCATTCCCTTAGGAACGTCTTTGGAGCAAAAAACTTACACTGCGCTCCTTTTGGAACGACTTTTTGTTGTTTCGAAGAATTCATATCGTATTTTTTTTTAAAATAAATTTAATAATCCGAAGGTCCTCCTTGCTATTGCAAATTCTCAAGCTCCAGCAACTTAAGCCTGTGTAGAAGATATGTGTACCTTGCGACAAACAACAAAACTATTACTTGAAATTTAAAAGGTGTCCTTTATTACACAGAAAATAAAACTGAATGGAAAAGACTGCTGTCAGGGTAGGATATTTGTTAATAGATGTGCTTCGACTCTGGCACAGTGCTGTTGACTGTACGAGCTTCGGATTGTTCTCTGAAGTCCCTTTGACGTTGCTCATATTGGCCCCCTTCTGGCTGCTGGCCTTGTTGCAGTGGTGGTGGTGGTGGTGGGGGCTGTTGCCAGGAAGCTTGAGGTTGGCTCGCCGAAGCAACAGAAACTGCAGGGTGATTACCTACATATTCTGGGATGTAAGGCGAATGATACGAAGCAGTGTGCATGACCTGCTTCGACTGACCCTGTTGTGTTGCAGCTTTGGCTATCTCCTTTTGCTTTTGGATGGTAACATGACACATCCTAGTTGTATGGCCCTTGTTTTCTCCACAAAACAAACAAAATATTCTCCTGGGTTGATCCCCAAATCTTCCGCCGAAGCCCCTGGCGCCTCTGCCTCTTGGAGCTGGCGGTCGGAAGGAGCTTTGCTGTTGCCCCGAAGCCTATGAGGAGTACTGTGGCCTTTGCTGCTGACTCCCCTTATCATCATTTTGAGTATAGTTGTGAATTGACCTGACATGCCTTGGATAGAATCTTCCTCCGAAGCCCCTGGTCATTTCAGAAAACCTGAAAGCCTCCTCCCTTCTTTGACGAAAATCATTGTCAGCTCGAATGTATTCGTCCATCTTCTGGAGCAGCTTCTCCAGTGTTTGTGGTGGCTTCCTGGCAAAATACTGCGCTGATGGCCCCGGCCGAAGCCCCTTGATCATGGCCTCAATGACAATCTCATTGGGCACTGTCGGCGCCTGTGCCCTCAGACGCAGAAACCTTCGGACATACGCCTGAAGGTACTCTTCATGGTCTTGGGTACACTGGAAGAGAGCCTGAGCGGTGACCGGCTTCGTCTGAAACCCTTGAAAGCTAGTTATCAGCATATCCTTCAATTTCTGCCAAGAAGTGATTGTCCCTGGCCGAAGAGAAGAGTACCAAGTCTGAGCAACACTCCTGACGGCCATGACAAAGGATTTTGCCATGACTGCCGTATTGCCACCGTACGAAGATATAGTTGCTTCATAGCTCATTAGGAATTGCTTAGGGTCTGAGTGACCGTCATATATGGGAAGCTGAGGTGGCTTGTAAGTCTGTGGCCAAGGTGTAGCCTGCAATTCTGTTGAGAGAGGAGAAGCATCATCAAAAGCAAAGTTTCCATGATGGAAATCTTCATACCAGTCATCCTCATTGTGGAAGCCTTCCTGATGAAGCTCTCTGCGTGGGGGCCTTCGGCTTTGATCATCTTGAACAAGATGACGAACCTCTTCAGAAGCTTCATCTATCTGTCTCTGAAGATCAGCTAGACGAGCCATTTTCTCCTTCTTGCGTTGGACCTGCTGCTGAAGGATCTCCAGATTTTGAATTTCCTGATCTAGATCATCCTCCGGAGGTGTTGGACTGACAGCCTTCCTCTTCTGGCTTCGAGCCTCTCTAAGAGAAAGGACGTCTTGATTGGGGTCCAGCGGCTGTAGCGTGCCAGCCCCTGTTGCTGAAGCTTTTTTCAGCGGCATGACGAAAGTGATGCTTGCCGAAGGTGTTCAAAGCTCAAGAAATGGAAGTGAGTTCACCGGAGGTGGGCGCCAATGTTGGGGACTTGTTCTCAAATACTATGAATTAAGAACAAGGCAACACAAGATGTTAAATGTCAATACCCTTCGTCCTTCGAAGCATTATTTCCCTTAGGACATAATGATCTTCAGACGAAGGTCATGAAAGACATACCTTCATCATCGTAGTATATGTTAAATAAAAGAAGAAACATATAAAATATGGAATATGAAGTAAAATGTAGACAATTATATGTTGTTATCAATTCATTTCTGTATTATTATTATTGAAGAATAAAAATGACATCAAGTTACAGATGTACCTTCAGTTTGGAAGGAAGTAAAAGTACAAGCTTGACGCAAAAAGCAAATGCCAAGTCAGCCAGAACAGTACGGGGGTACTGTTCACCTATTTATAGGCACGGAACACAACCCACATAAAATTACATCCATGCCCTTTACATTTGGTAGTAGTTCTATAGTAATCCACCAAGGTTTAAATAGCCTTTTCATCTTTAAGTCGGTTTCCTTTTCTGCAGTCACGCCGAAGCTTTCCTGCTCACTTCTTCGGCGCTGTATCAACCTTCGTATTCTTTGAGCTTCTCCTACCGTGGTACCGATTCGGGTCCAAAGATACCTGTTCACACATTATACTCCAGAAACACTGTTAAATCCTGTTTTTGAGGACCTTCGGAGCCGAAGGCCCCCAACATTTACCTTCTTCTTTTTGTCGTCCTTTGCCATAAGGCACTTGTGGCCGACGTTGGGGAAGAGGAGTCCCTTGTTGACGGCGATGTTTGCGGTGTCCTCGTCGGTGGAGCTCTCGTCGGAGTCCCACTCCCGGCAAACATGGGCATCGTCGCCCTTCTTCTTGTAATACTTCTTCTTTTCTCTTCTCTTTCCCTTCTTGTCTTCACCCCTGTCACTATCACTAAATAATGGACATTTAGCAATGAAGTGACCGGGCTTACCACACTTGTAGCACACCTTCTTGGAACAGGGCTTGTAATCTCTCCCCTTCCTTTGCTTGAGGATTTGGCGAAAGCTTTTGATGATTAACGCCATCTCCTCATTGTCGAGCTTGGAGGCGTCGATGGGGAGCCTACTTGATCTAGACTCTTCCTTCTTCTCTTCCATCGCTTTGAAGGCGATGGGTTGCACCTCGGGTGTGGAGGTGGCGCCTCGCTCGATGATTTGTTTGGAGCCTTTGATCATTAGTTCAAAGCTCACAAACTTTCCTATCACTTCCTCGGGAGACATTAGTTTATATCTTGGATCACCACGAATTAATTGTACTTGAGTAGGATTAAGAAAAACAAGTGATCTAAGAATAACCTTGACCATTTCATGGTCATCCCATTTGGTGCTCTCGAGGTTGCGCACTTGGTTCACCAAGGTTTTGAGCTGGTTGTACATGGCTTGTGGCTCCTCTCCTTGGTGAAGCATGAATCGACCGAGCTCCCCCTCGATCGTTTCCCGCTTGGTGATCTTGGTCACCTCAAATCCTTCGTGCGCAGTCTTGAGCACGTCCCAAATCTTCTTTGCACTCTTCAACCCTTGCACCTTATTATACTCCTCTTGACTTAGAGAGGCGAGGAGTATAGTAGTGGCTTGGGAGTTGAAGTGCTGGATTTGTTCGACCTCCTCCGAATCATAATCCTTGTCCCCCTTCTTTGGTACCTGCGCTCCATACTCAACAATATCCCATATGCTTTTGTGGAGTGAGGTTAGATGATGCCTCATTTTATCACTCCACATAGAATAATCTTCACCTTCAAACATAGGTGGTTTTCCTAATGGGACGGAAAGTAATGGAGTGCGTTTTGAAATACGAGGATAGCGAAGGGGCATCTTACTATACTTCTTGCGCTCATGACGCTTATAAGTGGCGGATGCCGATTCCGAGCCGGAGGTGGAGGGTGACGAAGAGTCGGTCTCGTAGTAGACCACTTTCTTCATCTTCTTCTTCTTGTCACCCTTCCATTGAGACTTGATGGAGGAAGAGGATTCCTCCTTGTGCTTGTGGGCGGACTCCCTTGAGTGCGTTCTCCCTGAGCTTGTGGACTTGTCGCCGGTCTCGATCTCCCTCTTGGCGGATGCTCCCGACATCACTTCGAGCGGTTAGGCTCTAATGAAGTACCGGGCTCTGATACCAATTGAAAGTCGCCTAGAGGGGGGTGAATAGGCAAATCTGAAATTTATAAAGATTAAGCACAACTACAAGCCGGGGTTAGCGTTAGAAGTATAATCGAGTCTGAAAGAGAGGGCGAAAACAAATCACAAGCAAATAAGATGGGTGACACGGTGATTTGTTTTACCGAGGTTCGGTTCTTGCAAACCTACTCCCCGTTGAGGTGGTCACAAAGACCGGGTCTCTTTCAACCCTTTCCCTCTCTCAAACGGTCACCTAGACCGAGTGAGCTTCTCTTCTCAATCAATCGGGACACTAAGTCCCCACAAGGACCACCACACAATTGGTGTCTCTTGCCTTGATTACAATTGAGTTGGAAACAAGAAAGAAGGAAGAAGAAAAGCAATCCAAGCGCAAGAACTCAAATGAACACAATTGTCTCTCTCACTAGTCACTATTTGATTGGAATGATCTTTGGACTTGGGAGAGGATTTGATCTCTTTGTTTGTGCCTTGGAGTGAAGTCTAGAGCTCTTGTATGAGGTTTGAAGGCTGAAAACTTGGATGCATTGAAGTGTGGTGGTTGGGGGTATTTATAGTCCCAACCACCAAAAGAACCGTTGGTGGAGGCTGCTGTCGTATGGCACACCAGACAGTCCGGTGCGCCATCGGACACTGTCCGGTGCGCCAGCCACGTCACCAGGCCGTTGGGTTCCGACCGTTGGAGCTTCTGACAACTGGGCCACCGGACAGTCCGGTGGTGCACCAGACAGGTCCTGTTTACTGTCTGGTGCGCCTTCTGCGCCTGCTCTGACTTCTGCCCACGTAGTCGCGCACTGTAGCGTTTCACTATTAGCGTTGCAGACGACCGTTGGCACGGTATAGCCGTTACTCCGTTGGCACACCGGACAGTCTGGTGCTACCCTAGACAGTCCGGTGAATTATAGCGGAGTGTCTCCAGAATTCCCGAAGGTGGCAAGTTCGAAGTTGGGTTTCCTGGTGCACCGGACACTGTCCGGTGGCACACCGGACAGTCCAGTGCGCTAGACCATGGCTGCCTTTGGGTTGTCTTTTTCTCTTTTTATTTGAACCCTTTCTTGGACTTTTATTGGTTTGAGTTGAACCTTTGGCACCTGTAGAACTCATAATCTAGAGCAAACTAGTTAGTCCAATTAATTTGTGTTGGGCAATTCAACCACCAAAATTCATATAGGAGAAGGTGTAAGCATATTTCCCTTTCACTTTTGACTGAGCGACTGGATAGGTTTCTTTTGTAGCTTATTGCAGGCTTCAAGGGTAAGCTTCTCGGTATCTTCTTGGGTAAGGTGCTTTTCTCTTGAGATGGGTTAAGATGAGAATGGAAGCATAAGGTGAGGATTAGCTCTAATTTGTGATCTATGTTTTTAGAGAAAACCTTTCTTAAAAAGAAAGAAAACACACAAGCTCAGAATGATAAGCATAAACAAATAAAATGTTTTGAATAAGGGAAGAATAGAGTTTTCCAAAGCACGGACTACTTGGATTCAGGGGCTAAGCATAACTACTATTGCTTGGCTCCTGAATTGAGAACTATGCTAAACGCAACTTATGAGCACTAACGTTAAAGCATCACATATGCACTCAAAAGGGAGAAAACATCAAGCGAAATTCAATTTGAAATGCCCTAGGGGGGCACACAAATAGAGTTTTTCAAAACACGAGTCTACACGATTACCTCTCATACATGCAGGGCTCTGGCCAAAGTGAAGAAAAACATCACTACCCAATGCATGCAGAGGACTGGGCATTACTAACTTAGATCTGGCAGCTTCTCTTCTAGCAAGGCTGGCACACAACTTCAATCTGAGACATCTCCTGGATGGGTCAAGAGGGAGCTGATGTTGATGACTTCTTCTGGCGGCGACTGAGATGGCAACACGGGGTTGAACTCTTCTTCAAGCTAGACTGGCTCTTGTAGCTCCTCAGAGGGTGGCGGTGCTAGCGAGGTGCTTGTAGCTTCTTCTTTGATCTCACGGGACGGTGCTGTAATCTTCTTCATGGTGTGGGGCTCAAACAACTCTGGCGGGGGATCTTGGGAGGACTCGGGGTGCTCTTGCTTATTCATAGCCTGAGGGAAGACTGGAATTCCTTCCAAGACTATGGCTCCTTCCGGGAGTTCCCAAGCCTTCTTTTCTCCTCTGGTAGAGACCGGGTGATCTTCAAGAATTTGGGGATCTTCAGCTCTCCTGGGTTGAACTGGGTTGGATGAAGCGGGTTCTTGGATCCGCAGGGCTCTATGTTGGTTATGGGTTACCAAGTATGCCTCCATCAACTTCTGGACATGCTCATCCTTGGCTTGCTTCAGGGCTTCAATAGCAATGACTTCACAACTTTCCAAGGCAGTTGCACAGGCTTGAGCTGTGGTGAGATCCACATGGAGCTGATGATTGCGCTTCTCTGCATCTTCTGCTCGAGCAATCATCTGACGGTGGTGCCGAGCCAAGAAATCATACTGTGCATCCAGGGTGAGCAGGTATGCAGTGAGGTACACGACTGTGGGGTCAACCTCAAGCAACTGCTGCCCTTCCAATGCACGCATCCTGGCCATCCAAACTGGACGGTTTCTCTGAAAGGGCAGAAAGAATCTGAGCGGTGTGTCGGCTACTTCTTCTTCATAGATCTGACACAGGGCCCTCAATGCCTTGCGAGCGACGACTTGGTAGGTGTCTTTGAATCTGTGCCTAGCAACAGTGACACTCCATTCCGTATGGCGCGAACTGGATCCAATGTATACAGTCATGACACACTTCTCTGTGTCATGCTCGATGAATTCATGACCATCATACTCTGGCTGGCTCCTGATTTCGAGGCGGACTGTGCATGCTCTCAGCAACTTGGGTAAACCATCTTCATTCTGGCAAAAGCTGGTTTGGCAACGGACTTCCATCTGACTTCTGAGAGAAGGAAAGGGGGAAAGCATTTTTGAAATGAAGGGATGAGATCAAGATTTTTTTAAGAAAATAGTTTTGACACAAAAACTTTTGGATCAGGCTAAGGGTTACGTCCTGCGGCCAACCTAACAACTCTGATACCACCTGAAGCGTCCCCAATCCTCTGGGACTCAAATGTGATACAATTACTAGTCCCAGGAGGCTAGTAAACACATTTATACATCAGATAGTTCCAGATCTGCTTAAACAAGACAAACCTATAAAGGTGGCGAACAACTTTAAGAGTTGGTCTACAACTCGGGACATATCATCAGAGTGGGGCTGAAGCAGCCCGATATACGCAGCGAAGCAAATCAGCGGTCCAATAGCCACAGGCAAGGTTGGGAACAGTCGTAACTCTTACCCGATCTCCTTTTCTGAAAAACAACAAATAAGCAAGGGTGAGTACAAACGTACTCAGCAGCCCACCTTCACCCGTGGAATGGGGAAATCAGATATAATGCATGGAATATGTGGAGCTCAGGATATTTTGCAGAAACAACAATATTTTATGCAGGGTTGTTTTGTAAAACATTTTGTATTTTGCAAAGCGCATCCTCTCCCAAAGGAGCAGGAAGTTTTTCAATATTAGAACAAAATCCCCTGGACTAAACCATCTTGGTATCTCAGCAGTTTCCCACTGGTTTTCATTTTCAAAAACAACTACTGGACTTCCCGTCCACCATAGCTCACGACTCAACCGCCGGACCTTTTAAAACCACTTTTCTCAAACGCACCTCTTTTTTGGAAACAAAACACTAATTTCCATACCACACCAGACTCATCCATTCCTGTGGACACAGACTATTCGAATAGACCACACCAGACTCGTCCATTCCTGTGGACATAGACTATTCGAATAGGTTTGAACTCTGCGCAGAGGGGTACACTTTACCCACTAGTCCGATTTCTGCGATCTGACCGTCGTGAGACCCGAATGCTGAATCTCTTTCTTTCCTCGCACGTCCTTACCTTAACGGTTATACCGGAAGGAGTCAGGCCACCGCCATGTCCAAACCGGACAAAACATTCCCCCTCCTTATCCTCCCGATGCTCCCCAGCCTTCATAACCCTGGGGTTTGGACCGTACGAGTTCAGATTGAGTGACTGTCCATACAGTCTCGAGTGGTTGTACTTATCATGAGTACAGGTAGTGAAGGATGACAAACCGGTCCTTATGTGAGGGGACAATCCTTCTGCTCACACCTAAACCAGCTGAGCCATCACCTTAGGCCCTCCCCTAAACCAGGGAGTCCCTGATCATCCCTACTCAAAGGTGATAAGGGTAAAAACCCTTCATCATACACATTTTGAAAAGCATTTTCTTTTGAAAACTCACACCTTTTCTCAAATCATTTGTAACAAATATATCAAGGATTGATTGAGGCAAGCGGTTGGGTGGCCATAATAACTTGTCTCAAAATCATATCATGCATAAAATAACAAGCTGATGGTTGTGGTTGAAAAATCATAGGTAATTTATGCATCAAAGGGATCCAGTGAGCTTGCCATGCTTATCCGGCGAAGGGGGAAGGAGAGCTCGCGGAACTGGCTTCTGGCTCCACCGCCTGGTGTAGACTTGCAGATCTGGCCTCCACGAGACAGCACAAACGCTCCGATAACTATGCCACATGAACAACAAACATACAAACCAGCAAGTATACCAACAAATATTTAGTATAATGGTCAGAATGGCGATATATGGATGGGTAGAGTCTGGAGTAGAATCTGTGTCATGTGGTGTTGAGATACTACTAGTGGTGGAGCAGAGGTGCTTACCAGGAGGGTGGACTGGAGGCGAAGCGACACTATGCATGTAGCCGGCATAGCGGAGTAACTGAGTGGGTGGTGTGTTTTCCTTGGCTGAGGGTGTTGAGTGTTGTGGAGAGGGAGAGGGTAGCTGGGTGTATTTATAGCTGGGTGTATGTGGTGTAGCACAGTGAAGTTCACTGTTGGTGAGAATAGTGACGAATGAATCGACTGACTTAGTCTGAACAGGGAGATTATAGGCAGAATATGGGATAAGAGTATTTTAGGAGTTTTCTGGAATATGAACCATGCTTAAGGGATGACATGGTTGGATAGGGAATAGTTTGATAAGAATTTAGAAACGAGAATTATTGGAATCTGAGTTTGGAAGCCTGGTTCGAAGGAATCTCAAAGTTAAGCGTGCTCAACTTGGAGAAATCTGGGATGGGTGACCAGATGGGAAGTTCCCTACTAGAAGAAAAATCACAATCACCAGAGTTCGTATGACTGGAATATGGGTCTGGCTAGTCTTAGGTGGACTGGACGGCATGATGGATGAGTGGTTGAAATTTGGGGTGATTGGATGATCGATGAATAGTAACGATGAATAGAAACAGTGAATAGTGAAGACAAAAGTTACTGTACATATTATCGATAAATAGTAATAATGATGAAAAGCGTCGGTGAATAGTAACAATGAATAGTAACGATGGTGAATAGTGTCGATGAATAGTAATGGTGAATAGTGATGGTAAATAGTTGTATACACGAACGATGAACGATGAATAGTGACGATGAACGAACGATGAATAGGAACTATGAACGAACGTATGAACGGAATGATCAGACGAAGGAACGATCGGAATTTCGACAGCATAACAGCAGGACAAAGATTATCTGGAAGAACGATGAATAGGGACTATGAACGAACGATGAACGATGAATAGGAACTATGAACGAACAATGAATGATCGAATGATCGAACGAACGAACGATCGGAATTTCGGCAGCATAACGGTAGGAAAAAGATTATTTGGACGAACGAACGGACGAACGATCGAACGATCGGACGAACGGACGAACGAACCATGAACGATCGGACGAACGATCAAACGAACGAACGAACAAAATAAGAACAGGGGGACGAACGATCGAAGAACGATCGAACGATCCTTGTGCTAGTGTGTGCTTGTGTGGGAGGTGGAGTGGGCGTGTATGGGGGGGAGAGAGTTGCATGAAATGGCTTGGGGTGGGACGAGAGGAGGCCCTTGCCCCTCTATTTATAGCCATGGTGGGGGGATTAGGGGAAGTGATGAGAGGATTAGTGGGAGGATGAGAGGATTAGTGGGAGATTATCATGGATTTGTCTTATATGAGTGTAATTAGCTTGTAGAGCTCAACGTATGACACCGGGGGCATACGTATACGTATGAGCATGAGGAAAGTTATGAAGAAAATATTTGTAGGGACTTGAAAAATTGATTCTGAAGGTATTTCTCAGGAGGAAAATACTTGGAGATATATCGGTGGAATATCTGGACAGTATCTCTAGAAAGAATTTGAGGGGGGTCACTGGGGAAATATCTGGGCAGTATTTCTGGAAAGAATTTGAAGGGGATCATTGGGGAAATATTTGTAGGATATTTGAGGAGGATTTTGGAGAGAATATAGACCACTATATTTTATTTGCTGATATCAACTAGCAAACAAACATTTTGAAATGAAATTTGAAATTCGTTTTGAATTTAGAGCGAGTTTGAGAAAATTTCAGGATTTGAATTTTGGGATGCTACATCTGGTAGCCTGGGACCGGTTCTAAAGAACAGGAGCTCGTTCCATGGGGTGGTCCGGAGCAGTGTGGCCGCTTAGCCTGGTTCCGTACCCAAAAGCCTGCAGACTCCACCACTCTGTGACGAACACCCTAGTATTTGGAGCTATAGTCCTGTGGGTCCGACAACCTGGGGTCCGGCTCTAGAGAACGGATAATTGTCTCCTGGGGTGGTCCGGAGCCATGTAGTCGCTTAGCCTGGTCTCGTACCATAAGCCTGCACGCTCCACCACTCTGCGCCGGGTGCCCTAGTATCTGGAACCGCGATCCAGGGGGTCCGGACACACAACTTGGCTTCCCAGACTAAAACCTGCAGGTCCCATGCATGTATCAAAGGATGGCTAATGTCAGACGATAGGTCCTATGGGTGTACTACTAACGCTCCCTAGCCGAAGCTGTGTTTAGGTCCAGGTCCCAGTCGAGGCTGCCTCTTGGGGGCCATTCCCAACTCTTTTAGGTATGCTGGCATCCAGTTTCGACACGTCGAGCCTACATCCCACGGGACCAGGTACCAAGGAGGAGTCGGTAACACCACACACAACAGGGACAAGTGGTACACATATAAGTGCTAATACTGCTTGATAAATAGTACTCAAAAGTACCTTACAAAAAGCAAAAGTTATTACATCCACCTTTAAGCGGAGTCCTAGCCCCATCTTTACTCTACAGGTACGGACTACTCTGCACCAGCAGGATTGTGACAGAACCTCCCAAGTCATTAGGCCCACCTACAGTTGTCCTTGTCCAACGGACCTCAGACAATCCTGTAGGTGCACCTGATCACTTGACAAGTTCGGTATCTGAATTCCTTACCTTTCCCAAGAGCGTTTCACCCGTCACGCAGACATTACAATTCATCGGAGATACGAAAGTGCGGAAGCAGTTACAATAACTTACTTTATTCAAAAGTAAGACAAAGTTATATAGTTACAGACCAGAATATAATATAGGAGTGCTGAGTATTATTATTACAAAACATAGGAGGCAAAAACCCCTCCCGAATAAGTAGTAAAGAGTTTTTAACGGAGGACCTTTCCTCTCGCAGCTTTAGTCTTGGTGCTCTTCTTTTGGTACCACCTTTGAACAGAAGCAACAAAAGTTTGTTGCTTCTTCACCTAAAACAACATGGGACAAAGCCCTGAGTACGAAGTGTACTTTCGCAAGACTTACCCGACAAAGTAAAAGACTCTCAAGGATATGCTGGTTTTAAGGGAGTCAAGGTAAGGCTTATCAATGATCAATGACTCTTGTTTGCAGAAATGCTTACTAATAGTGGATCCTTAAAAATCCAATTTTATTTGTCAGGTTAAGTAAAGTTACCTGCAACTAGATTTCTTGCTATCCTAGTTCAATCACTTGACCTATACTAGCCAATTTCTTAACAACCCTTCTTATTCACTGGAATGCTACGTGTAAGTCAGTGACCAAGTCTTCATGTCCGCGAAGTTACGGCGATCCGAATCGATTATACTCAGCTGAGGATCTCCAATCACACGACATATGTAGCACTTAACCCTTGCATATGTCAACTCGCTACCGGGGTTCTTAAGATTAGATCAGGTTCATGCCAACCGAGAGCACAGATACACCACCGTCCAGCCTCTTGCCACGAAGGGTACACGCTACTCTCGCCATCTCTCCACTCCCATTGCGTGTTATCTTATTCTGGTATTAGTCTGCCCGAGGCAAAGCTTACCCATGATGGGGCATGTGACCAGTTAAAGGGTCCTCGGTCAGCAGGCCTACATCGAGACGGTCCTTAATCGACTCAGACGGAGACACTACACCGAGACTCTCTTCTCGTGCAAGTCACCCGCCCGGTCTTAGCTTTATCATTTCAAAACCCAAAGTTTGGTACCTGGTAGAGGTACATCTTTTCCGATGTTGAACCCATCACGCCCGTGATGGATTCACCATCAAGTTTTATTTTCGAAAACATCCCTCCCACTTTGAAGCATCATCTTTTGTAAAAGCAAAACATTTTTGTTTTTCTAGAGCAAAGCTAAGCATAAGAAAAACCTTTTGTAAAATAGAGATTTAAGGAGAAGTATTCAAATCCAAGGAAGGAAATGTAGGAATTGGTTTAGCACACAACTCCTATCACCTAATGCATCAAGTAAGTGAGAAAGATTTTAAAAGGAACAAGGAGGTGGCAAATGCACCATGGGTTGCCTCGTGTTACTGGTGAATCAGGCTCTATTCCGCATATATCAAAATAAAAACAGTTGCCTGCCTGATGTTCCTCAGGTGGTGGTGGTGATGAAGTCCTTGTCTCTTCAACCTCTACTTCCTCCTCGTTTTCTAAATATAGCCAAGTATAATAATGAATGATCATGTAATGCTCATGAAGATGCAAAGATAATAAAAGTTTATTATCTAATGTCTTGAATACAACTTTCCTTCATGGATCTCCGAGAATTTAGGGTTATTGGAGTCAATAGTGAAGTTCAAAGGGCAGGGGCTAGGGTTTTGGGTTCTAAGTATCAAACATGGTCCAATCCATACCAAATTTTACACAAGGCTTCTAAATATTATTTAGAGTTTACCTTAAAAGTTTAGTGAATTTTGGATTTATTATTTATTCTCTAAAAATCCAGAAGCAAGGTTTTTGGCTATTTTAAATACTCTATAATTTCCTATTTGGACTAAAAATCATGAAACTATTTTTATTAAATTCTATATGAAATTAGAAGCCTAGCAAAATTGGTCTGGTATTTTTAGGATTTTTCTACAATTTCTTATAGATTTCCAAAGTCTAATAGAAAAAGAAAAAGTAAAATGATGAACAGTTCTGGGCTGAATCCGGCTCGTACCGGCCCAGCTAGGGCACGCGCGCGCCCACGCGCGCGCCCGCGTGCAAACTTTGCAAGGACAACCCTATCTTTTTCAATAACCAGAAGCAGGGTCGCAACACTATTCAACGGAGTCACTGACACTTTACAGAAATCTCCCCCATGTTCTATTTCTTCGTAGGTTGAGGTCCACGACGGTGGACAACGTATGGCCGAGCTCCGGCGAGCTCTCACCGGCCAATTTACTTAATGACCGGCGCCCTACTTTAGTCGAGACCGAATTCAAGACCCCCCGATCGTTTCCCCTCACTCAATTTTACGAACGGCTACCTAATTTTCTCTGTCCACGGTGACAACGGGCATCGCGGACATTCATACGCGTTCCCGACGATCCTACGGACTCTAGCCCAATTGGGTTGGTCGGGGAGTATCAGGGGAACACAAGAACGCTAAAATGGGAGGGCAGAAGGTATGAGCGGACCTAAGACGCGCTGGCCACGGCAAGATCAAACTGCTCGGTGTTCTTGAGGGATTTGGGGGAAATCCCAAATTGGGGAGTTCTAGGGGAGGATTTGAGGCACGAGTTGCTTCACTGGTTGCACAATTACCTAGCGGAGCGGACGGGGGCGGCAATTTATAGCTTCCAACGGCGGTGGCGTCCAATTTCACGAGGATGTGTTGGCGACCGAAGGGGAAAAGAGGTACTGGCGCTCGGGACGAGTGGCTTTCACCGTGGCAGCCCTCCGGCGATCACCGGACATGCATACCATGATTCACCACGATGTGGGCTAGCGCTTAAGCACGTGGCGCACAACGGTGAGCGATCAACAGCGGCGAAATCTATCCCGGCCGCACGACGAACAAGTGGGTACGGTGAATCTCATCCGCGCTCGAGCCCGAGCTGATCCAGTAACAAGATTTTTACTCCGTCGTGGTTATCCTCTCACCAGCGAACACGAATCGCAGCGACGGCGTGAATCACGGCGTAAAGATCACCGGCGGCGAGAGGGATGCATCCGGGATCTGATTCAGCTATTGTACCATGGGATGTTTCAGCAGACAGCCTGATCGTCGATGTTTAGGACAGATTTTCTCCCAATTTTTCATGGCAACACAACCAATGCTCTGTAGCAAAGTTGTAGCCCTACAAACCATCTTCACTTTTGCTATAGCATCCCTAGTCAAATTCCCAATAGATCATGATTGAATTCGAGCCCTAAGTTCATGCAGTTCCACTGTCAGTCTGAATTTCAGACTCCAAGCAGTCTGACAGCCCATCTTTGAGTCTAATTATCTCCCAATTTCTTATGTAACCAAAGCTTAATCTCTATAGTAAAATTGTTCCCCTTTTATAGCTCTACAAACTTGATGTGGTGACCTAGGGCAAAAACTTTATAACTTGGAAGATATAGAGCCCCAAAGTTGAGCCAATCCCACTGAAATTCAGACTTAGCCAATAGAGTTCCAATAGGACTTTTTGCAAATAAGTCCAAATCTCAAGGTTTAACTTGCAAATCACATACTTGTGAACCATATGACTTAAGGTGCCTTACTTTCATGGTTTTTGCACTTTAGTCTAAAAGTGCACTAATTTTGCACTTAGCCCCCTAGGGTTTTAGTCTAGGGTTCTTTTTAGGGTTTTTGGGGATTCTAGGGTTTGAATACCATGTATATCTATTCATGGTGACATTATATGGTTATTTCAATTGAGTTTTGAAGTTTTCTCCTATTTAAGCCTTGTTTGCTCTATTAAGCCCAATCTAGGGTTAGGTACCCTACTCTAGGGTTTTCTCCACAAAATGTCATATCAATACAACTTGTTTGAAATTTTTGCCTAGTGAATGCACTCTAGGTGTGAAAAACACATGATATGCCCATGCTTATGATGTTATGCTCAGGTTTTAGTAACAGTAACACGAGGGGTGTTACATCCTTCCCCCCATAAAAGAATCTCGTCCCGAGATTAAAAGTCCTAGGGCAAGTAATGGAAAAGGAAACACGACACATCTTTATTTCCTTATTTTTGGTTCAAGGCAGGGGTGGTATGGGGCTCACTCCTTTATTACATCAATTGTTCATACTTTACAAATTACACGAGGCTAAAAAGCCTGGGAAATTTTTTTCTAAAAAGTCCTGAGTTTCCCATGTAGCCTCATCTTCCGCGTGTTGGTTCCATTGTATCTTGTAAAACTTGAGAGTTTTCCTTTGGGTAATTCTGTCCTTTTGATCCAAGACTCGAATAGGGTGCTCTAAATATGTCAAGTCTGGTCCTAATGCAACATCCGTTACTTCAATGGTTTGATCGGGAACCCGAAGACACTTCTTCAATTGAGACACATGGAGCACATTATGTATGGCAGACAATGTTTCGGGTAATTGGAGTCGGTATGCCACTGGTCCATATCTTTCAAGGATAGGAAAAGGACCAATTTATCGAGGTGCAAGCTTCTCCTTGACCCCAAAACGTGATACACCCTTCATTGGTGAAACTTTTAGGTAGACATAATCTCCAACTAGAAAGTACAAGGGTTGTCGTCGCTTGTCTGCATAACTCTTCTAACGAGCTTGAGCTTTCTTCAAATTATAAATTATTTGTTGAACTTTCTCTTCTGTTTCCTTTACCATATCAGGCCTGAAGAAATTTCTTTCACCTGGTTCAGACTAGTTTAACGGAGTACAACACCGTTGTCCATATAAGGCTTCAAAGAGTGTCATCTTAATGCTTTATTGATAGCTATTATTATATGAGAACTCCGCTAATGGTAAACAATCATCCCATTTCTGTGGGAATTCCAGAACACATGCTCGCAACATATCTTCAAGTATCTGATTTACTCTCTCAGTCTGTCCACTAGTTTGGGGATGATAGGCCGAACTGTGGAGCAACTTAGTACCCAAGGATTTGTGAAGTTCTTCCCAGAATTTGGATACAAATTGAGGTCCGCGATCCGACACTATAGTCTTTGGAACCCCATGCAGACTAAGAATACGAGCAATGTATAATTGGGCATAGACAGCAACCGGGTGATCTGTCTTGACTGGCAGAAAATGGGCTATCGTGGTAAGTCGATAAACTATAACCCAAATAGAATCATACCCTCTTGCGGTCCTGGGCAATCCCACAATAAAGTCCATGCTTATATCCTCCCATTTCCATGTTGGTATAGGTAAGGACTGTAATGGACCAGCAGCCTTCATGTGTATGGCCTTGACACGTCTACAAGTGTCACATCTTGCCACATAGCACGTGATTTTAATCTTCATCTTTGTCCACCAATAATGCTGTTTTAGATCATGATACATCTTAGTGCTTCCGGGATGAATAGAATAGCAACTAAGATGTGCTTCATCCAAAATTTGATGGCGGATCTCATCATTTTTAGGCACAACTATGCGATTGTTAAACCATACAACACCTTGA